>NC_056727.1:544737139-545079639 GCF_019279795.1 Protopterus annectens
TCCAGACCTACGGACAGTGTGAATATTGCTGTTATATGCATTGAATACCACTAGTTTTACAGGGTTTGTGTGTATATGCTAGTTTTTCATGGAATGCAGTCTGTCTGCATAGCTCTCAACTGTGGGCCTATCCACATGATGGCCAGAGGATTGGCTGTTATGTTTTGTCTGTTCACCACACAGGTCTTGTCTTTGACATGTCAGTGACATTCTCACTGTTGAGTGCTATCAGTACATGGCAACATCCATTTGTGTTTCTGACTTCATATTCCTGAGTAAGGGTATGTTGCAAGCAATCCTGTAACACCAGCAACTTTCACGGTGTATAACAGCAATATTGCAAATATGGCCCTGTGTTCCAGCCTCTGACCTCCGCCTATATACCAGGCTTTGTCCAGATGTCATGCAATAAGAGGTTAAGTAGTGGCCTATCATTATTTAGTGCTGGCATTCCTGCTGCTATCATTCCAATGATGTTGTGGACTCCCACACAAATTGTGGTGTAGGGTCCATATATATATGAGGGCTACAGCTTGACCAAATGTGTGTGACCTTGTATAGTCCAGAGGTCAGTGTATGTAAAACACTGTTATATGCCCTTGTAAGACATTTTATGAGGAAGGAGTATGGATTGTTTTTAACCTAGGCTGTTACAACATGTGAGGGATATCAGTAGTAAGACACATTAAGGTATATGGCTGCACATTTTCATATATTTCACCATGGGAACAGTGGCTGGCTAGAGCTTGCTGTCTTACAGACAGTTCTGTTTGTCAGTGTGATAGTGATGTATTAAGTTAAGCATTATGTAACAGATATATTTCATTGTGACAACTTAGTTATTTTTCCCCCCTAGGTATTGGGTACAGAGTATAATTGGAGGCTGTTGAACTACATCTGTAATTAATTAGTGTTGATTGGGTCTTATCTTCAAGGCAAGTGTTTTTTTTAATGTTGTACTACTTGAAGGCCTTAGCCTGGATAGCAACATATGTCATGTTTTCAGATCACTGTATCAAATGTTTTGTTTGAGAGTTGCATTACTCAGTTATGTATTTCATTACACCTAACTGCTATAAGAAATGGCATATACAACTGAAATAGTACACAAATAAACATTTCTATGTATGCAAACTTGTCTGTAGTGTCATATCCTGTGCATTGTCTGTGGGTATATATTTCATACAATAATTGTCCTTTGTATGAAATAATCAAACACTGGCCATTTTGAAAGGTGGCAACTGTAGGAATACTGGATGCTTGATATGCTGTGCACCCTCTGTATATACTCTTCTTATACAATATCTACAATTACAACTAGTAATATATTTATATGTGTGTGTGTGTGTGTGTGTGTGTGTGTGTGTGTGTGTGTGTGTGTGTGTGTGTGTGTGTATATATGTATATATATATATATATATATATATATATATATATATATATATGTGTGTGTGTGTGTGTGTGTGTGTGTGTGTGTGTGTGTGTGTGTATGTATATGTATATGTATATATGTGTGTGTGTGTGTATATGTATCATTGGAATGTTTACTGCGTCTACATTGTACATTCCCTATGGTATACAGACTGTTCTGCATGATATGTTATTGATATCATCCTGACATCTTACAGCAAAGATGGCTTACTATTAACTTGCTGTGGCTATGTTGTGCAGGATCCTGGGTTTGAGACTTGCAAATGTTGGTTATTGTGTTACAAGGCAGATCTGTTCAGTTGTGGAGTGGATGATGTCAATAATTACAAGAGATGCTTATTTTGGGCCCCTTCACCCCCATTAACAGTGCCTTTGGTCAGATGTTTTGCAGTGAGAGGTTCAGAGTATGGATCCAATGTGCAAATGCAATACACACACACACACACACACACATATATATATATATATATATATATATATATATATATATATACATACATACATACATACATACCGCTACATATATAAATACATTTTCCCTGCTGTTGAATGACTGTGCTGCATGATATGTTTGAGAGAACATCACATTTACTTACATCGCAAATGGCTTAGTGGTAAATCACTTTGGGTATAGTGTTCAGGGTCCTTTGTTTGAGACTTGCAAGGGCTGATTACTTTGTTGCTGGGCAGAACAGGGGCTGTTGGAGAAAGAATGATTAAGGCACTTTAAAGCAGTTGTAAGTGGGTTTGCGTGGAGCTAAGCTACGCTTATGTAAGCACAGCTTCTCTTACGCCCACTTACGGCCGCTTAAAGCCTCTTAAACCCGCATTAATTTCAAATAAAAAAAGAAAAAAGGGAGATAGGAAAGTGGTGAAATTGGGGCAAGCAGGGTTAAAAACAATGGGAGAAACAGGTAGGGATGTGCAGGATGGGTGTAGGAAAGGACCATAGCTCTGCATTTCTTTGGCAGCAACAGCTGCTTTCAATATGGGCAATTTAGAATTTGGAGCCTCACACCCTACAGGGAGGTGTATGGGCATCATACAATATGGATGATTGGTATGGTTAGATTGTGTGATGGGTACATGTCTCTAGGTGAAATGCAGAGCTATGTATGGGGCATGATTCTTTGGGGAACAGATGCCCTTTTTTAAGGTGAGAGTGGGATGTTAAGGAAGGATTATAGGTAAGTGTGGTGAGGGAAGTTTGGTAGGAGAGGTTGCATTTGCAGACAGACAAGACAGCAGACAGGGGTGTTGTATGACACATGAGGGGTAAACACCTTGACGGGGAGGGTGGTTGAGAATCAGAGGCTCATGAACCCCCCCAGATGGTAGTAGTGGCACTAATGTCCCCACCCAATAGCAGTCACCACTACTCCTTCACAGCTCCGAAGGTGGCTGTGCTTGGGCTGGGCTGGATGAGGTGCCTGCTCTTCTAGCTGTGCCAGCTTGCCCTCCACCTGGCGCAGGCAGTCATCCAACTCCATCTGGAGGACACTGTGCACCATGCCACAGACCTCGTCCAGGGTGACAACATCCTCACCGCTCCCACTTGCAGGGGGGGGGGCATCACCTGCAGTGGTTCCACCCGAGGGTGGTGCAGGACCAGCAGATGAGGGAGGTCTAGGTTGGGTCCCAGATGTGCTGGGACCCGGTGCCTTGGCCAGGTGGGGTGGGAGAGGCAGATTCACTGGGATCTGCCTTCACATATGTGCTATGGTGTGGAAATTAACAATGAATATTGACTAGTCACACAAAACACATTACAACATTTGTCAAAATAGCATGCATGAATATTCCCATTTACCCAAAACAATGCAATTATAACAGTGCCATAGCAAACAGAACCCATGCATATATGGAATGCATTTAGAGTTGCAACAACACGCCAGTTAGTGGTAAGTAAGGCAGGCAGTAACAATGATGATTCAACAGGGAATATTAATATGCACACAGTTTAAACAATGATAAACCAAATGGAACAATGGTCCCAACAGTAGAGGTTTGTTTAGGAACATACCCATGTTGGTTTCAGTGTGATGGATGGATCAGTTGAGTGGTGGGGGAAGGGAGCAGATTCAATTGACAGCTGCTATCAAGTATATTTGTCAGTACACTACTATTCAGTACTCTACATTCTGACCACACTTACACCCTACCTGGGCCATGGGGCTGCTACAACACACCAACAGCTGTAGATATCAACAGAGCAATTGTACCCTTATTTTAGTTATACACATCAGACCTGTTTCTATACCAATTTGTTTACCTGTGGGCCCTGTGCAGATGAACTGTGTGTACATTGCATTACTGTTTCTACAGATATTTCAGATTCACATAGTTGCAGGCCCTGGAGTTTGTGTTGTGCCTTTGACATACAGCTACTGTGACATTCTCTGTGTGTGGGATTCTTGGCCACTGGGGAAACTATCCGTGACAGCGTGACACTTGAAGGGCTTGTCTGGGCCAGACTGCAGAGTGTGGATGTCTAGCTTGCATCTATTTGTAGGACTGGAGCTGATCAACACAGTAATTGTACACCTTTCATAGTTATACTCATCATACTAGTATTTCTATTCAGATTTCTTTACCTGTGTGCCCTGTGTGGAAAATGTATGTGTTGAAGTACATTACTTTTTCTCTTCAGATTGCAGTTTACAACTGTAAAACCAGACTGACATGTTAGTGGCGGTCCCTGAATTCGGTGTATGTGCAAAATTGAACTATAGGCCTAGTCCTTATCAGACTGAGCTATTGGGGAGGCATTGTGTGTTGCTTGTGACATTTTATCTAATACATATGTTTGTGCACAGTACTTTTTTTATCACATGTTGCCTTATTTGTTTTCCATTTTCAGTACAAAATATGCATACACAACAGACATTGGTGTCGATTGAGAAACATGTGCACATTAGCTGGATTGCACATTTGACTGTTATACAACTACATACAACTACATACTGCAATTTAGATTCCTGAGTACACAGTGTAGGTTTTAAGTCTGCACCTGTTAGCCTTATACATTTTTCAGTACATTCACAGCTACATGCAGCTGCAATTGAAAGGTTAACACAGGACAATGCTGGCAGATAAATAAAACACATTCTGATGGAAATATGTACTGTTGCTTTTTTCAGTTATTTGACATCCCCATTCTAAAATATGCAGACAAGCAGTGCTAAATCAGTTCACCTCAGTTAATGCATTCTGCAGGACATACACATTTCTATTTTCAGGTACAAGTGAGATGACACACACCAGTGTTTGGGATCACCTTTATTAGTTTTGACATACATAACTGTGTACAACTCAGAAATCCACAATTACTATTCCTGCATGATCTGCACAGGGGAATGCTTTTTATTTCTAAGTGTTACAGTAGCCCTGACATGGCACTTTTTTGGCAGGTTCACTCACACACACCCATACATATTCTAATATTCCTCTCCTGCATATTGTACCTTGTTTGCTATTGACATCTGTATTACACAGCTGAGGGGAATACTCCATTGTAATGCTGGTAGCCTGACACAGGCATTTATTCCTGACTTTTACAACACAATTATGTATACAGGCAGTACTACCATTACTATATTTTTGATTTCTTACTGCTAATATTAGGAGGTATTCTGTACTCACCATAATGCTGACGCAGCCGGGCCAGTCGCTGGGCATGAGCCTCAGCATTCTGGGACCTCTCTGCAGCAGCTGTATGGGGAGACATGACGCATTAATCACACATGCACAGTCACAAGTTGAACTTTTTCCATACTTAGTTAAAGATTCGTAAGACTGCATACTTACAGGCACATGGGACATCCTGCACTCAGGCTTCTTGGATCCAATGGTCCAAGAGTGCACCACTCCTCAGGTCTTTATGGTGGTGACCTACTTGGTCACCAGTCCAGGGTATGCCAGTAGCACTGGTGAGATCATGTGCAAGCCGGTCCCAGGCCTCTGCTTTATACTGGGAGCCCTGGTACTGGCCCTGCAGCAGCCTGCCATCATGGTTTTTTATTAGGAGCCCAACCATGACCCTGGACTCCTGGATGCCCCAACGTTGATCTCAGAAGTGAACACCTTCACCTACACCAGACATTTTGGTCCTGCTCTGAGCAATCCCAAATGGTTATGGCTGTATTCTGGCCTGTGCAGTATAAATAGGGCAGTTTTCCCACACTTTTTCTTGATTGGCCGGTTTTAATATGTTGAACTATGCTTTGCTCCACGCAAATCCGCATAGCAATACTTAAACCAGATAAGCACAGCTGAAAGCTGGTAAGCAATGCTTACACTAGCAAAGCATTGCTTAAATCTATTTTTTTTACATTAAATGTATAAAGTATTTTTTACATTTACATTTTACATATTCCCACCCCTCCTGTGCTATACGTGAGCCATATGATTGACATCTATCATTCAAATTCCATAAATGTTTATTAAATAAATTGGTAGAGGGCGATTCAAACTGAGCATGTTCTACATGCTAAATTATGGCAGTACCACTATGCTACAGCAGCTTGATGATGTGTTTTATCACAGTAGCATTTGTCTATCATTTTCGGAATTTCAGCAAGACTAAGCATAGCAACATGTCATGCAAACAAGCTGCACACTGCTTAAATTTCGGATTTATTTAATGAAAAAAAATTGCATTTTTTTGTATTTTGATTGCTTTCCTCTTGCCCTACTGCTTCCATGCATGTAGGCAAGAGTACATACATTCGGGGGTGTGCACTTGAAGGCTGCTGCCTTCTAGGTGTGTTTTTTTTTTTTTTATTTCAGTGTCCACGGACACTGAAATGTTAGCTACTTACATTTCAGTGGATGCGGACACTGGTTTAGTATATAATATTAGAGCTAGGCTCTAATATTATATACATTGACACTTGTCTGTATCACAAAGTGCCATACAGCACTTTCTGAGCAAAGCGGGCATGGTACATGTGCAGGCACTGCTGACACACGCCCCCTGTGCTTGTTCATGGTTCGTGTCCATTTAGAAATAGACACAAACCACTCCATGCAGGAATAGTCTTATTCTTGCATGGAGTTTTGTGAATCCTGGTCAACAGTTACTAGCACATATTACTATTTTTCTGTGACTAATTTTCTCATGGAGTCCATGAAGAAAAGATGAAGAAATTTTGCTTCTGTTTGAGGTCATCTGAATTTAGCAAACTGTATAAGAAAAATCATAAAAATGTAGTATCAATTGCTTTCAAAACTAATACACAGTGCACAAGTATTTGCATGATTCTTGTAAAAAAAACTGCAAAATAAAGTTGACAATTACTTTCAGGACTCTAGTGGTATTCGAAAAGCATATATTCTTGCACGCTCCTTTCTTAGAGATGTCAGTGTTTTACTGATGAGCTCAGCAAAGGGCAAACAATGTCTACAGTTAGTGGACTTTGGCCTCTTGGCATGGGTGTGTTAATAAAGATTTGCTGTGGGATTACAAAAGCATTTTAGACTGGGGTAACATGCTACATTGAGCAGTTACCCTATGACTGATTCCATAAACAACGACTATACTAGTCTTCAACTGGCATAAGTTAAGGTGTAGAGCTACATTTTTCAAGCATCTTTGTTTTGCAATCAGTTTAATTTTTGGTTAAACTCTTGATGTTAAAGCGGTGAGTGCTTTGGTGAAAAAAGAAGATTATGGAATTTTTTTAATGTTTAAGTCTCACCGTCTACTAAGTTTTTCTCTGTGACTATATTCACAAATTGATGTCATTCTAAGTAACTGGCAATAATTTGCACACACCAGCAAAGTAGTTCCAAAACTGAATACATTTTTAGAAGAGCAGCTATATATTTGCATTATGTTTTCATAAATCACTACATATGTTAATTTTCACTGAAGGGTCTTTCAACAGTGAGATATAGCTTATATCTTGTCTTAATAGAATACAAGGCTCTATTATTGCTACAATAAGCATCGGCATGTAGTAGCTTATAAACTAATTTAGGTATTGAGGCTTTGTTCTTTCACTCTTTTAATGATGTCAGAATATTTTCATGGGGCTTTGCTTATCAACAAAATTAAATATACAAATAACATATATTTGCTTAAACAATGTATAATTTAATATTATATGCAGTAAAGAGGTTACACCCATCTGCAAGGGTTTATTATTTACATTCACAAAATTGTGGACTGAAATTAAATGCCAAAAAATACATTAATGTATCCATTGGGAAGTCGTCTACCCCAGGGAACTACCACATTGACAATACATCCCTAAAAGTGGACCCAGTTATTTGGAATTTGGGAACTTATGTGGACAGTGTCCCAACTTTTAACTAACATATATCCATTGTCGTAAGAAAGTCCTTCTGTACTGCACAGCTTATAAACAAAGGAATTGTATCTAGATCTAGGGATGTCATTGTTCCCCTTTTACTCAGCCCTCATTAGGCCAGTCATTGAATATAATGCCTCCTTTGAAATGTATCTGTCCAGACACATGCAACAACTGGAATACTCGCAAAGATACCTTACTTTCACTATACTCAGTATCCTGTAGACTACTAAGAGGTGACCTGTGTCTGGCATACAAAGTATCCTCTGACCCATTACTGATGGATTTATTGCACATCCCCAAGTCAAATGCCATCAGAAATACTCAGTCTGTGGATCTAAACCTCTTTTACAATATCAACAGAATAGTTTGGAGGGATAGGTATATCTCGCAGAGAATACTACTGATCTGGAACAGACTCTCCATAAACACAAACAAAGTTCATCCCTGTCCATATTCAAGACCAACTTAGACCTATGGATGGAAAACAGAAAATTTACCTTAGGGCTGTCCCTTGTACTACTAATGGACAGCGGCAGAGCCTAAATGCTTTATTATATACGTGACTCCCCTCAAATTATCAATGGTATGATCCCAGTTATTCTCATTAGCAATAATAGGTTCATAGGTTCATAGGTAGGTACTAGGCTATTGGCTCTAGGGCCTATATAAGCCTAGCCAAAAAGGTACCCTGGCTTTTGCCACCCAAGAAATTTTTTTCCTTGTACCCCTGTCAAGCAGAGCCACAGAGGTGACCCCCCAGGGTGAATTTCCTATTTCCCATCCAAGCATCAAGATTTTTCTTGAAGAGTGCTAATGAGCAGCCTTGTTTGCTATAGATAGGTAGCTTGTTCCAGAGTATGGGAAGTCTCTGGGATAGGAATCTATCCCTTCAGCATGTTCTGTTTATTGTGGTGACAAGGTTTAGGTCCCTAGAGCGTGTAGCTCAGAGGGATAGGGATTTCTTTAAGTGGAGCATGTCCAACAGTTCTGAGTTTGACATAGCTTTATATGTTAGGCAGAGATCAAGTAGGAGATATACAACAGAGTAAAGCTGAAGTTTTTTGAGACAGACTGCGTAGGGCATCTGTTTGAGGCCAATAAACCTCTTTGTGAGGTATTTCTGCAGCTTTTCCAGTTGTTGTAGATGTCTTGTGAGGTACATACCAAAAGGGGCACTGTACTCTATAATGGGTCTAATGAGTGACTAGCAGAGGGGAACAATGACTTTATTTTTTCCTGCATGAGAAACCTTTTGTGATGAGGTGTGCCACATAGAAGAATTTCCTGACTACTGTGGTGATGTGATTATCAAAGGAGAGACTACTGTCCACCTGTGTCCCAAGATCTCTTATCACACATTCGGTGTTAAGTAGACTACCACCTATGTGGTAGCTTATGGGTACAGAGTTTTTACCAAAGGGGATGACAATGCACTTTTTGGCATTGAGCTTGAGGCCATGGCTTTGACACCAGGCATCTGTCTCAGTGAGGCCCTTTTGTAAGATGTCCACATCATTAGGAGTTTCGATTATGGCTCCTAGTTTTCAGTCATCTGCAAAATTTGTTAGTCTGTAATTCAGAAATGTAGATACCAAACAGGAGAGGACCCAGGACTGACCCCTGTGGTACTCCACTTGTTACTGGTCTGAAGTCGGATTTGGAGTCAGCTATTTTTACAGTGTGGGTTCTGTCAGTGAGCCAGTTGGCAACCCATCTTGTGACATAGGGATTTATACCTAGTTTAGTGAGTTTATCTATAATTCCAGAGTGGGGAATTGTGTCAAAAGCCTTGGCGAGATCTAGATAGGCTGTGTGAACTACCTTACCCTCGTCTACAGCTTTGGTGACTGTTTCAAAGAAGTCTATCAGGTTTAGGAGACATGATCTGCCTTTTATAAACCCGAAGTGGGTGGGGTCCAGAGTTTGGAGATTACCAATGTCTTTGTTTATAAGTTCCATGATGATACATTCCATGGCCTTGCAGACCAGGCTCATTAGGCTAATGGTGCGGTAGTTCCTCGGGTCTTGGTGGCTCCCCCTTTGTGGAGTGGGATAACTGTCACTGTGCACCACTCAGTGGGCACAAAGCCTGAGGTGAGGCTATGATTGAACATGGTTCTTAGGTGGGGTGCCAGTTCATTCTGTAGTTCATGTAGAACGCAGTCTGGGATATTGTCGGGTCCCATGGATGCTGTATTCTTGGCTTTGGAGAGTGTGGTTTTTACCTGTGCAGCCGTGATTACAGGAACTTTGCATTCTTCCTGTATAGAGATGGGCCCTTTAGGGGTCAGAGGGGGGTAAAGTTAGCACTGAACCTATCTGCCAAGATGTTGGCAATATCAGTTGGTGCTGTATATTTAGTGCCACTGTGCTGTAACTCAGAGCATATCTGAGTGTTGCCATTGAGATTCTTGACACAGCTGAAGAATGCTTTGTGGTTGTCTTTAGAATCAGTGGTGATTTTGTTTTCGTAACTAGCTTTGGAAGATTTTAAGAGGGATCTCAGCTTCTTACTGAGGCTGATCAGTGAGTTCCTCCAATCATGGGATTTTACTCTTTTTTGCAACAGTTTCTTTCTTCTGTTGTAGAGTTTGTTTATGGCAGGGGACCACCAGCTTGGCTTCCTTTTTTTGGAGGATAGCATCTTGGTTCTGTTAGGGATAGCATGATCCATGCACTTGTGTAAGTGGTTATAAAGTGCATTTGTGTAGGATTCAGCAGTCGTACCTCTAGTTTCCGTATGCATGGGTGGCGTGAAGCTTGCCACTTCTGTCTTAAGAAGAGTGAAGCTGGCTTTGGAGAAAATTTTTTATGGTGGTTTCCCTAATGGGGGTGAGGGTGGGATGTGGATGTCTAGGGTGATTAGCTTGTGGTCGGATCTGACCAACGAGGAATTGACCTCTGGTGTGGAACACCGGTCGCCCATGTTGGTAATAATTTTCAAACAGTAGCTGGGTAAGGCCATTCCATAATCAAATGGGATAGGTTACTTTGTCTAGTACTTACATATAAACCTATGTAGACAGAAGTTGCTGAATGGTTAAAGTTAGTTGTCTACCCAGGTTATATTTGCAGGAAGTTATCAAAGCAAAATTAAGACTCAGTAATTGCACTGGTAGTTGAAGGCAATCTTCCCAAATGTGAGGTCACATTTTTGAAAATGCTTTCTCAGCAGTGCTGATATTATATTGTGTACTATTAATGTGTATGATCCTACTAATTTGTAATTGTAGGTTATACTGCATAATTTTCTTTTGAAAATGTTATGACTGTGGTAAGGTTGAGATTATTTGAAAAGGCTGAGGGAGTTGAGTAAAAGGCTATCTCTTTCTGTGACTGGTCCTGACTATCTTTCTTTAGTGTGACAAAGCATTCTTCATCCCTCACCCAGAGGAAAATAAACCTCCAGATTAAATTTTCAGCTGTCTGCGGCATGCTCTGGTAAAGTTCTAAATTGAGATGAATGAGAGAAAAGCTTTCTCTAATTGTCTCAGTTGTATTTTTACCTAAGCAATTCTTAGCTTCCACAGTAAGCAGTCTAGTGGTTTTCATAATTCATGACCCTTCTGACAAACCTTATTGAATGGAAAATAAGGTTCACATATGGATCAAAGACTTGATTTGCGCAATTTCTGCCATATGTTTCTACTCAGGTTCCTTATCAGCTACACTGATATGCTAAACGTCATAAGGCATTATTTTACTGTACTATCCCCTTGAAAAAAAATGTTACTTAGTTCACATTACTCATCTCTGCAAGTGGTTCTAGGTCATTTGCCTAAATGCTCATTTGCCTGAAATCCAAAAGCTGTAGTGCATTTTTTGAAAACTCATATGCTCAAAACCCCATTGCCTGAAAACTCACTTGAATGAAAAGCATCTCCACAACAAATATACAACAAAAATGTTTTTACCAGGGGGCAAGCCCCCTGCACCCTTGAATGTGGGTGGCTTTGCTGCCCCCCCCTTTATTATATGTACTAACTCCATGGCTGCACAAACAGGAAGACAAGATAAAAACACCACACACAGTTAATCAGTGCTGGACTGCAAACACAAACATCTGCACCTGTGGGGTACAACATGGCGCTGACCACTGCTATCTACACATACTCTGTGAGACTCACATCTCTAATAAAAGTATGATAAGAAATGACACCATCACATATTTTCTATAGACTTCTGCACTTTTAAGTCAAATGAGTTTTTCAGGTAAGTGATTTTTTGAACATATGAGTTTTCAGGCAAATGGGGTCAGGATTTTGGGTTTCAGGCAAATGAATATTCATTCAAATGACCTGGAACCTTGCAACTATATATGGCAGGCTGTATGTTCCATTACATCCACTGGCAAAGGAGTCATGCTCCCCTTAACATTCTCATAATTTAGAACTATTTAGGCAGAGGATAAGGGAACACTACCTCCCCTTACAAATGGAATTAACAGAATATAAAGTCCACATGTACAAATGCTAGGGAGCATGCATCACAAAGCACTGGCTCTCCATTGCAAAACTCATATAATAACTGTTGTAATCCTATTCTTAGAATAATTCAGGCAGAGATGGGATATGTAAAATTTTGCTGAATAATTCAGTCTTTAATTCTTCCATACACAGCCATTCCTTTTGAACAGGAAAGAGCAAAATTTATATAACTATAAATATTTACATATTCAGGCAAAAAAAACTTATAACAATTGAAAAAACAACTAACAGATCATAAAACTAATCCTAAAAAGTTCTGATCTACAGTCTCATCTCTAATCTCCCCAGGATACAAACAAAATCTAACCTCAGCTATAGGCAAATCTCCATCTCAAATTGCAGAAGTGTTTAATTCTCACTTTATAGAAAGTATAGTCAGCTTAATAACCTCTCCTTGCAATCCCCCTAGTTCCAGCTCTGCATCTAATTTCAACTCACCTCTCAAATACCACTAAAGCTAACTATGTATCCTTCTTCCTCATTCCAAAAACTTTAACGACAGTTCTGAGCCTCCAAGCTTCTCACTGCAAACCATACCCATTATTCACATACCAAACCTTCTACACAAAATAAAACTCTGATCTCTTTCCATTGACAACCGCCCAACCGAATACCTGAAACTTGCTGCAGACGCCATTGCCTACCCAGTCAGTATTCTCATTAACAGATCTATCAAAAAATCCCATGCCCTCCCCCTCAGAAAAAAAATCAATCATTATCATCGTACACAAAGGTAAAACATCTAATGACTTCTCTAACTACCACCCCATTGCCAACCTATCCCCCATCTCCAAAATCCTCGAAAAATGCATACATAAACAACTCCTTGACTATCTTACCCATGACAACCTTCTAACACCCACCCAGCATGGCTTCAGACCAGCACATAATACAGCAACAGCATTAATATCGATTACAGACACTATCAACAAAGCAAGAGATTCTGGACAATTAATCTCAGCTCTTTTTCTTGATCTTTCAAAAGCCTTTGATATTGTCTCACGTCCCAGACTCTTACAGGAACTCTCCTTCCATGGTCTTTCACAACATTCTCTGCTATAGTTTTCTAGCTATCTATCCTACAGACATCAGAGGGTGTAACTTGAGTCATGTGATTTTTACTATGTATTTAAACTAGACTGTTCAATTGATAGTACTTATTACGCCTGAGGAAGCCTTGAAGGTGAAAGTTTTACTTGTGACTTTGAATTAAACTACATGTCATTTTAGAGTGTTTCCAGTTCTCCTTTTTTTCTTTTTGATTTGCATTTGTGATTGAGAACTGGTTAGTTGCCTCACAGCTGAATTTTTGGATTGTATCTATCCTACAGACAACAACACATAAAATGGCAAGGCTGTCTTTCCCAATACCTACTCAATAAAATAAGTGTACCACAAGGTCCCATCCTTGGACCACTCCTCTTCAATACCTTTATAAATAACCTTCACTCTGTCTCATTTCAAAGTTTCCTCATCCAATATGCCGATGATGCTACTCTCATTTCTTCTGCCACCAACATAGAACACCTTAGACCAGTGAGGGTGAACCTATGGCACTCGTGTCAAAGGTGACATGCCATGACATTTTGGGTGACACAACAGCATTCACCAACACCCAAGTTACCAAGAAACTGCTTTTGCATTTGTTGCTTGTGTTAAGTGCATTGTATTATTTTGTACCAGGAGCCAGTTCAACAACACTGCTGCTGATGAATGGAAGTTATTAACTTCAAAGACTATTTTCATATACTTTCTCAATAGAGTTTGCAAAGGGCAGTGCTGACATTGTTTTCTCTTCGTGGTTACACTTCTGCAAAGGGCAAGTAGTCTGCATTTCCAGGAGTTTGCTGTTTTACATTCCTTTCAACTGTCCTTCTTAATCCCTCCTAAAACTGGCAACTTTTTAAACTTAATAATGACAATAATTAGATTTATAGATTAATTTTACTTCAGAAAATATTAATTCACATTCATTTTCTTCTGTCAGTGGCTTAGATTAATAGTACTAGTAGTTTAAAACTGTCCATGTCTCTTATTTCTAGATTTGTCCCTGATTCTGTTGTGATTGATACTGAGAGCCATGCTATTTTATTTATTTTTATTTATTTATTTATTTATTTATTTATTTTATTTATTTATTTTTTGTTTGGGGGGGTGACATGCAAGCATAGTCAAGTTAGGCATTTTCCAAATTGTTGACACGCTGAACCAAAAAGGTTCGCCATCACTGCCTTAGACAACTAACACAAACTGTGTTCTCATCCATCAAGACCTGGCTCAATAATGCTCAAATTATCACTCAATCCCAACAAAACTACACTCCTTCTTTTTACACCAAGAATTCTCTCAACCGAGTTTAAGTATTTTCCTAAATAACACAGAAAATGAAGTGGCCCTGTACACCAAGTTACTAGGAGTCACAATCGATAATCAGCATACCTTTGACCTTCATATACACAATGCTATAAAAAACACATCACAAACTAGGAATGCTACACCGGTGCAAGCACTTTATGGACAAAACTACCAAAACAACCTTAGGCACTACCTACCTGCACCCTCTTTACTTTATGGTGCCCCAATTTTAACTGGTCTCCAGGAAATACTAAAAAATAAGCTTGAATCCTGCTATAATAGAAATGCAAAATTTGACACAGGCTTATCTTATTACAAACACCACTGCTCCACTTTCACCCACCTAAAATGGCTAGAACATCCACAACACCTAAACTACCTCCAACTAGCTATGGCCTATATAATTATCTACAGTCCTGCCATCTGCCTTAAACTCAACACTTCAAATCTATATACCTGCTCATTCTCTTTGTTTGGAAGATAAACAGCTTCTGTCTGTAACTAAACCTAATAAAACTGCTGGGCAATGCCTTTACTCCTACTCTGTAGCAAATTATGGAAAACACTTCCGTTAAATAACAGAACCACTTCAAACTTCAGGTTATTTAAATTTTAATGAAAAGATTTCTTACTCAGGTCATGTACTTGTCCATGTATCAGTCCAGGCTAACTTCCACCCTAGAACAACTACTTTACTCCTTTTTCCCATCCTGCCTCCTATCGCCCTCTTCTATCTATACTGCAGCTTCTTATGCCCCCACTTGCATCTATTCTTAGATACCCTTCCTTTTTTAATCTCAATACTCCCCATCATCTACAACATCCTTATTTTTAGCTATATCGACATCTTTTTCACTTCTATTAATAACTACAAATTTCTGCACTAACTTAATTATCCCAACCATTTACATAATTTCTCTTCATTTCCAGTTTGTCTAATCAGACTGTTTTTTTTTTTCCTTAAGCAACTTCAGCCTGTACAAGAATAGCCTATACAACATGTACCACTAACATCTTATGTCGCTTATATGTCTATTTGTAGGAGTACTATTCTTTTGTAAACCTTAAGACTTGTTATATATTTTTCTTCTAGAAAATGTTTGTTCTTTTTTTCTCAGTTATATGTAAAATGCATGTATCCACTATTTTTTTTTTCAAAATATTGCAATTTTGCTTCTCTATTTTTCCTTCTGTTGGCAAATTTTGTAAAAATGTTATTTTATTTCTTTCATTGTATTGGAGTTTTCTCCCCAGGCCTATGCTGAAAATGGGTTTTTAACCCAGTCAAACTTTCCTGGTAACCAAATGACAAATAAATAAATAAATATTGTGGGATGTCAGAGCCACACTGGAACCTTTAACTATGAGGAACTTCACATTCCTTGGAGGATACATTCCTTCATCGCTTGCTCCAGACAGATTAGTTCAGGATCTGTTCTTCAACAAATACTTAAAAAGACTTCCACCTCTTCTTTCCTATACTTTTACCACTGCAGAAAAACTATGTCCCTTGAAACATGTCAAAAAAGAAAAAAAATGGTTCATCAGGCCTCTATATCATTTTGTCATAATAAAAGTTCATAGCTGGAAAGAAACAAAAATCACATATACTCCTTCTCTCTCAGAAATGACTTGAATAAAGACAATCAGAAAGAAAGAAACAAATTAGTTTTAGTCAAATTTGCCAAGCTAAAATGGTTGGCAAAACCAGAATAAATAACAGATTGCCACTCATCACACCAGAAGAATAAGATGTTTAGGGCATTTCTTTGTGAAAGCCAGCAAGAGTAAAATACCTGATCCTTCCTTGATAGCTGAGCTACTCAAAACCCATACATGTCGCATCTTTTAATATTTGCTTTACTTTTGTAATAAAACTCTGATGGTCACTGTGTCCATCTTTTCATAGCTGTTTCACTTTATTGTGAGACCTTTTTTTAAACAGCTTTATTGAAAAAAACAAAAAGAACAAATATTTTGAAAAAGATTGAACAATATTTTTGAGTACAATAGTTAAAAATTGAAAACATTAATATAATAATTAGAATAACAAAGAACTATATACAATGATGTTCACTGTATATCAAACAAAATAATCAGTTAAAATTAATATTTATGTAGACAAAAGAAAAAGAAAAAGAAAAAAGAACATTAATATATTAATCTAGTTATTTAACTAATAGTTAGTTCATGTATATTTTTCCATTGATTACATACATTTGTATTCCTCATAGATTTGGATCAGTCAACATTTCTAACTTAGATACTTCCAAGAGAAGACCTTTAAATTCTTTAAATGAAGGAATAGATAAAGACTTCCATTTTTGTTGTAATTACTTTCCTGCAATAGACAAAATAGGCACAAAAAACTTGGCAAAGTTACGTCCAAAAGATTTATTATAAATCCAGTAAAATGTAGTCAAAAACACAAAGCTTTTGGATTACATTGTCTTCAGTGTGATACAAATGCATTAAACACATTACTATTTCAATTTAAAATTGATATCACATGACAACAAACAGCCAACCAACATCATCATCAATTAATAATTTCATTAGTGAAAAACATGTCTTTTTAAAGAGAGAAGAACTCTTATAGAAAATTCTTATAAAAAGCTATAAAATATTCTTATAAAGGGATATAGAAATATAGCCTATATAATTAATTATTTTTTAAGACATAATTGCATCTTTTTTAAAATAGGTTTAATTGATACAGTAGAATTAATACCTGGCGTGCTATCTGCTTGCATCCTAACAATCCAATTATACTCTTTGGTCTCTAGGTCATTATTTTTATCACCCTCTTTCTGACTAGTATAACAGATATCAAAAACCCTAAATGAAAAAGTATGTACACTACCCAATTCTACCTTATGTTTTGCATTAGCATTTGTCAAAACATTTCTTTTGGTATCTGACCTGTGTTCAGTAATACGTTTGCATAATTTTCTGCTTGATTTACCAACATAAAAACTTGAGAATTTGTCACATGTAGCTAAATAAACAATGTTACTAGAATTACAAGTTGCTGTACAAGTAAAAAAGTAATTTGTACATGTTACGGGATATGTAAATATATTATTCTTACATATGACACTGCCTACAGAGCAGTTCATGCATGGAAATGTGCCCTTTTTACTTAACTCTGGTCCCATTTGTATTTTAATTCGCAAATCTTTATAACGGAATTTACTTTTCAAATTACTAGAATTTCTATAAGCAAATTTAGGATAAGATGGAATAACACTGTTTAATTCAAGTAAAGCTTGTAAGATAGCCCACTTATTATAAATTATTTTCTAGACACCAGGTGTACATCGTCTAAAGGTAGTAGTATACTTCAGCTGATTCACAGTATGTGTAGTAAGATCAGGGTTCTCTTGTGGGGCCAAAAAATAAGGTCTAACTTTACTAGTCCTATATTCAAAAACATTTTCTCTTCTTCTAGCAGTAACTTGGGTTCATAGCCTCTTTGTTGAAATTCATATTTCATGTCATGTGACTGCTCAATACATGTATTATTCCTAGTATTACGTCTACTGGCTCTGCTATACCGACTCTTGACTATTCCTCTGAATGTATGGTTAGGATGCATACTCTTATTATGCAAATATTTATTTTTATGGGATTTGTTTTGTAATTTTTTGTGGATAAAATATTATCCACAAAGCATAAGTGTACATCCAGAAAGTGTATTTCATTTACTGAATTAGTCATTTCAAATTTTAGAAAGGTAGTAGTAGTATTTAAATAATTGAAAAATTCCATCAACAGTTCTGGTGTACCCCACCCCAAGCAAAAAACACATCATCCACAAAACGCTTGTAAAATAAAACATATAGTTTAAATGCAATAGGACAATTGTATACATATTGTTCTTCCTATTCATTAAAAGTCAGGTTAGCATATGTATTTGCAATGGGTATCACCCATTGCAATACCAGTAGTCTGATGATAAATAACTTCATTAAAAATAAATATATTGTTATTCAGCACTATGTCAAGTAGTTTGCATAATGTTTCTATTTCCCTGCCTTTAAATTTACTATATCTGCATAGACTATCTCTAATGGCATTAATGCCATAATCATTAGAAAAAAGTGAAGAGTGATTTTATATCTAAACTTACAAAAATACACTGATTTATAGTATCTTCTTGGTGCTAAATATAAAGCTTACTCAAAAAGTCACCTGTATCATTTATAAAACTCTCCACATGAACTAAAAAAGGATTTAATATAGTTTGTAGATAAAGTGAGATGGACTCTGTTAGCCAACCTTTTCCAGAGACAATGGGTCTCATAGGGGGGTTGGTTGAAGATTTATGAACCTTAGGTAAACCATATATAACAGGTGTTTTAGGACAAGGTATAGAAAAATAATTTAACAGGTCAGCAGAAATGTCATCATTGGCTTGCAGTTCAAATAAAAATACATTAATTCTGCTAATACAATGCGCTACATCACTATAAGATATCTGTTTAAATGCAGTAGGGTCAGAGAGAGTTCGTACATAGATGTGTTATAATCAGTAACATTCATTAAAACAATCTCCCCTCCCTTGTCAGCTTCCTTTATGACAATGTCATTGTTATTTTCTAACTTTTTTAATGCCTCTAATTCAACTGTAGATAGGTTATAATATATTTTAAAATCATCCTTAGCATACAAGTTATACAGTTGTTCACAGACATTTTGAAAACTGTGATGACAGGGTTACTAAATGAAATAAATGTACTACTTTTTCTGCACTTTGATAGTGTAGACATATGAGAGTCTTGATAAAGCAATTTCAGATTAAGGTTTCTTGTAGATAGCTTCAAATCAGTTAATGCATTTACGATAGAATCTTTTTGAGCCGGTATGAAAGTCATGCCTTTGCTCAACAGTCTAATATCAGCTTCAGTTAATTCAACATTTGATAAATTGAAGACTGGACAGTCAACCTTTGTCACCTCAGTGTTTTGCTTCATGCTTGTGGGCTGACACTTGCTTCTCTGGTTCTCTTCCTGGAGAATACCTTCCTCTGACTGTATCTTGCATCCGATTGGGTATTGCTTCCAACAATTTCAATTGGATTACCATAAAAATAAATATTTGCATACTAAGAGTATGCATCCTAACCATACATTCAGAGGAACAGTCAAGAGTCAGTATAGTAGAGTCAGTAGACTGAATACTAGGATGACACATGTATTGAGCAGTTACATGACATGAAATATGAATTTCAACAAAGAGGCTATGTCCCCAAGTTACTGCTAGAAGAAGAGAAAAATGTTTTTGAATATAAGAATAGTAAAGTTAGACCTTATTTTTTGGCCCCACAAGAGAACCCTGATCCTACTACACATACTGTGAATCAGCTGAAGTATACTACTACCTTTAGCCGATGTACACCTGATGTCAAGAAAATGATTTATAATAATTGGGCTATCTTACAAGCTTTACCTGAATTAACCAGTGTTAGTCCATCTTATCCTAAATTTGTTTATAAAAATTCTAGTCATTTGAAAAGTAAATTGTGTTATAAAGATTTGTGAATTAAAACACAAAGGGGAGCAGAGTTAAGTAAAAAGGGCACATTTCCATGCATGAACTGCTCTGTATGCAGTGTCATATGTAAGAATAATATATTTACACATCCTGTAACACAAAAAATACTTGTTTACTTGTACAGCAACTTGTAATTCTAGTAACATTGTTTATTTAGCTACGTGACAAATACTCAAGTTTTTATGTTGGTAAATCAAGCAGAAAATTACGCAAACGTATTATTGAATACAGGTCAGATACCAAAAGAAATGTTTTGACAAGTGCTATTGCAAAACATAAGGTAGAATTGGGTAGTGCACATACTTTTTCATTTAGGGTTATTGATATGTTATATACTAGTCAGAAAGGGGGTGATAAAAATAATGACCTAGAGACCAAAGAGTATAATTGGATTGTTAGGTTGCAAGCAGATAGCACTCCGGGTATTAATTCTACTGTATCAATTAAACCTATTTAAAAAAGATGCAATTATGTCTTAAAAATAATTAATTATATAGGATATTTCTATAGCCCTTTATAAGAATATTTTTATAGCTTTTTATAAGAATTTTCTATAAGAGTTCTTCTCTGTTTAAAAAGACATGTTTTTCACTAATGAAATTATTAATTGATGATGATGTTGGTTGGCTGTTTCTTGTCATGTGATATCAATTTTAAATTTAAATAGTAATGTGTTTAATGCATTTGAATCACACTGATATAGGAGTAATCCGAAAGCTTTGTGTTTTTGACTACATTTTATTTGTTTTATAATAAATCTTTTGGACGTAACTTTTCCAGTTTTTTTGTGCTTGTTTTTGGACATTTTTTTGTAAATGGCAAGTGCATTACAGGTTTGGTTTTCCTTGTTTTTAATAGACAAAATAGACCAGACCAAAGAATACTTGTTTTTCTTTATACAGTCTGGAACTGGTGTGTTGAATAGTTCAAGTGATCTAGTGTGCAAAAAGTTGTCTGTAAATGTAGCCTGTAGAAAAATATTAACTTCTTCCCAAAATTTCTTTAATAATAAGCAATCATAAAATATATGACTCCAGTTAGCGTTTATTTCTGTATTACATCTCCAGCATACAATATCTTCTTCAGTTATCTTACTCATTTTTTGTGGAGTGAGAAATGATTTATGTAAAAATCTTCATGTGAAGATTCTCCATTTAAGCAAAGAAGTAGTTTTGCTAGCTGACTGAAGAAAATTAAATTTATCTTTCTCTGAAGGGATAAAATTATTGATTACAGAAAATGTATTCCAATAGTTATCTGAATATACATCTAAATCTTGATTAATAGCTCTATAAATATATGCTATATTATTTTTAACTAATAGATTATTCTGGGTGAATAAAATCAAATATTGAATAAGTTTAGGTATTGAATTCTTAGCGATTGTGGGAATGAAATCTAATTTATCTAAATATATTTTCTAAATTCTTGCAAATCTAACCAAAGTATCAAACTTATATTCTTCTATAAGAGTATTAATAGATTTTACCTCATTGTTATTCATTATTTGTTGCCAAAATATTAAATGCTTTTGTTTAAATGGTGACATTTTAGAATAATCTGTAGAGAAAAAAAATCCCTTGTGTATAGGCAATAGGGTAGATGAGAAACAACCAATTCTCAAACATTCTAAACCTAAATATATAATTCTTAAAAGTCTTTAGAATTAAAATGACATAAGTAGATTTAAACGGCTGGGTGGAATAATTGGAGAAATAATCTTTTAAACTCCATATGGATGAGTTATTTACTAGCTTTGATAGTTGAGTATTAACTTTAATTTTAGTATTTTGAGATAAATTTAATATAATCTCTTTCCATTTTGCTAGATGTTCTCCATCTATAAGATAGGAAATGGTTTTAATTACCGATGAAATTGAGTAAATTTCTAGATTTGGTAAAGATATGCCTCCGTTTTTCCAGCTATACATATGATAAGATAATGCAATTCTAGGTTTAATTGGATGCCATAAAAATTTTTTAATCAGTGTGTTAAACTTTTTTATTAAAGAATTAGATGGGGGAATAGATATAGACTTGAATTATATACAAGATTTCTGGAAGCAATATCATCTTTATAATCAAGAGTTTCGCATCCATTGTGAAGATAATTTTGTTCCATTTGCTTATTAAACTCTGTATAGTTGATATACTTTTATTATAATTTATTTGTAAAATGTCTTTAATATTAGTAGTTATAGTTATAACTAAATGTGTTATTTGTTGAGATTGAGGTATATATTCTTTATATTCATCTTGTATACTATAACATTTTGAACCAATTAGAAGGATTTGAGTTTTATATTAAAAGTAAGGCCTGAGTTTTTTTGAAATATATCCATGCCTTTGAACAATTCTTGCAACATAGGATTATTACTATCAAGGGTAATTAATACATCATCAGCAAACATTTGAATTTTTGATGTTTCGTTAGAACTTAGATTATAACCTTGTATGTTATTATTTCCTCTTATTAATTTGCCCAAGGTTCCATAATTAATTTGAACAAAAGAGGAGATAAAGGGCAACCTTGCTTGGTTCCTTTTACAATAGGTATATTCTGGGATACATTTGTACCAATTTTTTTATAGGCTTGGCTTCCATTATATAATTGAGTAATAAGATTAATAAAACTATTAAAGAAGTTTAACTCCTTCAATAAAATGAATAGATATTCCCAATTAACTGAATCAAAAGCACAACTGATATCTAAACTGACTAGGGTTAAATTATTCTTTAAGATTTTCACTGATTCAATTAAAGTTATTGTTCTTTTAATGTTATTGTAGGAAGTTCTAATAATTATAAAGCCTATTTGGTCCACGTCTCCCAGGGAAAGTAAAACATTTTTAAGTCTGTCAGCATAAATAGACATAAACATTTTATAATCTGTATTTAACAAAGGAATGGGTCTGTATGAAGAACATTTTGTAGGGTCTTTATTGGGTTTTAATATAGATGAAATAAACGTATACTTCCAAGAAGGGGGTACTATGTTTTTATCTTGGGCTATGTTGAATACCATGTATAACAAAGTTAGAGCTTTGGTAGGTAGAATTTTACAGATTTCAGAAATGATACCATCATTTCCAAGAGCTTTATTTTCGCCATACATCCCTATCAATTCCTGTTACTGTCGGCAAATTTTATCACTCAGTTCCTGTTCTAATGGTAAAAAGAAAACCAGCAATAGTTGAATATACGCTCTACTCGTATCCAAGTTTATTTTTTGCCACATTGCCATACTTCGGCATAGTCAAGACTCTGAGTCCTCTGGGATGACATTTAGATTCACACAAGCTTCAAAATTAAATCTTTGACCTTTCTAAACATACTGGAAAATATTAAGATACAACCAAACACCCTAATACTGGGTGATTTCAACTACCCTGCAATTAACTGGGAAAACTACTTGAGTACCAACTCCTTTTCTCAACGGTTCTTGGAATTCATAAATTCCAACTCCATGGATTAACTAATTCATTGTCCCACTAGGGGCTCCAATATCCTAGACCTGGTCATTACCAACATGGGAGATAGATGCTCAACACCAGTGGTCACCCCCTCATTGGTCAGGTCTGACCATAAGCAAATCACCCTTGACATCCACATCCTACCCCCACCACCCAGTAAGGAAACCTCCTTAAAAAACTTCTCCAAAGCCAACTTCATGGTACTGAAGTCAGAAGTGACAAACTTCACGACACCCATGCAGACGGGATCTGAAAGTTCGACTGCAGAATCTTACACTAAGACACTGTACGAGCACATCCACTCATGCATGAATTGTGCCATCCCAAATAGAACCAAGATGCTCTTCTCCAAAAAAAGGAAGCCAATCTGGTGGTCCCCTGCTATAAACAAACTATACAACAAAATGAAGAAACTTTTGCAGAAAAGAGGATAATCCCAGGATGCAAAAAACTCCCTCACCAGCCTCAGTAAGAAGCTGAGATTCCTCATAAAATCCTCAAAAGCTAGTTACGAAAATAAAATTGCCAAAGATTCCAAAGACAACCACAAGGCATTCTATAGTTATGTCAAGAATCTAAATGGCAATGCTCAGATCTGCTCTGAGCTACAACAGAATGGCATTAAATATACTGATCCCAAGGATATTGCCAATATCCTGGCAGATCGATTTAGTGCCAACTTCACCCTCCTCTCATCCCCTAAAGGGCCCATCTCAATACCAAAAGATTGCCAAATTCCGGTAATCACAGCCAAACAGGTAGAAACCACACTCTCCAAATCTAAGAATACAGCATCCATGGGACCCGATGACATCCCAGGCTGTGTACTACATGAACAACAAAATGAACTGGCACCTCACCTAAGTGTCATGTTTAATCATAGCCTCACCTCAGGCTTTGTGCCCACTGAGTGGCACACAGCTACAGTTATCCCACTCCACAAGGGGGATCCGCCTTGGATCCCGGGAACTACTGTCCCATCAGTCTGACGAGCCTGATCTGCAAGGGCATGGAACACATTATCATGGCACTTATAAACAAAGACATTGGCAACCTTCAAACTCTGGACCCCACCCAGTTTGGGTTTGTGAAGGGCTGATCTTGTCTCCTGAATCTGATTGACTTCTTTGAATCAGTCTCCAGAGCTGTGGAAGAGGGTAAGGCAGTCCACACAGCCTATCTGGACCTCGCTAAGGCTTTTGACACCATCCCCCACTCTGGAATCATAGATAAACTTACTAAGCTGGGCATAAATCCCCACATCACTCGATGGGTTGCCAACTGACTTACTGACAGAACCCAGACTGTAAAAATAGCCGACTCCAAATCCAGCTCCAGACAAGTGACAAGTGGAGTACTTCAGGGTTCAGTCCTGGGACCACTCTTGTTTGGCATCTACTTCTCTGAAGTACAGGCCAACACTAAGGGACTCTGTCTAACAAAGTTCACAGATGACTGCAAACTGGGAGCCATTATTGAATCCCCAAATGATGTGGATATTCTACAAAAGGACCTTACAGAAACAGATGCCTGGTGCCAGAGCCATGGGCTCAAGCTTAATGCCAAGAAATGTATAGTTATCCCCTTTGGAAAAAAACATGTATCCATGAATTACCACATAGGTGGCAGTACACTAAACATTGAAAGTGTGATGAGAGACTTAGGGACACAGGTGGACAGTGGTCTCACTTTCGATAACCACATCGCCACAACAGTCAGGAAATCCTTCTATGTGGCACACCTCATCACTAAGGGCTTTTCATCCAGAAAAAAGGAGGTCACTGTCCCACTGTACTCATCCTTCATTAGACCCATATAGAGTATAATGCCCCATTTGGTATGTACCTCACAAGACATCTGCAACAGCTGGAAAGGCCACAGAAATATCTCACTAAAAGAATCACAGGCCTAAAGTAGATGCCATATGCTGACTGTTTAAAAAAACTTCAGCTATACTCTGTGGCATATCGTCTACTCAGAGGTGATCTCTGCTTAACATACAAGGCCATGTCAAACCCTGAGCTGTTGGACATGTTCCACTTAAAGAAATCCCAATCCCTCAGAATCACACGCTCCAGGGATCTAAACCTTGTCATCACAATGAACAAAACATGCTGGAAGGATAGGTTCCTGACCCAGAAACTCCCCATACTCTGGAATAGACTGCCCATACATGGCCCTCTTCAAAAGGAACCTTGATGATTGGATGGGAGATAGGAAATTCACCCCGGGGAACATGTCAGCCACCCTGCTAGACAGGGGTCTAGAGAAGTAAATATTGTGGTAAGAAATATCCAGGGAATTGTTATGGCTAGGCTTGTATAGGCCCTAGGGCCAATAGCCTAGTACCAACCTATGAACCTATGAAGCCACTTGAATCTATATAAATCATTTTCAATGTCTCTCTTTAAATTGTGTACCTCTTGTTCGTTGTTATTATTACTAACCATTTCTTGATTCAATTTAAAGAGACATTGAAAATGACTTATATAGATTCAAGGGGATAGTCTCTTGGCAATGTGACAAAAAATAAACTTGGATACGAGTAGAGCATATATTCAACTATTGCTGGATTTCTTTTTACCATTACAACAGGAACTGAGTGATAAAATTTGCTGACAGCAACAGGAATTGATAGGGAAGTATGCCGAAGATGCAACTGAGATATTCTTACAAGATCGAATTGACAAATTGCTAAGCTATGAACCACGACATTTAGCGTATAAAAAGAAAAAGTTGGTAAGGGATGTCTCAGATTTTGAGGACCAATATGTTTTCACTTGGTCGAGATCTGCACAGTCAACAGAACAACCACTAATCAATCGTAATCCACAAAAAACGAGCTCCTCCAATAACTCTTCGCAACAACCATGGGGAACCAATCAACAGAAGACAAGGCATGTCCCTTCCCTTGATCGACAGGAGAGACAGAAGGAGGAGCTCCAAACAAGGTCTGAATTGACAACCAATGGGGCCATAGAAAGAAGGGAATCAGCAAATCAACCATTAGAAGGGGGCGTTACTTCACCTAAGCAAGTGGCGTCCGTGTATTCAATGACGATGGAAGATAGATGGGATGCCATGTCAAGAGAGGCTCAGCTAAATAACCAGGCAGTGGAAAATGTAGTGAGACGTAAAATCACCATGGAAGGGGGAAGCCAACAAGTTTTTCCAGTTCTACCACTCCCTATTCGTCCAGGAAGAAGGAAATCAATGGAGCAGGATGTCTATCGAGGTCAGAAACACAAGGAAGCGCCAGTACAATAACAGATGCATACCCTAAAGAAGATGAGGGGTCAGGAAACCTGATATGGAACATTTCAAGGTATGAACAAACAGCAGCAGAAAAAGCTTTGCTGAACAAAGGTTTAAATTTTATTCCAGCTAGTGCTATGGACATTAGTGAAATTTTGTTGACACTATCAATGTTTACATGCAATGTGGCATTGAAATTGCAATTTAGTAATATTGAGTTAGAGTGCAATAGTAATTTTAAGAAAAATAGTGTGTATGTACCAGTTTTACCTTATAATGTAGAAATGCTTTTAAAGGCTTGCGAAAATGCAATTTATAGTAATAATTACAGTATTAATTATTTTCAGAAAGAGCAAAGTCATAACTTAATATTGAATAAAAGGAAAGCATTATATAACTTGCAATGTAATGAGAGTATTGTTATATGGCCTTCGGGTAAAGGAGGCCCAATAGTAGTTTTAGATTCTAGTTATTACTGCAATACTATGCAAGAGATGTTGTCAGAAGTAAATGTTTTGTGAGGAAGTGCCTATTGAAATAGTAGCTGATATGCAATATAGCATTGCAAATGTTTTACATGAGAGCATGTGCAAGGGGGTATTGACCAAGGAACTTCTACAGTATTGCACTGTTGAATATCCACTTATCCCACAGTTACATGGCCTCCCAAAATTCCATAAAGATCCGGTAACACCGAAGTTGAGGCCAATTGTGGCAGGGGCAGGTTGGTTAACAGAACCTATTTCCATATATTTGGATAGTGAACTAAGGAAGATGTGTGATTTTGCATATGTGTTAAAGGACACAACAATTTTTAGTAGACCTGTATGAGATTGTGAAAGGCTTGGATAACTCTACTAGGATTATACTAACTACCTTAGATGTAGTTTTATTGTTTACTGGTATGCCCAATGAGGAAGGAATAAATATGGTAAAAGCAGTGATGATAAGACAGGGTCAATTATCCTTGGATAAGATAGACTTTATTTGTATGCTGCTAGAATTGGTGCTTGAAAACAATATATTCATGTTCAAAGAGAAATGTTACAGACAACATTCGGGAGTTGCAATGGGCACTAGTTGCGCCAATACCTATGCGAATTTGGTAATGATAGCATGAGAACTTGAGCATATGCTAATGAATCCACAGATAGCCTTTTATAGACGGTTTGTGGATGATATTTTTATTTTATGGAAAGGTAATGAGGAAGAATTGAAGTTGTTTTATTCCCATATTAATACAACTAGCATATTTTTGAAATTCACTTTAAATTGTTCCCATGATAGTATAGACTTCTGAGATGCTACCATATATAGGGAAGATACGGATTGGCTAACTAAACTACATAGGAAACAGTGCTACCTCCCTGTCTTCCTACACAGGGATAGTATGCACAGTCCCAATATCTTTTGTAACATCATAAAAGGACAGGCTATCAGAGTATTTTGCCTTTGTTGCCAAGGACACGTGTTTGAAAGTGAACTTAATACGTTGAGAGCAGGATTTCTGGAAAGAGGTTATAATGAAGGCGAAATCAATAGAGCCTACTTGTAAGTGAATAGGGAGAGGGGTGTTAGAGCAAGACCTTATTACTCTGATAGAGCAACAAAAGAAATGGTGAATAGTAAGCATAGAAGATCAAAAGTTATACCTATGTTTTTACCTTATAGTATGGACGTGAGCAAATTTCAAAATATTATAGCCCAAAATTGGCATATGCTTTTGGTTGATGAGGAAACCACAAATGTGGTGGGCAATTACCTACAATTTGTATATAAGAATAAAACAAATTTAAAACAACAATTATGTTACCCCAAAGTAGCCATGGAGGGAACTGGTAGAAATACAGATTGGAAAGGCACACGGAAATGAGGGAATTGTGCCCATTGCATTTATATAGATGAATCCCAATTTTTTTAAACATCTGGATACAGGTCATCTTTGGGAATTAAGAAATTCTACTAATTGTAACACCAAGAACGTAGTATATGTTGCCTACTGTAGTATGTGTTTTCACTTTTATGTAGGAAAAACCAACCGCCACCTTAGAGAAAGAATTAGAGCCCATGTTTATTTACCAGGAGAGGGCAGGACTACAGTGCCTCAGCCAAACATACTTTGGCTAATGGTGAAGAATGTTCTTTCCTGTTTCAAATCCTTTAAGTATAGAATACCAGTGCTAGGTTGGGAGATTTGGTGACTTCAACAGAGAATCCTGAAGTGAAGTGGATCCTGAGACTAGGGGCACACAGGGGACGAGGTCTTAATGATAATGTACCTCTGAAGCCAGCCCTCAAATCCAAGAAATTAAAATAGCCACATGCACATTGGTCATGACAATGGTATTTATAGACAAGGATCTATTTATATATATTGTATTGACTTGCTATCAGTACCATGTGATACTGTATTGATGTACTGCTGCTTTAAAAAACATTTTAGTTCTGGGTGCAATTAAGTTTATTTAATTGTTATACTAACATGATTGGTGATTTTGAATTTTAAACAGTATTTATGTGTGGCTGGGATTTGTAGAAAATGTCTGATGAAGCAGTGGTTGTCACTGCAAAAGCGCTCACTTTACCTTTGTACAATAAATGAGAAGATTTGTTTTATTTAATCTGTTCTGTTGCTGATTAATCCAGTTACCTTCCATCAAGGGCAAGTTTGCTTCACTTTTGAAGTTTGCTGTATCTGTTTTTGGGGACTGCTTTGAACTGTTTGGGTCGTTTTTACAATTTAAATATGTCATAGAATGTTTATATTTCTTGGTAATGCTTGTTGACTAATTTTTCAATTTTTCCATGTTTTAGAGCACAAAAAAATTGATTGTAATGAATACAATTAAAAGCTATACATGAACCATATGAAACATTTTTTCCAAGAAAATATGCTTATATCAAATTCAACTGTGTGCAACTTAGTGAACATCATAAGAACCATTAACAGAAATTTACAACATATACTAATAACATAAAGACCTTCTAACACCCCCCTGGAGTTAACAACTCTTAATTTGAGTGACATCTATCACTCAAATTGACCATCTATCTAGTAACAACACTTTCCTCATCCCTGCCTATATATATATATATATATATATATATATATATATATATATATATATATATATATATATATTGTTGCATACCTGAAAATAAAATATACTTTTACATTATTAGGCAGTATATATGTCTAAAAAAAAGAAAAAAGATTATAAATATAGCACGCTTAATACATTTGTATATAATCATTCAAGAAACATACTAAGACAAATTAAATGCAACTATCTCAATTTGGATTTATGAAATAATATATCATTAATATTGCATCAAGTCATCATATGTTATATATATATAATAAAAAAAAAGAATGATGTTTAAATTTCTAGTGGTATGTATGTTTGATAGTTGAGTCTATATGCTCCAATTTTCTATAGATGTTTATTGTACAAATTTGAATATTTTACTAAGCAAATGTAACATAGAAATTCCTCTTTATGTAAGTCAGATTGAGTCTATAACATTCTATTTTCTTTTAATATGGGTGGATGCATGATATGAATGTATTTACTTTTTATCAAGTGTGACTTGTATGTGTGTATGAGGAGGTTAAAGATGTGGCTCTATACTAAGCAAGCAACTTTTAAACAATAAATGAATACTACATGTTAAGCTTTGGTAGTTTTTTTTTTTACCAAAAAAACTACTTTGCATATATTAGTAAAGACATATTGCTAGACAGCTCATGAGCTATATTATTGTGAATTACGTTTCTTCATTCAGCATTTTTGTATGTACAAATCTGATTATTAAAAACATCTAATAAGAGATCAAATATATAAGCTTAAAATGAATAATAAAGCATTACTATATAAGAAAAATACTATAAAATAGTATGCATTCATCTTTTTTGATAACAGTAGTGCTAAAATGCTGCTCATTGATATGGGTTAGCCTATTCTCCACTTCAGGTTCTAACCTGAGTGATGTAAAGCCATATACTGACTGTTGCTTATCTGTTTAATAGATATTTAAGCATGGAGAATTTCTGAAAATGATGTGCTATATTGGGGAATGACAGCAGTGTGTGGAAATAATGAAAACAGTTCCACAGAATATTTTAGTGTAATAGTACCAACCACATGAAGTATTATACTAAAGACTAGACAAATAAATACAAAGAAAAAGTAGCAGCTGTTACTTATATAAAGGATATACAGCTCTACAGGGAGTTTATGGAAAATATGGAATGGGTAGGCTGCACCTTCTCCCTCATCTGTGTATCCAACATATACAGAGTGTCCTGTAGCACGTTAATAATGAACATAGCTAGTGTAAAAACAAGCATAATAACTGAAGAAGTATAGGATAAGTGTAAGAGCCCAGTAGATACTTAAATCATATATTTGCCCTTTATACAGCATTACCCCAAGTAGGCAACTAAATTATAGAGGGTATAATTAATATGTGTGATATAGTAAGACAATATATGTAGCATGCAGATATATACTGAGTAATTAATAATGTACAGTGCTACCTGTTAGATGAACCATTGTATGTAACTGTGTGGAGCAATGTGTTATGCAGATATTGTAAAGCAATTGTTTACCTGGGACTTTACTATGATTAAGATATACAAATAATAAAAATAAGGTTTATATATAAAGGTACGTTTAAAATTGGGATTCATAGTATGTAACAAGCAAACTAAGACATTATGTTTATTACTACATATTGACATATATTATAAGGACTAACTATATGCTAGAAGGATAAAACAAAGGTTATAACAAAATATGGATTCTTTTAATAAAACTTGTCTCTTGAGATAACTAGAATGTAATATAGATGTGGCTAACCTGTAGGAAACTACCACCAAAGTGTATATTGGATATTCTGTTTCTACTACTAGAATAATAAAATTGAAATGAGTGTGCGTTTAATGTTCTCCTTGTTTTACAGTCCTTAAAGTGGTTGTTCATCTAGGTTATAAAATGCTGAGTAAGCCAGTGCTCCTTAGTATGTTGCATGGTTTTAAAATGATATAGTTGTTGCATGTCTTCACCAAGTGCATACTGATCAATGAATTAGGTTTTCTTTGTCTAATTAATTTCCAAAATATAAGCCATGGCCTGTTTCCTTTTGCTGCTATAATTGCATTGTTTGCTTGCAGAAGACATGGGTATCGTAATAAAATCTAAAAGTCTAGAGGATATCTAATTTGGTTTAACTTTGTTAGCAATAGAAATAAAAATGTGCTGTAAAGTTAATAAATACACTATGATATATGTATGTTGAACAGAACACATAACTGCATTTTCATTTTATAAATGGGATAAAATGCTTAAAGAAACATTAATTTAGATTTTTTTCTTTCCGTCTAACTGGAGAAATTCCTAGATTTGACTCAAAAATATAGTCTTATATACACTGAAGCAGAGTTTGATTTTTCCATTAAATTTCTTTTCTTTCTTCCCCATTCTCTTTTTTCTCTTCTCCCCTTTCCCCACTAGATGGCACTAGGGAGCAGCTATTCTAATTGATGTTCTATGTTCTGGAGCTCCCCAGCTCAGAGATCACAAGATATACATCTCCATGGAAACGACACTCCTCTCCATCTTCATGTTCACCAGATGTGATGAGATCGCAGCTCAAGTCTGTCATTTTAAATCACATCCGTGAGGCTCAGAAGGGAAACTGTAAGTAACTCTTCACTGTTAAGGCAGCAAATTACCTTGCAGCAAGTCCAGGAAAAAAAGAAAAGAAAGAAAAAGAATGGCTCGTATTTCATACAATGGAAGCTATAGACTGTACCTTTCAGGCCAGACATACCACTAGACCACCATTCATATAATAACTAACAACAAACTATTAATTTCTCTGCTGCAAACACCACCTAGTCCAAAACAAACCAATATCCAGACAATTAAGGAGTCTCATCATCAGCAACTCCATAAAAATCATCTGTTTAACATTACTCACCAAAAAAAAAAAAACATTATGTCAACACAGTCTCAGCTGTCACCAAACATTTGAGCCTGAAACCAAGCCATAACAGTTTACCAAAAGCACTTCCAGTTTCTACCATTCCAACAACTAGTGAACTTCAAAATTAGGACAAAAATATATTGAACAGAGCAACAACACAGCAATCACCTTTAGTAAATACCTCCCTTCAAATATAGAGAAGGTAACAAAAAAATGATGCAATAACACCAAACACCTTCATTTTGTTATCTTTAAGTTTCTGTATTTCTTTTAGACACCAAGACACCACAGATATTATTCTTTAAATAAATGGAGCATCAATAGCAGTAATTAATAAATAAATGAAAAGAAGAGAAACAAGAACATAATAGATTAAATAAATTCTATTTACATATTAAAATTTTCAAACCCCATATAGCAAGGTAAACTATATTTACTAATATTATACAATAATGCCAGAGAAACAAATATAGATTATTGGAAAAAAGGCTTATACAACAATAACTCACCTGTTGAACCAGTTTCATCTCCCCAACTTCTGAGTCATGAAATATGTTTTGATTAAGAGAAAACCAGTATAGATCTTTCCAATTTTCACTTATTTTTGAGTTTCTTTTTATGTTCAGATGTCTACCAGGAATTATTATCTGCATTTCTCTTAAGACTGGCATTTGCCCAATCCATTTCTTCTATTTTATCAAGAAGCTTTCTTAAAAGTGATGGCAGTTTCTAAGTCATCAAATATTTTTTGACCATCTTGAAGAAAAATGTTTAATCCTGCCAGAAATAATAGATGGGACTTTATTTGGGCTTTTTAAAGTTCTTTAAGCAGTGGCAGGAAAAGTTTTCTTTTGGCTATAACAGAAGATGAGTAATTATTATCAAACCATATGATATTGTCTTTGAATTTAATAGGAGATTTAGCCCAAGCAGTCTTTAGTATTATCTCCTTATCATGAAAAGATAGGAATTTCACTATAACAGATTTTGTAGAATTACTTTTACCTTTTTTGAAGAAGTCAAGGATCTGTGGGCTCTCTCTATTCCATAGGAAAGAGCTTCAGGGAGCTCTAATATATCAGGAAGTTATGAAGTTAAGAACTTTTCCATATTATTTTCTTTGACATTATCAGGTAACCCAAAAATCGTGATATTATTTCTTCATGATCGATTCTCTAGATCATCAATTTTTGTTTGCAAAAGGGTATTTTATTTTAAGAAAAAGTCTATATTATGTTCATTATCTTGAATTCTAGTGTCCATATCACTTAGTGAAGTTTCTATTCCTGTAATCTGCCTCTTTTGTTACTTGAGGTCTTCATGCAGCATTTTCATTTGTTGGGAGCCTTTTTTTTTAAATGATCCAGTTTTACATCCATTCTATCAATTTTTGTTGTCAGTTCTTGGATATTAGATAATAGTGACTGAAGTTCTTTCTTAATAGTTGTTTCTTGAAGAGAAGATTTAGTGAAGCTCATTTTGTAGTCTGGAAACAGATATTATCTCAAGTTCTTTTTGACAGGAAAAATATAAAAGTTGAAGAAATGTTTATATACTACCCTAGAGGAAGGTTAGTAGATTCCAAATATGTAAAAAAAAATAGGATAGTTTAATTCAAAAAATCCTGTCATAGATATTCTGAAAAGGCAAAACAGAGATAAAGTGCTGTTACTCAGTGTTCATCTTGGCCACACCCCCATTGTGAGACCTCTCGATATATATTCATTGTGTCTGAATCTTATGGTAACCCTTTTCTTTCTGTATGAGAACTCTGGCTTGTTCTGATTTGTGACCACTGGGACTTACTGGTGTACATTTTCATTTGGAACTAATAATTGTTGTTCTTGTGAGGTAGGAGGTATCTGGCATTGTTCCAGATGCTAACTTACCATTAGCCAGACTCCTGTGTGTCTCTCGTCTGGCCGAACATTTGTACTTGCTGGTTTTAAATTTAGGAGCAAGTGTTGTGTAGTATTACATTATTTTGCTTATCTGCAATGAGCTATAATATCCTTAACCTGAAAAAGAAGAGAGGTTTCAACAACCAAGTCCATTTTTCATCAGAGTCCTAACTACCTGCACTATATGCCGCATGTTAACACTTTATATAACAACCATTTGGTGTCTTTTCTTATCCTCCTGAAGGCACTATAATCACATAAATGTTTCCATTTTTCCCCTGCAGCTATAAGGAAAGGAAAACATTTTATTTTACTGCCTTACTAAGCTCATTGTACCAATTCTTAATTGTCTCAGTTATTGTATCATCTAGCTGAGCGTATCCTAGCTCTTTTACTTGTTTATATTCATTTAAAGTGCTCAATTATTTGCTTTTATTTCTCTTTCTACTGTTTTATCCTGCATCACAGCTAGTAAATTGTGTTTACTTTGCACTTTCCATTGTTTTGCACTCTTATATTGCTTGCTTTATACCTTATAGTGCTTCTAAGCAACTTACTTGTGGCTCCTTAGTTAATTTCCTTTGCACATTTATATTGTTTACATTTATATTATTTTGCACTATAAGATTGATTTACATAAGTTTCCATTTTTCCTCTGCAGTTATAAAGTAAGCAACACATTATTTTATTACCTTCCTAAGCTAATTGCATGATTTGTTAATTGTCTCATTTATTGTATCATCCAGTGATGATTATACTTATATTATCATATATACCTACCTATATTCTGTCTGTGGCACCTGTGGCTTGATTCTTGAGTCAATGTCCCAGCAGACTTAGACCTCAAAAACATAATTCAATTTTACCCACTGCACACACACTGCAGCATCCACTATGTCCCCCCACAACAAACTGAGCTGCATGGCTAAACCCCTAAGACTGCCAGAACATGTTGGCACACATGATAATGTCCTAGTCATAAGTGGCTCAACAGCCACACATTCAGACACTCCATTCACCAGGATGAATAAGTATAGGAGTGAAGGCTAGTTGTTTCTCAGGTGCAGAAATCTGTGATGTCACTAGGGCCCTTAGATCTTTTCAGCACGAGTACACATGTGACCTGATTGTTACCCATGTGGGAGTGAATGGACCACCTGTGACCCGATTGTTACCCATGTGGGAGTAAATGGACTACCTGTGACCCAATTGTTACCCACATGGGAGTGAATGGACCACATATGACCTGATTATTACCCATGTAGGAGTGAATGGACCACATATAACCTAATTATTACCCATGTGGAAGTGAATGGACTTAGATTATCCTCCTGGGTGAGTTTGAAGAGTGAGTAAGTGAGGTTGTGCAGCAGCTAGCCCTGCGTAGCATCACCATAAATGATTCTATGAGGAAAAGAGAAAATAATTGACTTCAACAACCAGCTCAGTAATTGGTATCATTCAAGGGAGGTCCAATGTATGTCATCTTGAGAGGAGGAGGTGGGCAGTTCATCCTGCATCACCAGGGATGCTCTGCACCTCTTGCCTCATGACTTCTGCATATTGGCTAAGACATTGTCTACCCCAATAGTACTTTTATTAGGTACAGTTAGTCTTCTAGACTTTTCATTTTAACAAATCCCAGTCTAGCCTGTTTGTGTTTGACACTACCCAGTGATAGAAGGCCAGACAAGAAAATTCCTTTGCTTGAGGCTTTTTTGACCCTTGAGCACAGTATCCTGGTTTAATTGTATTGATAACTCTCCCACTTTACCTGGGTTTAGCACCTACCGCACTTTCAGACTCTTAAATGGAGGTGGGGTGTATCTGTGCTCATCTCAGTCCTACTACAACACAGAAATGTGGCATAAAAATATTCAGGAACTACTGGATATCCCAGCATCTATTAACAAGTGCAATTACTGTATCATTGCTAACTACAAGCCCCCCCACCTCTATATCTGCCACTGCCCATGACAGCTACCCAAATCAATTAAAGCCCTTAATTATTGAACTCTAAGAAAGTCCCACACAGGCTACAGTGTTCACTGTGTAATATCTTAAAACATCTGTAGTAGAGTGAAAGACCACAGGATATATGCAAATGACCCCTTAATGACATAACAGTGTTAAAGCTACATGAGTTCTGAATGCCCATGACCACTTTATTTTCTTTTTAAGTCTTTACTGGTATATTCAAGTGCTATTGAAGACACAGACCATTGATAAGATCAGTTAGGTGACTGTAGCCCAGAAATACAGGTATATTTATAAATGACTGTATAATCAATATAGAGGATGTATGGCAATATATGTCAGGGAAGGATTAGAGGGGGATATTGCAGAAGAAGGAGAAGTAGGAATGGATGAATATTAGGAAAGAGGAGCACAACAGTTGAAGGAGGAAAAGAAAAAGTTGAAGCCACTGTTAGATTTCTAATGGTAACATTTTTTATACAAAAGAAGAGTAAGTAAATCAATCCCATCCAGAGGCCTATCAGTGCAAATCGTGTAGCTATGTTGATTAACCTTAATCTAAGGCAAGATGTATGATCTACAAGCTAAGAATCTGCCACCAAACAGTGAGAATGCAATGATGTGGTTCATGTTGCCATCAAAAAAGAATCTGACTAAGTCATAGATTTCTGAGTTGGGGACTACAGAAAGCTGACTGTGGGAAGTTATAGGAGATAATAGTCAATTGTTTTATGTTATGAGAGGAAACATAAGGGAAAGAGCTTGGGACACACCTCTCAACTGTCCAGAATTTCACAGCATGCTCAGACTTTTGCCTCATATTTTTGGTCTGTTTCTCATAAAATGTATGGTTTTCTGTCAAATTCTTGTCACAAATTAATGATAGATATTTCAGTTTCAGATTTCATATCCTTCAGAAAATGCGTGCTAATGCAAAACCTGTTAGCAACTTTCTACACTAATAAAATCAATAGTTTCCAGCTACATAAGCACATGCACTGACCTCATCATGCCCCATAAAGACATCTGCATCTATAGCCAAATAATAAATCATGGATTAAATCAGAGGTTCGCTCTGCACTTCATTCCTGCTTCAAGACATATGCATCAGGCAATATCAGCAAGTATAAACAATCTAGATATGACTTACACAGAGCTATCAGAGCAGCAAAGGAAAATTACAGTTGGAAGCTAACAGGCTGGAGAATAACTGTGTTATGGCTGCAGGGCTAGTACTGTATGTGGAGTCATTAACTGCTCTCCTACCTACTTTACATGTGTGGATTTGAGTTCCACAGTTATACATTAATTTCTTTAATGGCTATTTATGTGTTTCAGTACAAACAGATGTTTTATTGCAAACTATAAAAGTAAAACTCAGTTTTTAGGAGGGCTCAAAGCATTAGTTTTATACCACAGATAAATGTGCATTTCTTCATTATCTGCAGATTTTCTGGAATGTTCCATATAATGATAAATGTGTACAATGATGTACTTAGGTTTCCTTTATACATGGATATGACTTAGATATGTGCATTTATGATTAAATGATAGTTTTTACTCAAGCAGTTAACATAACATAGCAACTGGTTAGGTATAAATGACAGCATTGCTTGTTAACATACCTCTCCTTTATAAGAATGCTGACATCACAAATGAGTACCTTAAATAATATGCATTTGATTCCTGAACTGATATAGCTGAGGGGTAATGCTGTAGACAATCTGATATGATAGAATCACAGTTATGCAATTTCGGTTTTTGAATCTCACCAAAGACATTACATATGGCATTACCCAGCTTGAATATTCTTTCACAGGCATGACTGATTTGCTGAAAATGTGTTATGAGAAGTAATTTTTTTTCCCATTCTGTTATTCAGTTATGTTACTGATGTAATCATGTCACGTTGCACAACGCAATTGGGATATAATGTTTACACTGTGATGTTAAATGTATATAGAATGTTTTCTAATTCATATGGCAGCACTTGTAAATTACATATACTTCTCATGTCATATACCCACACATTCATGTTGGGTACAATGTGTACATGTACATGTCCATACAAAAAGACAAACGCATGTACAGGTCAACATATAGGTATATCTGTCAATACAGATATATATATAGATATATATATATATATATATTTATATATATATATATATATATATATATGGATCCCCTACACTACACTGACACACCACAAACCCGACAGCCAAAACGCCGACACCAAAACACCGAAACCACACAATACCGACAGTCCACATTACTGAACACCATAACACCGACTCACAACACACACACAACACAAGCACACTAAAAACCTTACAAACCTACACTAAACCTTACATACACAACTATCTATGCACTAACCTTAACCCAAACCCTAACCCTAAGGTCCGTCACTATCGCACACTTACCTTACCCGCACTCTAACCCTAAAGTCCATCACTATTGCACACTTACCTTACCCGCACCCTAACCCTAAAGTCTGTCACTATCGCACACTTACCTTACCTGCACCCTAACCCTACAGTCTGGCACTAATGCGCACTTTCCTTACCCGCACCCTAACATCCGTCACTATCGCATACTTACACAGTCGTGCTTGTTTTGCATGTGAATGTTTTCAGCGTCGGGATTTTGAACTGTCGGTTATTTCCGTTGTCGGTCTTCTGGTGTCAGTGTTCTCATCATCGGCGTTTTGATCTGTCGGTGTTCTCAGGTAGACCTATATATATATATATATATATATATATATATATATATATATATATATATATATATATATATATATACATATGTGTGTGTGTGTGTGTGTGTGTGTCTATGTAAGTATGTTTTTTGTTTTCATGCATTTGAACAAACAGGAAGATGAAAAAAATAAGGAATCATATGCACATGTAAACATTTTATTATAATGTAACACGACACTAGGTTCAGCATACAATAGCTGTGTATATTTGTAGGTCTTTGTTCACATAGTTAGGTCTATATGCCCATTTAAAATTTCTTCTTAGATTGGCACACTTCTTAGTGTTTGTACTGCTTTATCTGTGTATTCACAAATGTAAGGTGTTTGACTTCCATTACTTCTAGAAATCACAACAAAGACTGATAAATAAGACAGGTACAGTTCTGGCTTGTAGTGTAAGCATAGGTGAAGGTTGTAGGTTTGACTTCCTTCAGTTTGTTAGCTGTTATCCATATGTCTGCACTTTATGGAGGTTGAACCATCAATGACTGAATAATGTAACTTGTGACAATGCATTTTTATAGCACTGCTTGCTGATGTGTATTAATAACTACATTTTCAGTATTTTGTTATACATGGCAGTCATCATGTACTACATAAAATAAATTCTTCTGTTGATATAATACTTCATATCTTTTTCTGTTTGTAGATGCTGAAAAGTGTGCCAGAAACTGTGCGTAGAATGCAGGCACAAGTTTGAGGAGTAGCAATGGGAGTAAGGTATGTGTTTTTAGCTTGCACCTTTATGTGACCAGAAATAGTATTAACATATTTCATTCTGCAAGTTTAGATGTGTAGACTTTGACATTCAGACATGATAATGTTATGTCAGACTTCCCATGATGGATCTGCAAGGTATGTGTAATACATAGTGATTTATTGTGAGCAACATTGATGTGTACATATTTTGATATGAAACTTCTTGTGTTATTAACAGCTTACACTTACTCTTACACTGAGGTTATGTGCAGTCTGTTGACACAACATAAATTGTATCGCATCTGTTTTCAACTGACATATTGACTTTGTTTTTGATATCACACATTAACCATGTTGTATTGCTCATCTCATTTATATATCAGTATGAACTGTACCATTGATTGTTAATATTAAAATATGTTTTTATTGTACATATTTTACTCATATGTGAACTTAAAACATTAATTGCACATAATACTGATTCATAGTGTTACGTTTGATGTTTTATTGACACCTCAACATAAATGTATGAGCCACACGTCAAGTAAAGTAGAAGGGTCATATTTTTAAAAAGCTGGTATTAATATAGGTGGTAGATATTGTTATAAGAGTTAACTAGTAGTAGGCACACACTAACAGCCACATTCTAAAAGGTCTGCTGTCAGTGATCACTTACACTGGGGCAAGTTTTTTTTTTTTTTGTAATTGGGCCCCATTTCAGTGTTGCATGCTAGAATGGTGTTATTTGTAGTACAAATTATAGATATATTTGTGTATCTCTTGTTTACATGTCTGTTTTGCTTGTATATGAAAGGCTGATGCATCAAAAATGTACATTTAATAAGAGAAGTATGTCTGATAAATTGAGTAGTGTATCCTATGTAAATTACCCAAGTAACTTTATGAAAGTATATGATGGGCACACTCAGTCATGGCCCTCTAGTTACATTATCAATATATGAATAGTATGACATTTACAATGTTGTGTACTCATTGCATTGCATATGTTATTGTTATACGATGTATAAATTCACCTTATGGGCCATATCTAGTGACTGTTATGTTGCACTATGAATGTAACTCAGGCACACATTGCACATCCTATTTAATACATTTTGATGGTGTTATGTGCATATATATTCTTTTTACAGCTATGTTGGTGCACATCTGACACTACTTTAATAATTAATTGTTGCAGGGGTCTGACTGCAAGGCTGATTGTGTTATGCGACAAATGCCAATACATACTGTGAAGCAATAGATTGATGTGGCAATATAGGAAAACTTGCCATATGTATTACATTCAAAAATATATCAGTACTGCAAAAATTACCTCTTTTGCATGCCCTTTATAATGCCTCATTAATATTTGTGTATTGTGTAATCTCTAGTTTGTAATACTGTACATGTGCACATAAATAATGGCAGGTTTTGTAACAGACCTGTCATAGCAACTCATTGTACAGTGTCACACAACGTATATGATGCCTGGTTGTATACATAAATAATACATATGAACGTAAATGGGCTTATGCCTTTCTATACATGTCTTGTCAGTAACTGTGATTTATTTTGTACATGTTTGGCACATGGCTGTGATGTACGTTACACATCATTTAGAAATTTATTGGTATTGGATGTATGCTTGACCTCAAATACGTTGTTATAGTTGGGTTAGGTCTGACCATAGTGTGATATCACATACATAACAATTAAAACATGTAGCTTGTGTACATTATGTTAAGATTTTCAGATATTCATTATTTTGAAGTTAATACCTGTTATGCATATATAATGTTTTATTCCTGTGTTAAAATGTGACAGAGCATGGGACCCTTGTTGCTTCACTGATCAGATGATGATGATGATGAGTCAGACCACTGCCAGATGAGTTGGACCGGCATGAGGATCACTGTGGAAACAATGATGACAACAACAGACCAGGACATTCTTGTACCAATGTTCCTGTGAATCACTGTCAAAGACATCCACCACCACACCAGGCTGAAGACCTTCGGGACCAGATCCAGGATGTGATGAACGATATGAGCCAGATAGATATAAAGGACCTGATTGATAACTTTTTTTCAGGACATGGCACGGACCATGCAAAATTCCTTCTGGGAGATTGCTTGGGAGATCTTTCATGATGTGTGGTCCCTCAGTGTAAGTATTGTCTGCACAATCCACTTATGTAATGCTCCCACCATGGTGTTTTCAGTATTCCAATTTATATGGCATAGTCACAATTGTGCACTCATCTTATATTGCTGCCATGCTTTTCTGGCATACAGCATGATGAGCATTGCCCATATCAGGTCAAAAGTGGTTTTAACTGCTGCAGTATGACACACATTAGCAAATGACACATGCATTACCATTAATATTTACATGATCATTATACGCTGTCAGTACTGCATATATTGCTCCATATGGGCAGGGGTGTTATTCCTTCAATCTGTATGCATGTGTGTGTACTCCTATGTATGTAGTACAACATAATATTGTTCTAGCTGATACACTGTGGTCCTGTATGTGACAGATATAACTGTCACAGTTAGCATAATATGAGTGTGACACAATTGTTCTGCTTGTATTATTCATGTATATACTTAAAAGGGATGACAGTAACTCACATACTACATTATTCCCATTCCTGTCACATAATACAGAAAGGTCAGTCAAGTATGTTTATATGCACATGTTATCCATGTGTATGTATTACATCCATTTGTGTTTTGATTTTTGCTGTTATCCATTTGTTCAACAACATGACATGTCCTTGATTATGTACCTTATATAACATTTTTGGGTCATGCTGTCACACATGTAACAGTGACTTTGCTTTTATCATGTACTGGCAATTATTTTTCCATGTACTACATAGTTTAATAATACTGTTGTTTTAGAGTACTGTGACATGTACATCTGCACATGTATCATTCACATACTCCATTGACATTTAATGGTTCCTTACTAAATACACACAAGTGATGCTCTGTATAGCATCATTCATGGCTCTCCTTTTTGTCTGTTTCTATCTTATGGAATTAACTGGTCTTTTTGAACATAGCTTATATTAAGACATGAATACACATGTTAGCATACATGTCTGAGTGTATGTATTTGTATGTATTACATATCCACTGATTTACATGGATGTACATGTGTGTGGCTCTTTTATGACTGGCACACAACCATCCTTGTAAAATGTATATTCTTACATGCACTTATTTGATTTTGTTTTGCTATACTTGTGTAGACAAGACTGTTCTTTGATCAGTCTTACACGTGTTCTGTGATATTTATATCACTGATGGTTGAGTGTGCCATCTTTTGTATTATGTTTGCATGGCAGTATATATGGGTATGTGATAGTCAAACCTACTTTTGCTATGTATCTATGTCATTTGCTGGTTAACTGTTGCACATTACTGTGTTGTTTGTGTCATTGGAATGCAGAAATGTTTGTTGCCATTCTCAATGCACTATGCACATGTTTCAGATGTTGACCATTTGCTTCAATGTACCTTTCTAGGACTTGCAGTCCATCTTGTGTTGTGGACACATGGATGTGCAATGTATCTGCTTGGCTATGGTTGTCCTGCTTTATTCTGTGCCAGCTTTTTCTTGCTAGCATTATCTCACTGATGTAGGTCTATGTTGTCCATCTCCCTTCCCTCTTATAGCTTTGGCCTATATGTTTCACTTGTATATGGCATATGTATGTGTATGTGTATGTTCACTTTCTTGTAATGTGTCATCATTGTAATGTACGTGCACTGATAGAATATGACATTGTGGCACTGTGTTGGGTATCATACACAGGCAATGTATATGCGCATAAGGTGGTGGCAATTGAAAAGATTTTATTGCTGTTTATGTTGTACTTGTGTGTTATACATTACCCAGGTATTGGCATACTTTCTCCCAGAGGTTTGTATTCATATATGTATCACACTTTATTTCATATTCTATATCATTGGTGTGGCTATGCGTGATGAACCTTCTTTCTGTTTAACTTATATAATGCCATTGCATGTCAGACATGTGTATTGTATACCTGAACACCCATCTTGGTTTACACTTGCACTGCTGACAGCCTAGTGGATGATGGCATGTGGTGTCCATTGTGTACTGCAATGACAGCACTCTTCATTGTGTTCTCTGACACACAGCTGCCATCAGCTGTACTTGCTCTGGTATAACTGTCACACAGTTTCCAACATCTCAGCATTGCACTGTACATTGTGAAGTGCACCATGGCTGCTATGCATCCTTACCCTGTTTATCATTTTTCCTTTACCCATGTTGTATAGTCTATATGTGTACTTTACTTATCCTTTATGTGTATTGCCAACCTTAATCCGTTATGTCTTGTGAAATTTGTTATATGCTTGCACCTGCTATTTTGCCCACCTCCTCTTTCCGTGTCTTTTCCATTCCTTCTATTATCTTTAAAAAATGGGGCCTATTCTCACAAAAAAATGTCTATGCCTCTTCAACTTTCCATTTGACTTTCATTTTCCATCATACCTCTTATGTGTTCCTCTTCTTCACCCTCACCCTACATTTTTTGTCACTACATTTCCTTGGGTGTATGTACTACTTGTATTCCCCACACATGTCCTGCACCCAATGTTAGCTACTGCTAGCCATAGCAATTCGGCCATGATTGCCCTTCACCTTAGTTAATTTGGGGGATTACATCAGATCCTGCAAATTGTGATAGGTGTATTTATATATGTTTGGTTACGTATTATGACAATTGGTGCAGGACATGTGTAGGGAACACAAACAGTGCATACACCCAAGGAAATACAGTGATAGAAAATAACTGCTGATTCACATTTGTCTTCAACTAGTAATTGTCACATATTAATGAAAGTTCCATTTGGCATGTGCACTCTCCATGATGTGCATTGGTAATGCCCATTATCCCCTCCTTTTTCTGATTCTTTCCATTCATTCATTCTTATTGGTCATTCCACAGTCAAAGGCATGGATTCATACTGATACAGAACTAACCCTTTATCTTGTTCTTTTTGCTGCCTTGTTGGAACTAAGGTTTATTTCTGTCCAGCATGAGGACAGTTATCTAATCTTGGTAGAAGACCAGCAGATGGCTTGAAATTTGCAACCTCTAACATCTGGGATTAGGTGTTTTTCTACTTGTGAGCTTAGAAAACTTTTGTAAATAAATGAGGTATATGACACTACTGCCATGATCATTCATGGCTTGCATTTTAGATGTTTCTCCAATACTACTTGGCTGAAATTTTAATTGAATTATTATTAAATTGTTGTAACAATAATGCTGTTCCTGTTGACACCTGTGATTCTGTGGGTCGATGTCATAACACAGAAAATTAATTTCACTGAAAGTCATAATGTCAAACCCCTTTCACTGAAAAAGTCTTTACATTGAAAACTCATTTAACTGAGTTTTCAGTGAAATAAGTCAAAGGTGAAATTTACCCTATTGAGCTATACATGTAGACATGCAATGTTTGACGTTTCTTAACTCTTTGCACAGGTGTGTGAAAAGTAGCTGTAGGATTGTGACTATCTACTCTTATATACACTGTATTGGTAGGAAGATGTTGTCAGATATTTAAAACTGTTTTCTATGATTTCTTTTCAGGAACATCTGTTTTATGTGTTGTTAAAGATAGGATGAATAAGGTCTCTAAGGCAGTAGTGATTCAAGACTAATTGGAATCCAGTTGTAATACAACTAGTTTAGTAATGGCATTTTATTTCAAAGCTGGAACTTTATTCATAAGCTTCATTAATATTTCAAAATGTTTGACCTGTTCTATGACCCTTTCCCAGAAATCTTATTATGTCCTTTGGCTTTGTCATCTGCACAATAGCTTTCATTGCCTAAGCATCTGGATTTGGACAATCTGAGGTCAGAATGTGACCCATGTGCTTCACACTAGTTACACAAATTTGACACTTGTTTTTGTTTAAATGTAGATTATCGTGCCTTATTCTGTCTAACAGCTTGGTCAGCCTTGTGTCACATTCCTGTTCAGTTCACTATCATAGCAGCAAATCATCAGTAATGTTTACCAAGTTAACCCCAAACTAGGTGGTTGATTGAATAATTTTTACTACATTATCCAGACTGCTTGAGGTGTGTTATGGCTCTTTGGTGCACTTTAGGCACTGATAAACTACCAAAGAGGAGCCTAAGAGATCTACATTCTCTTAGTGATATTTTAAATGTGCAAAGCTTTAAGATCCTTTCATCTAATTTGACTTGCCAAAGACCCTGGTTAGTACCCAACAAAGAAAAATATTTTGTATTACACATGATGGGCACAGCTTCCTCAACTATTAGCAATAAATAATGGACTCTTCTTATTAATTTATGCAAATCATGTCAGTCTATAGAAATTCTAACTTTGATGTGCTTGACTGCAGTGACCATAGTGGTAAGATCAACCCATTCTCCACTTTCTGATTTCTTTGCTGTCACACCAAAGCCTTCCTTCCTTTATTTATTTATGCAGTTTCTTGACTGGGATAGTCTGAGTAAATCTGCGCATTTTCATCAGACAGCTTTGGAGAAAGGCTTCACATGCAGATATATTAAAGTAAAATAGCATAAATAGTTTTAGTAACTTAGTCTACTAATAAAGAAAACATATATTAAAGCATAACAGGAAAAACATAAGTGGGAAAAGTAGCATTACAGAATAATTATTCTAGTTAGCAGGAACACCAGAAAAAATCAGGTTGGAAAACATCACATAAAGCATATTCTAGTATATATAGATTCTAGTATATACTTTTTCTAACATACAACATTATGGGTATGTGAATACTTTAAGATGGTTAACCTTCTTCAAGTTAGGTAAGGAGGGATAAGAAAAGGAAAAGTGAAGCATTAGACTACAATAGCTAGGACACAGACTGATACTGGGATCAGAAAAGTATTGTTACTGAGGAAGGAATACTAATGCTAAGGTAAGGAGTATAGAGGGGGAAGATAGCAAGGAAGAGCTGTGGGAAAGGTGGAACGATATAGGAGCGTGAGCTAGTGTGATAATAGAGAGGTATAATACCTTAAAAAGTGAACAGTTATATTATTGTGGGTATAGTGTATTCAGACTTGTAATAGTTACAGCTAAAGAGTAAAATGTTTCACTCTATGCAGTGACAGAGTTTTGATTGTTAGAAACTGTTTATGTTTTATTTGTAAATTAATCAGATTTGGTGCTGCTCTGATATTGGGTGGAATGGAATTCCAAATTTAGGTTACATGGATGGAGAGTCACTGTAATGGTTTTATGATTTCCTGAGTAGTAATTGTTTTAGGCGCTATTATCTCAAGTTTCTGTTTTGGGCATGTTTAATAATAATATGGTTCAAACGGGGTCATTTTTGGGATAATATATGATGTTTTGAGTTGGGTGTACTGCAATGTGCTTTGTAGGTCAAGATACTGGAGATGGTACCATGATGTGTCCTATCTGATAGGTTGTATGTGAATTTATAAATTTTATTATAAGTCTTCTGTAGTTGTGTGTATTTGAGTTTTTGAAGGTTAGAATGTATGGGAGCAGGAGGGACCGATCAGTCTTTTGCTGTGAATGAGGAGTAAGGAATGGTTTAATTTTATACAGCATGCATACTGCTCAACCTTCTTAGAATAAAAATTCTGGACAAAGTAAAAGTAATGCGGGACAAAGGCCCAAAATCAGGGAAAATTTGAACTATTGCTCTTATAAACATAAAAAGTTGTTAGAATCACAGGTGTTGCATAGCAGACATTTTCTAAAGAATATAAAGTCTGAAATTCAAATTCCTGCCATAATTTAATGACTAATCTTCAATCATTTGCCAGAAAGACACAACTTTTATTAGGAACCAAACAAAAATATTAGGCAAAAATCTCAACATTCTGTGAAAATCTGTACAGTTGAAAGGTATGACAACATGCTGAGCTTTTTTTTTTTTTCTTTTTTTGTTTTTGCCATTAGATAGTTCTTCTGCTGGTCAAATGTTAGAGTTTTATCAGTGATGACTCCTAGTAGTTTAATTTGGGAGACTTGTTGTAGGATTATATTATTCTTAACATCGTGTTGGGTCTGGGAAAGTTTAAGGGTAAAAAACATTATTTTATTTAATTATTTTTTTTTTCTGGCAATGAAAATAAGTTGAGATTTTTCTACCCATTATTCATGATGTTGAAGGAAGATTGGGTTAATTGTAAATGGGTTGTGTTTTGGTGTGGCAGATTAGGGTTGAGTAATCTGAATATTAAGTTATAGCTGCATTTTCAGCAGCCTTGTTAAGAATGTTAGTGAATTTTATGAAGAGTAGTGGGCCAACGACAGAGGCTTGAAGGACAAATACTGAAACAGGGGTAAAGGTAGAGTATTATTACTTTTAACTCTTGCTGTAGTCTCTCTATTACAGCTATTGCCACTCTTCTAGGTGGGTAGAAATGAGATTTTCTCAGCAAGACACTTAGCCCAGTGAGCAATTCTGCATATTTGTACAAAGTGTAATTGCTTGAGTGTCCCACTGTATTTTGGTGAGTGATATGTTTTTTTTTTAATGTACTACATTTTACATACTTTTGCTTCACAAGATGAATGCCAATCAGACTAAACCCAATGACATGTGTCTTGACAATATTCATGCTGTCTGTCTGCACAGCATTATAACTACTGCAGGATTGAACAGCATTTGAGAAAGCATTCAGTAATGTATTGGCTTGAACATGTGAATACTTCCATGATTATATGTTATATATCCATTCTACCATTCAAATCTTCTCACACATTAAGCAACCCATTACATTTAGTTGAGTCATAATCTGACACAAAGGCAAAGCTTGAAGTAAAGTCATACATTTTTTTTATTTGTATATTCACATAACAGTAGTATTCAGTTTATGCCATGAATATGTTACTGAAGTACAAGCGTCTGACTTATTGTGATTTGTAACTTAAATTGCCTAAATACAAATGCTGCTGCTGTCATTAGTACTGAATTTTTCATTACAACAATTACATTCAATACAGCATTGCTTTATGTCAGTATATACTGGATCCCACCTTGCACTTTCACATTTCCAACAAGCATCTCAGTATATTTGTCATTTTAGCTTCCACAGCATGTAAATTGCATGAAGCATTTGTGTATTGCTTCTTACTTACTTTAGCAAAATGGATTTTGCCACCTCAGTGAATATAAATCTGGTTGAAGACAGGACATTTTTTTATTCATGCTTGCAACCATGTTCAGCGTGCAATATTTTGTTTAGAAACATATAACGTTATCTGGTTGCAATCTTGAGCACCTGATGCTATTCTATATTACATGTTGTTGTTGTGTCTTTTGGCTTTTCCCGGTTAGAGGTCGCCACAGTGGAACTCCGGTCCGCTAATGATTGGCAGTAGATTTTTACATGCAGAGTTGCCAGCCCTGACGCACAACCTTCAACGAAGGTATGCCCATTCAAGCATGTCTCCACACAGAAGACGCTTTAGCTGAGAATCGAACAGGACAACATCTTACTGTGAGGCGACAACGCTACCGCAGCACCACCACCGCAGCTACGCCATTCTATATTACATGAATCTTAAAAATTAGCAAGAATTTCTCCTGTTTTACTTTATTGGAAATTACACTTTACTTACCCCTGGAAAATCCTTAACATTATATAACACCATGCACATTATAAGCAGAGCACATACTGTTTCTGGTTTATAGCTTGGTTGTGCAATTTGCCTGTTAATTATTTTTTGGAATAATCTAGCTTTGGGGCAACACACCTTTATGCTCACTATAGATGATGTCTTATCTAAATAATATGATTTACTTTGCAGGTTGGTCATATAGTGAAAGGTGTGCCACAAGTATTTAAATACCTTACCACTGATAGTGGGCATGTGAATTTTCTAGAGCACATTCCAAATAGTAATGTATCTGCGCCCTATAACTAGTTTGATTTTGCCTGGTTTTAGTCAGTGTCTCTACTGAATTGATATACACTTAGGTATTTTATTTAACAAGTTTTGATGTCCTGTTACTTTGAAAGCAGATAATGTATTGTTTGTTACACCTTCCATGCATGAATAATGCATGGAGTTTTTCAACTAGACTATTACAAGAATTAAAATATTAAGTGTTCAGCTATTGTTTTCTGAGACACAAGACAAGGGAAACTGCAGCGATGTTAGTAAGCACACACCCACACACACACACACATATATATATATATATATATATATATATATATATATATATATATATGTGTGTGTGTGTGTGTGTGTGTGTGTATGGGTCCACTTTAAAATGCCGAAATTTCGAAATCTCGAATTTTAAAAAAAGTACCCAAAACATTGAGATTTCAGAATCTCAACATTTAAAAGTGGGTTAAAAAAAAAGAGAGACTTGAAATAAAGTTTTGAGCAAGCCCCTGCACCCTACTTAAATATACCAACTCCGAGATTGCACTACAGTGAAGAGAATGGTAATGCTGCTGTTGCACTTACCATTCTCTTTACTGTAGTGCAATGTTGGAGTTGGTATATTTAAGTAGGGGGGAGGGGGGTGCAGGGGGGCTTGCCCCCCTGTAAACAGTTTGTATTTCTTTATTTTTGTTTTTTTGTAACCCACTTTCAAATGTCAAGATTCTGAAATCTCGATTTTTTTGGGTACATTTTTTTTAAATTCGAGATTTCAGAATTTTGACATTTAAAAGTAGACCCATATATATATATATATATTTATATATATATATATATATATATATATATATAGGCAGATAGTTTCATAGGTTGTTAGTAGACAGTTGATCTAGGTGTATCATTAATAGCCAACCCAAAAGCAATACCCACTACCCGTTACCCTTTTATATAAAAGTTTTAGGCACCAGCCAAGGAGTATTTTTTTCAATTCCCCATCATTCATTGAGCTAGTGTTTTAAGAGATGAAATTGTTGTGTATAATATGGGGGGCATGATCCTATTCCGGAGGAAATTCTTTGGGAGAGATATCTATCACTCCAGCAGGTTCTGTTTATGATTCATGTATTTTGAACATGTAGCAGGTCACTCAGGATAGGGTGATTTGAGTCCTTGTAAGCTTGTCAGTGATCACCCTTAGGAGTCTGTATGAGATTGACAATAGGTACATGAATTTGAGGCATTCTACATAGGATGTAGAATTCAGGGCACTGATTTTCTTAGTGAGGACGTGCTGTGGACTTTTGAATTGGATAATATGTTGGATTAAATATGTGCTGAGGGAAACATTATATTCAGTTATGGGCCTAATAAGAGAGGTATATAGAGGAATTATAACATCCGTATATCTAGAAAATATTCCTTTGATAATCATCTAGGCTAGGCAGAAGTATTTTCTAACAATAATGAAGACCTGAATGTCAAGGGAGACCTTATTTTCAGTGAAAGTGCCCAGGTCCCGAATAATTGTATGAAATTTGGGAGGAGAGAGGTTTTCTCTATGTAATTCATGTTTATCAAAGGATACAATGTTACATTTATTAGCATTTAATCTTAGACTATAGTCTTGGCACCATGTGACTGTATATCATAGACCCTCTTGTAGGATCCAGTAGTCCACAGGATATTTGATAGCACCAAGTTTGCAATCATCTATAAACTTGGTCAATCAGAGACCCTCTCATAAATGTCAGAGAAATTCCCAGACCAGAGACCTACAGTACCTCTCTGGTAATGATGAAAGGGTGTGCCAAGTCTTGACTTGAAGGGCTTTGTCTGTGAGCCAGTTACCTATGGGGTGGATTACGTATGGAATAACATTTACTTTTTTTAGTTTGTCTATAATGCCTGATTATGAGATAGTTTCAAAGGCCTTTGCAAGATCAAGGTATACTGTGTGTAGGATTTTGCCCTCATCTACTGCCTTATTGACCTTTTCATATAAGTTTACAAAACAGGATAGACAGGCTCTGTCCTTTACATGCCCAAACTGGTAGGGGCTAGAGGAGTTTTAGTTGTCAGTATCTTTGTTTATGAGGTCTAAAATAATGCATTCCATTGTTTTGTAGACAAGGCTGGTAAGGCTGATAAGACTCATTGGTTTGTAGCTGTCTAGCACAGTGGTGGGGCCACCCTTATGAAGGGGTTTGACCCAGTTCTTCTCCAAGCCTCAGGCATGAAATAATTTAATAGGCTGGCATTGAACAGATTCAGGAGTAGGTCTGCAAGAGAAAACCCTGGTGATTTGTCAGGATCCATAGACCTAGAGATTTTTTTTTAACTCCATGAAAACGTTTAAGTCTTGTTTTAAGGTAACCTCTGGCATTAAATAGACAATGTATCATGTGGGAGGAATGGGAAGACATGAAACACAGGAGAATTTAGAGCTAAAGTTTTCAGTTGATGTGTTTGTAATGTCCCCAGGATCAAGTTGGCATTATTCCTGAGATTCTTGATATAGTTATAGAAGGACTTACTATTGTCTTTACTAGTGGTGACCGTTTTCATTTTGTGTTTAGCCTTGGTGGATTTCATCTTATTTCTAAGATGCATGCTTAATTTCTTGAGTTTGAATATAGAATATGAGGACTTCAGTTTTTTCCTAAATGTGAAGATTTGTATTCTTTTTTTGCATAGTTTTTCCATCACAACAATAATGAACAACATGCTGAATAGGGGTTGAGAACAGAGCACAATGACCATAAAGAATCTCAGGAATGAACAACCTGTTTACCAAAATGTCATGGAGTTGTCTATTCTGAATTAACTCCAAATTTTATCATACAAAATTAGATTTTTTTGTTTGGTATTAAAACATGGAATGGCCAGTCTTTTATTCTTAATATTTGTTTTCTACTAGTGAAGTGATGTTCAGGAAATGATGCAGGGTGGGGTTGTAGAATAAGTATTCATTCAGTAACTGATTGTCCTGATGTGGAAATGGATAGCAAAGCAGTGTGATCACTTAAGAGAACATAATGTCCTTGAGTGTATACTGATTTTGTAGGATAGTTTGTGCCTCGTTGATAACAGATTGATTGTCTGGCAGGGGATTTGGTCAGGTGGGGATGATAATGATGTGGATTAAATTTTAACTGGTGAATGCCAGACATATAAAGGATTTGTGTAAGATCCCAGTTGATACTGAAGTCTGCAAAGATAATGAAAAGGTTTCAGTGAATGATGAGGAACAGGAGGCAGGGGAAAGGATGCAGGAAGAACTAGACTTTCAGACTAATGTTCTCGATTTAATTGGTGATTTCTTATGTGAAGACACTATATCTGTTTTGAGATGTGGCTTTTCCTTTATCCCTTCTAATACAGTAAATGTGCCCAGATTAATAGTTGACTTGAAGCTGTACTTGCGAAAACTTAATCTAAAGTATATTTTTGATGGAGTAGCAGGTACAGTTATTTCAGAGTCTGGTGCTAAGAAAAAAAGTGTTTATAATCCAATCCGTAATTCTACTTTGCAAGCTTTTGGCTCTTTGTGTGAACATCATTTTACAAACTTTTGTGGTATCTCTAGCAGTAAACACAACCTTCCTCATAGAGAGTTGTTAGCTTTAGAGAAGTTGGTATCTAACAGAGAGTGGCGTGTAATGAAAGCTGACAAAGAGGAGCTCCATTGTAATTATGAAGTCTGCCAATTACAGTACAGCTATTCAAAACATGTTAAATGATGAAACTTGTTATAAAAAGGTTACCACAGATTTCATCACACAAACTTGTCAGGCTTGATACATGTCTGTTTGATTTGTCCAGCCAGAGAAATCTGGATTATTCTGTGTATATGTTTTTGCAGGTAGAACATCCAAAACTAGTGACATTATTTGGCATTCCTAAAGTCCACAAGGACAATGTACATCCCCCTTTCAGGCCTATAGTGTCAGCCAATTTTTCCAAGACCGAACGCATTTCCATCAGGTTAGAGTGAATTTTGAATCCTATAGTCCAGAAATCTAAATTTTATCTTCATGATTCGTGGCACTTGTTGGAATTATTAGGTCAGGAAAGGGTTAGTGACACATCTTTTAAGTTTGCATCTCTTGATGTGATTTCTCTGTATACCTGTATAGATCAAGATACAGCGTTGGAATTTTTGAGAGAATACTTGAGTCATCTGACTAGTTTAGACAATAACATTGTCAACACTATTTGTATCTTGATGGAACTAGAAAATATTGTTTTTAAATTTGGAAATGCCTTTTTCCAACAAGTATGTGTGGCATTGGGGTCCTGAGTAGCGCCTTCCTTTGCAAATCCTGCCATGGCTATGTGGGAGTTAAAATATCTTACCACTTATCCTTTGGCATATAATATAGTATTTTAGAGACGCTATATTGATGATTTGATTTTCTTGTGGAAGAGAGATCACGATAATTTTTTGTCTTTTTTTCGTGAATTAAATAGAACAACTGATTTCCTCATGCTTACAGCTGGTCACTTTGGTGAAAGTATTGATTTTTTAGATGTACATTTAACTTTCAATGAAGTGTACCATAGTTTTGTAAGTAGTATCTTCAGGAAGTCAACATTTGCCAACCAATATTTATATCAAGAAAGTCTGTACCCCAATCATATGAAAAGGGGGTAAGTAAAGGGCCAGTTCATTCAACTTAGCCGGTTGACCAGTAAGGATGATGTGTTTTTGAAAGAAGTGGGTAAGCTCTCTAATTTCTTTTCACAAAGGGGTTATGAGTTCCATTGGTTAAATCAGATAATATCTGAAGTTAAAAGAGTTGAGAGAACAAGAGGCTAGTCCCATTTTAAGTTTCACGAACCCTTTAGTCCAAGTGGTTAACAATACTACTGGTGATTCTACTAGAATCAGTGGCAATTACACCTTGGCTTTTCCTATTCCTATCACTAATGAAATGGAGGTGATTTGATCTATCATCTTGGATAACTGGAAGGTAGTTTTAGGAGGTACTTGGAGACAGGCCAATATTTACTTATAAAAGGGCCAATCAACATCAAGTCCATTTTGGAGAGGAGTGCTGGAGTGGTTTCACAAGTGACAAGTAAAAACCCAGGTACATAGGCAATGCAGGATTCTTACATGTACTTCTACAGTTGAGTTCAAACATATATATAAAATAATTTGGACTAAAGAACCCTACACTTGTAATACTAAAAATGTGGTGTATTCAGCTTTCTGTAATTCCTGTGATAATTTTTATATAGACAAGACTACAAGAGCCTTAAATAAACAAATATATGAACATGTCCTTGCCATCAGGAAAAAGGATTCATCTAATGCACTAGTCAGACATTCGGTGTGTATTCTAACTTTAAGAAATTTACTTTTTTTATTTTAGAAAAAGTAAAAAACAGATTCATTCAGTGGTGACTATAAAACTATGTTGGAATGTCAAGAGAGCTTATAGCAGGTTTTGTTAGTGGCCAACTAGCCTCCTGGCCTTAATGAAATGATCAATATAAAGTACTTTTTACAAGCACAAAACTTATAAACATGTTGTGACAGCTGTGCCCTGGTCCAGCAATCAAGGAGCCTCAATCCTCACCACTAACACCAAGGAGGGCATCTAATATAAGAGGAAAGGATAACAAATGCACACAGTAAAGTACAATTTCCCTTACGTGCACACAGAGATCACAGTCAGTCTGTGGCTGGCTACACCCTTGCTCTCCAGGTCCCCAATAAGACTCCCCACTGCTATAGCTATAGGGTCCAGATCTCAGCCTAGCTGGCAAGCTAACCTCCAGTACCCTCTCTGTCCCACCAGTGCTTCGTGTCCCTGCCCAGGTAGCTGACACATACCCACACACTTTGAGATAAGCATTTATGCAACTTTACAGACACTCCTGGGAAAGGGTGACACAGATTCTCCAGCTGTGCCCCTTTACCCAGACTATACAGTAGTAATTACTGCCACCACCAGGTAATACTTATCAGCAACCCAAAGGCCCTTAAAATGGTGTCCAATTATTACTGAGCAATATTAATATACAGTTGGTAAGTGTGACTAATCAGTCTAAGGCTTATTAGAGTGGCTTTGTACAATAAACTCTAAATATGCAATGTACTCTAGAGCTAACTTATCTCTACACAAACCAGCCACAGGTAAAGATTTTAAAATGTTTAATAATAAATAATTAAAACACAAGACAATACTACTACAATACAATGCTACTCGAGAGTTCAGAGATCACACAGAAACTCAAAAATAAATCAGTAGTACAGTTCTGACATAACAGAAAAACACTTAGTCTAACTTTCTTCTAATTTCCTAGCTATTACTACAAGAAACATGCTTCTGAAATAACTTACTTAAGACAACAGACAGAGTGCTGATAAGTTGGATATCAAGATCAAAATGCTTACAGTCTCTCTCTGAGCAATAGTTTTTAAAATCACTAACACATTTCTGCTGGGCCCTCCCAGATTACATCATTTGACACTTAGGTTTTCCCAGTATACACATTACATTATTTGGACACTTAGTCTGGAGTTTCCAGGCCACAGGCTACATTATTTAACAATCTAACACCTGCCCAGGAAACTACAATAAAAGACATTTCACATGTACACTCTAGTAATTATTCCCTAAGTTAAAACAATAGAAATAATGTGTTCAGCTAGCCTGAAAACAATAGGTAGGATGCTTACTCCAGACTCATCGACTCCAAATTCTAACTTCAAAGGAACATACAAAACATAATTTTAATTTCAAAGAACATTTGAAATGCTTGGCTTGGTTTTCCTTATAGCAGATGGCAATGTTGCTACAATCTTGAAGTTCACATTTTACAGTGTTTTCTTTCATTTAAGAACACAAGCCTGTATTTTATATTTATATTTATAAAAGAAAGAATTATGTACCAAATTCTATTTGACTAGGCTGTCAGCCTTCACCCATCTCCACCAGTCTTCACATCTCTCCCCCCATGGAGAACTCACACTAGTTTTTCATGTGACCCTTGAGAAATGCCGCTTGAGAGGGCTAGGTCTATCTGAGTTACCTCACCCCATTCTCTGTCCTGAGAGCCCAACTGCATTGGCATTGCTACTCCAACTGCACTGCTGCACTGACATATCATATGCTTGCAGCCCATCTGCATTGGCATTGCTACTCCAACTGCAGTGCTGCACTGACATAGCATATGCTTGCAACCCCAGGCTCCATCTTAGCAATTTGGCATTTTGCTGGCTGGCTCTGTTTAACCATATTAGAGGGTTGTGATCTATCATTACAGTGAATTTTCTTCCATACAGATAAGGCTGAAGTTTCTGCAGTCCCCACACTATGGCTAGACATTCCTTTTCTACAGCTGCATAACATTCCTCCCTGGGTTGGAGCCTATGACTGAGATAAACTACTGGGTGCTCTTCTCCCTCTGAAGAAATCTGGCTAAATACAGCCCCCACCCCATGGTTCGAAGCATCCACTTGCACAAGATATTTGCTGTAATCTGGACTGACTAACACAGGGGGTCCTCCCAAAGCTTCTTTAAGCTTCTGGAATGCCTGCTCGCATGCTGGGATCCACACTACCTTATCTGGCCTGTTCTTCCTTGTCAGGTCTGTGAGGGGAGCAGCTATGGTACTATAACTAGGGACGAACGTTCTGCAGTATCCTGCTGTCCCTAAGAATGCCCTTACCTGCTTTTTGTTAACAGGTGCAGGCCATGCTTGAATGGCTTCCACTTTGGCAGGTTCTAGCCTCATCTTACCACTCCCCACTCTATGTCCTAGGTAGGAGACCTCTGCCATACCCACCTGACATTTACTTAGCTTAATGGTCAACCCCACCCTCTGTAGTCTGCCCAGCACCTCCCTGACATGCTGAAGGTGCTCTGGCCAGGAATAGCTGTAGATGGCAATATCATCTAGGTAAGCAAGGGCAAACCTTCCTGCTCCTGCTAGGATATTATCCACCAGCCTCTGGAAAGTCACTGGGGCATTTTTCATCCCAAATGGCATCTTTGTGAACTCATACAAGCCAAAAGGAGTCACAAAGGCTGATGTCTCTCTAGCACTGGGAGTCAAAGGCATCTGCCAGTAACCCTTGGTAAGATCAATGGTTGTAAGATACTTAGCCCCACCCAGCTGCTCTAGGGCCTCATCTGTCCTAGGCATGGGGTAAGCGTCCAACTCTCTGTGACTATTTAATTTCCTGTAGTCCACATAGAACCTGGTGCTGCCATCCTTCTTTGTCACCAGCACTACTGGGGAAGCCCAAGGACTGTTGGACTCTTGAATCATACCAAGTTCCAACATCTCCTGTACCTCTTCCCTCAGTGTCTGTCTGACTCTCTCAGGCACCCTATAAGGGGCCTGCCTAATAGGCCTTTGGGGTCCTGTATTCACCTGGTGCTGCACCAAGTGGGTGCATCCTGGTTTCCTAGTGAACATGTCTCCAAATTCCTGTAACACTGCTCGGATTTCTTGAACCTAGATAGGAGATAGCTGCTGGGAGATTGCTGTTCCTTCCACTGAGGTGTCAGCCTGATCCTCACTAAGGAGATCAGTCCCCAGATCTACCTCAGACACCTCCTGCAATCCACTTCAAATGCTCAGCACAAGGGCCTCCCTATCATGGTAAGGTTTAATCATGTTAATATGGTACAATTTGTGCCCTGCCTTCTGCCTAGCAGTTCCAACATGTAGTTAACATCACTTACCTTTGTTACCACCTTGTAGGGTCCCTCCCAAGCTGCTTATAACTTGTTGTGTCCGACAGGAATGAGAACCATTACTTGCTGTTCCACAGCATACTCTCTAGCTCGAGCATTCCTGTCATACCACACCTTTTTCTGTTGTTGGGCTTCTGCAAGGTTCTCCTGGGCCAAGCCCATGAATTCCCTGAGCCTTGTCCTGAGGTTTAGGACATATGCCACAACAGGTTTCTTGTGAGGTTCACACTCATCTTCAAACTCATCTCAAATTAAATCTAGGGGCCCCCTCACCCTATGCCCATACAGCAACTCAAAGGGTGAAAAACCTGTGGATTCCTGGGGAACCTCTCTGTAAGCAATCAACAGATGGGGCAAATATTTGTCCCACTCCCTCAAACTGATCTGCAAATGCCCGTAGCATGGACTTGATTGAAGAGTTTAACCTCTCAACAAAACCATTAGTCTGGGGATGGTAGGGGGGTGGTTTTCATGTGCTTCACCCCACAGGACTTCCACAGACAAGCCAGCAGGTCTGACAGGAAATTGGCACCTTGGTCAGTCAGTATTTCTTTTGGGAAACCCACCCTGCTGAAAATCTCTAACAAAGCATTTTTCACCTTCTCTGCCTCAATGGAGGACAAAGCCACTGCCTCAGGGTATTGTGTAGCATAATCCACTACCACTAGGATATACTTTTTCCCTGTGGAACTTGGGGTACTGAGAGAACCCACAATATCCATAGCTACCCTCTGAACTTGCACCTCAATCACAGGCAAAGGCATCAAAGGAGCTCTCACCTTGTCTCTTGCCTTGCCTACCTTTTGGCACTGCTCACAGGTCCTGCAGTACCCTGTTACATCTCTGCTAATTCCAGGCCAATAGAAGTTTTGCATAATATGTTTATTTGTATGTTTATGCCAATATGACCTGCAAAGAGAATATCATGGGCTATGGCTAGAAGTGCCAGATGGTAGGCTCTAGGCACTACCAACTGCTGTACTCTCTTACCTTCTAGCCCTCCCACAGGGGTCCACTCTCTGTGCAGTAACCCTTTGTCTCAGTATACAAATTCCCCCTTCCCTTGAGAATAAGGTGCCTCTTTAGCTACCTGCCTCAGGTCTTGTAATGTAGGGTCTGAGAGCTAAGCCTGTCTCAACTCTCTCCTTGTAACCCTTCCCAGCTCCCCTTCCACATGAAGTCTGGCATCCTCTGACAGCGGTGCCTCACTGTCAGCTTGGGTACTACTACTCGCCTCTACCTTTGCAGTTACCCTGTCCAAGGGAACATCAGTACCCACAAGCAGGTGTGGCTCACCTTCAGTCTCACTGCTACAGTGTAGCTCACTCCCTGAAGTAACCACCTCACCAGTTCTGGCTGCAAGTATGCAGTCTGTCTGGGTCTCCCCCAAGCTAACAGACCCACATGCTTGTCTCCCAGCCTCACTGCGTGTAACTGCATAAGTACATGGTACTGCCTCTTCCAAATCCTTTCCTCTCAGGACATCTGCAGGATGGTAGTTCCATACCCCTGTTGTCTCAAGACAACCTACTATTGGCATTTTGTCTTTCCCACTTACTAGCTCCCTCACCTTTGGTTCCCCACATTGCCTCCGTGGACACCTGCATGCCATATGGCCCCACTGGTTGCATTCAAAACATTTAACCCTAGCTCCTGGACATATACCTGGCCTAGTAGCTTTCCCTGCTACTGGCAGATTCTGTTGTGGAAGTTTGTGCTGCCCACCATGGGTTCCTTTAGACCCATGAGCAGTACTGGGGTCCCCTTCCTGTGCAGGGCTGCCCTGCTTACCAGGTATAGGTCTCCCTTCTTCCCCAACTCATCTGAAGTAGCACATTGTCTATCAGCTAACCAGATCCTCATGTCCTCAGGCAAAGTGCTAAGGGCTTGTTCCCTCACCAAAATGTCTGCCAGCCCTTCAAAAGTGGTGACATCCACTCACCCAGCTATGAAAATAAGTGCTCAGTTCAGCAACATATTCACATACATTTTTATCTGCCTTGTGTCTATGCTCACAAAACATTTTCCTATACATTTCAGGTGTTAGCGCAAAACATTTTAAAAGACATATTTTTACAACAGTATAATCAAAACAGACAGAGTCAGACATTTTGATATAAAAGTTACAGCTTTCCCATGGAGTAAAGGGGTCAGGAACTGTACCCAGAGCCTTTAGTCAACACTATACTGTTTGCATACCCTCTCAAACATATGAATGAAACTATCAAAATTATCCCCCTCTATAAATTGCAGAAGAAATTTATTGACCTGTTGTGCTTCTAGGGTCCAGTTACTCCCTTCCCTATTACCTTCATGACTCTGGTGAAGAGTCAGCATTTCCCTCTCATGCCTCCTCTGACACTCCTTTTCTTCAGCTTCTATCTCCAACTGTCCTCCAACTCAAGTCTCTTTAGCTCCAGCTGGATTTTTAAGTCTACTGCAGAAAGGTTAAGCTGTCCATTCTCCAAGGATATTGTATCTCCACTGCCAGTCTGATTGTCCTTCGCAGAAAAGTTGAGCTGTCCATTCTTCGAGGATATTGTATCTCCACTGCCAGTCTGCTTGTCCTTCTGGGTGCTGTTTTCTGATGCAGCTGTAACCAAGGCTGCAATCAGGTCTGCCTTAGTCAGGTTTCCATGCACCAGTCCCCTAGCCTAGCACATCTCCACCATCTGGCTGCTTGTCAGCTTTCCGTACTCCTCTGCTGACATGTTGCCTGCTCACCCTGACTAACTAATCTAACAAAAGAAATAAAACAATTGTGATCTGAACTCTGAGTATTCACTGCATGGCTGATTTACAGTACAAAACACCTTCAGAGATCACTGCACATAAGCTACAGGATTCACTCTACCCACACCACTACGAGCCAGTTAGTATTTACCAACTAATTAATATGTAATGTGGATATGCCACCTCTGCCAAGCACATGTGACAGCCATGCCCTGGCCCAACAATCAAGGAGCCTCAATCCTCACCACTAACACCAGGAGGGTGTCTCCTATAAGAGGAAAGGATAACAAATACACACAGTAAAGTTCAATTTCCCTTAAGTGCACACAGAGACCACATTCAGTCTGGGGCTAGTTGCTGCCTTGCTCCTCAGGTCCCCAATAAGATTCCCCACTGGCACAGCTATAGGGTCCAGATCTCAGCCTAGCTGGCAAGCTAACCTCCAGTATCCTCTCTGTCCCACCAGTGCTTTGTGTCCTTGCCCAGGTAGCTGACACACACCCACACACTTTGAGATAAGTATGTATACAACTTCACAGACACTCCTGGAAAAGGCTGACACAGATTATCCAGCTGTACCTCTTTACCCTGACTATACAGTAGTAATTACTGCCACCACCAGATAATACCTATCAGCTATCCAAAGGCCCTTAAAAGGGTGTTCAATTATTACTGCACAATATTATTATCTAATTGGTAAGTGTGACTAATCAGTCTAAGGCTTATTAGAGTGACTTTGTACAATAAACTCTATAAATATGCAATGTACTCTAGAGCTAACTTATCTCTACACAAACCAGCCACAGGTAAAGATTTTAAAATATTTAATAATAAATAATTAAAACACAAGACAATACTACTACAATACAATGCTACTCAAGAAGTTCAGAGATCACACAGAAACTTAAAATAAATCAGTAATACAGTTCTGATGTAACAGAAAAACACTTAGTCTAACTTTCTTCTAATTTCCTAGCTACAAGAAACATACTTCTGGAATAACTTACTTAAGGCAACAGGCAGAGTGCTGATAAGTTGGATGTCAAGATCTAAATGCTTACAGTCTCTCTCTGAGCGATAGTTTTTAAAATCACTAACACTTTTCTGCTGGGCCCTCCCAGATTACATTATTTTGACACTTAGGTTTTCCCAGTGTACACATTAGATTATTTGGACACTTAGTCTGGAGTTCCCAGGCCACAGGCTACATTATTTAACAATCTAACACCTGCTCAGGAAACTACAACAATAAAAGACATTTCACATGTACACTCCAGTAATTATTCCTTAAGGTAAAACAATAGAAAGAATGTGTTTAGCTAGCCTTAAATCAATAGGCAGGATGCTTACACCAGACTCACTGACTCCAAATGCTAACTTCAAAGGAACATACAAAACATAATTTTAAGTTCAAAGAATATTTGAAATGCTTGGCTTAGTTTTCTTTACAGCAGATGGCAATGTTGCTACAATCTTAAAGTTCACATTTTACAGTGTTTTCTTTCATTTAAGAAACAAGCCTGTATTTTATATTTATATTTACAAATGATAGAATTATGTACCAAATTCTATTTGACTAGGCTGGCAGCCTTTACCCATCTCCACCAGTTTTCACACATGTTTAGTTATTGTATTGTGTTTTTACTTTAAGGCAGTAGTTGCATTTTTACTATGACATGTGTTATGAATATTCATGTAGGTTATTTATTGGATGGTTGTGATCATGTGACCATTTGAATTTTTTTATTTCGTTTTGTATTTAATTTGTGGGTGTGTTTCTGAAGAAGTTCTGCTTTATTACATTTGCAATAAAAGGCCTAAAGTTTGATGTCCATTTTCTTCTTTGCTTTGCCTGCAGTTTGGTTATCTAGTTCATTGTAGTTGCTTTGTGGATTGTTATATGAATGTAAAAAGTATATTATATTTAGCATGGTGTCTGTGACAATGTGAGGTTTGCCATCTGTGCCAGGGAGAATAGGGCGGTGCATGTTTAACATATGCTGGCATAATTAGCTGGAGTTTCATAAATAATGTTGTGTCATTTGACTATCACCCTGACTTGTACAGATGCTTGTGTTAAAAATGTATCAACAGTGTTATTATAACTGATTAAATGTATATGTTTAAACAATGAATTCTGGAAGGGAAGAGTAGAAGTTTTTGAAATTATTCCATAATTTTCAAATACTGCAACAAATCTTAGCAAAGTTCTGAATGTGTATTGTACCAGAGTCAGGTGATCAAGTGTGATGTCATTCCATAACCAGCACTGAGAGGATGGAACTCTCACAGCAGTTTGTTTTGTTTTCTTTGGAACCTGTTATAAAAGATGCATGATAGTTATCACAGATTGGTTAAGTTAGTTCAGTTTAGTGTAAGTTAGAGGCTCATCACCTTGCCTTATGGAAATAAGCATCTCATCATCTAATCTTGCCTTGCTGTATTAAGAATAGCTGCTCCCTAGCTAACTTAATTTAGACAGTCAATAAATACAGTGAGTTTTGTTAAGTATTGTTTTTCTGCATCTGTTTGACTCGGTCAAACTGTGTTATTTTTTATTTCTCCTGTGATTGACACTCTGATGTTTATTGTATTTTGATATTTAGTATTCTCATGATTTCTATTATTTATTATTAAATATTTTATACCTTTCACTGTGGCTGGTCTTTTAGAGAATACTTTTAACACCCTGAGAGTACTTGTGCTTATTTTAGTGATGCCATAGCCACTCTGAAAAGTCTGGCTGCTTTGATTACACCTACCATTAACAGTATTTTAGTATTGATTTTACTCAGTATAATTGGATACCCTTGTAAGAGCCTGAGATTGGTTAACTGGTGGCAGTATAGTTACCTTATAGTCTGGATAGAGGGGTACACTAGTAAATCTGTGCCATACTTTCCCAGGAGAGCGAGAGAGAGAGAGAGAGAGTGTGTGTGTGTGTGTGTGTGTGTGTGTGTGTGTGTGTGTGTGTGTGTGTGTGTGTGTGTGTGTGTGTATGTGTGCACATGTGTGCGTGCATTTGTGTGTGCAAAAATCAAATAACCAAATTTGGGTGTGCTTGGGGAAATTGTGCTTGATGCAGAGAGCTGCATTTGAAAATACTGTGTAAATCCATTCCAGTTTTTAGTGACAGTCTCTCAGCAGTGTCAGTTGTGAGTACTGAGACTCTTTGATTACTGGTCTGGGGTGGAGAGGCTGTCACATACTGGTGACAGAGCAGTAGGATATTAATTGAACTTCAGTAGCCTGTGGGCAGTTGTCTCTGAAGGTGTGTGCACTATCAACAGCCACAAGGTAAACATTCAGAGTTTCATTTACACAACAGTTTTATTCATATTTGTTAGTTTAGTTTAGTCAGAGAAAGCAGGCAAAGATGTCAGCAGAGGATTATGGTAAGCTGGGAAAGAACCATTTGGGCAAGGTGTGTCAAGCCAAAGGACTGATGCACGCTAACTGGACTAAAATGGAAATGCGTTCAGCTTTAATCACAGCTGCAGCATGGACCAGTGGCCAGAATGACAATCATTCTGGTGATGCAGATTTGCAGTTTTCAGAAAAGGGACAGTTCACCTTTTCCTCAGAGGTTTTAAAGATCCATCTGGAGTTAGAGATTTGAACTGGAGGCCAAACATTTGGAGGATGAAGAAAAGGAGAAGCAGCATCAGCATGAACTGGAGGCTGAAGAAAGAGAAGCAGCAACAGCTTGAACTGGAGACCAAATGTTTGGAGGCTGAAGAAAAGAAGAAGCAGCGTTAGCATGAACTATGACGTTTGGAGACTGAAGAGAGGACTGCAGCATTTGGAGATCAAAGAAAATGAGAGACTGCAGTGACTGGAGGCTGAAGAAAAAGAGAAGCAGCAACAACATGAGAGGGAGATGTTGACTCTTCATCAGGGTCATGTAGGTAACAGGGAAGGGAATAACTGGACCCCAGAAGCAATAAGGTCAGTAATTTTCTTCCACAATTTGCAGAGGGGGATGACTTTGATTTGAAAGAGTCTGTAAACTGTATAATGCTAACCAAGAGTTCTGGGTATGGTTCCTGACCCCCTTACCTCATGGTAAAGCTGTGACTTCTGTTTCTAAATTGTCTGCTACTGATTGTTTAAACTATGATAGAGTAAAGCAATGTTTATTGAACTGTTATAAGATTAAAACCTGAAGCTTACAGTGAACATAGACATAAGGCAGATTAAATGTATGTGATTATATTGCTGGGTTAAGCGATTATTTTCGTAGGTGAGTGAGTGGGTGTCAGGTCACCACCTTTGAAAGACTGGTAGACCTTTTGGTAAGGGAATAAGCCCTTACTCCTTTGCCTGTAGACATAAGAATCTGGTTGGCAGACTGGGAGTGTAACTCTGCAAATGAGCTGGGGAGAAAAGGAGATCCCTTGTTAGCAAACAGGGCACAAGAAAGGGATACCCAGTGCTGCACATGGATATAAGAAAACCCATATGGTGGGCAGGCTAAATCATTCCAACAGAGTCTACCAGTAACAGGGGAAGCCACTAGTTCACTTACACCGTCAGGATTAGGGGTTAGATGTTTTAAATGTAACCAGAGGAGCCACGTAGCATACACATGTCCACTGAAGCAAGGTGGGAAATAAAAAGGTAAGGGAGCCAGCAATTGGAATAACAGTGTGCCAGTAGTAAGCTGTCTGGAGATACCAAACTATCAACAGAGTTTGTATCCTATCTTACTGGATGGAAGATAGGCCACTGCTAACAGAGACACAGCCTCTGACATAACTATTGTGAAGCCTGCAGTGGTTAAAGTGGAGCAGTGCTTCTTTGGGCAGTACACTCCAATCAGAGCTTCAGCAGTCACCTTGACTGAGAGGGTGGAAAAGGAAGCAAGCAGGTAGCTGTGTTTGAAGATATTCATGCAGAAGTCTTGATAGGGAATGATTTTGATAATGCAGTACCTTGTGTGCATGCAGTTACACACAATCGGGCTTGGAGACATGCATGTAGATCTGGTACCCTGGGGAGTCCCAGACAGACCCTCACAGCTGAAGCTGGGGCTGGTGATGTGGCTATTTCAGGGAGGGAGCTACCTTGCAGCAGTGATCCTGAAAGTGAGCCACAGCTGCTGATAGGCACTGATGTTCCCATGGACAGGGTGACTGTAAGGACAGAGGTGAATGATAGTACCCAGGCTGACAGAGAGGCACTGCTGTCAGAAAATACTAGGCTTCCTGTGGAAGGGGAACTGGGACCCTACCTTATGAGGCTGGGGGAGGTAGCTAAGGAGGCACCTGATGCTCAAGTGAAAGGGGAGTCTGTATACTGGAAAAAGTTTCACTGTTTAGAGAGTGTACCCCTGAGGGAGGACTAGAGGGTGAGGTAATACAGTAGTGGGAGTGCCCAGACCCTACAATCTAGCACTTCTAGCCATAGCCCATGACATTCCTTTTGCAGGTCATATGGGCATAAAATGTACTAAGAGATGTATTATACAGAACTTTTATTGGCCTGGGATTGCAAGGGATGTAACAGGGTACTGTAGTACCTGAGAGCAGTGCCAAAATGTAGGCAAGACAGGAGACAAAGTCAAAGCTCCATTGCCATTGATGCCTTTTCCTGTGATTGAGGAGCTATTTCAAAGGGTAGCTATGGGTATTGTGTAGCCTCTGAGTACCCTAAGTTCCACGGGTAGAAGTGCATCCTGGTGGTAGTAGATTCTGGTATTAGATACCCTGAGGTGGTGGCTCTGTCCTTCATCGAAGCAGAGAAGGTGGCAAATGCTTTGTTAGAGATTTTCAGCAGGGAGGTTTCCTGAGAGGAATACTAACTGATAGAGGTGCCAATTTTATGTCAGACCTGCTGGCTTGTCTGTGAAAATGTTGCAAGTTGAAGCACCTAATGACCACCCCCTGCCATCCCCTGACTAATGGCCTTGTGGAGAGGTTAAACTCTACACTAAAGACCATGCTACGGGCATTTGCAGACCAGTTTAACAGAGAGTGGTACAAATATTGGACCCATCTACTGTTTGCATGCACAAAGGTACCCCAGGAATCCACATTTTTTCACCCTTTGATTTGCTGTATGGGCATTAGGTGAGGGAACCTTTAGATTTTTATTCATGATGAGTGGGAGGGTGATTGAGAATCCCACAAGGAGTCTGTTGAGGTATATATCCTAAACCTCAGGACAAAACTTAGGAAGAACATTGGCTTGGTCCAGGAGAACCTGGCAGGAGTCCAACAGCAGAAAATGGTCTGGTATGACAGAAATGCTCGAGTCAGAAATTCTGCTGTGGGACAACAGGTTATGGTGCTCATTCCTGGCAGACACAATAAGTTGCAGGCAGCTTGGGAGGGACCCTTCGAAGTGGTAAGGAAGGTCTCTTCCTCGCCAAATCACTTTCACATCACACCCCCTTGTTCTCTATTACTTCCCTTAGCAACACAATTACCCAACCCAAACTCTGCACCAAACTACTTGGAGTAACTATTGATGATAAATTAAAATTTGATGTTCATATCCAACAACGTATAAAAAAGACCCATCAGAAACTTTGCCTTCTCTATCACAACCATAAATTCCTCACACCCTCTTCCAAACCCTTAATAGCGCAATCTCTTCTCCTACCCTGTCTTCTTTATGATGCTCCAGTTCTTACTAATGTTCAAACATCACTTATCATCAAATTAGAAGAAACCTGTCACAAGACAGCCCGATTTGCCTCCAGTCTTCCATACAAATCTCACCATTGCCTTGCCCTTAAGACACTCCAGTGGCTAGAATTTTCCAAACAACTACTTCTTCCTCAACTACATATCACACACTCTGTCCTAAATGACCCTTCTTACAGTCTACTATAACTCCCCTCTCCACCACCAAACTACCAGCAAAAACTTCCTCGATATATACAAACCCAATAATAATATTGGAAAGTCCCTCTATAAATACGCTGTTGCCCATGCTTGGAACTCGCTCTCACTCAACATAGGATGTGTATCTCAGAAGCACTTGTTAAAACAAGAACTAAAACTACATCTATTAAAGATGTGGTACTGCTCATGTCAACCCCCCACATGACATTTTCTCCCGCTCATCTACTAAACTCCTTACTTCCTTCCACTTCTTCCCTACCTTTTCTTTTCTCCTCACCTATATAAAAAAATAGTAACCTCTATAGTATTGTACAAGCCATTTTTTGGATTATTCCTGACTGTTCTTATGTAGACATGAATCTTTGTTGTTATGCTTACTCTCCTAGAATCATGTTACGTATGTATGCTGTCCTTGCTAGTAGCGCAATAATCAAGCCAATGTGTATGACTTCTGTGTTACTATCTGTTGATTTTTTACGTTTTTTCCATATTTAATTTTTTGTAACCATTGATATTAATTGTAATATTTCTTGAGCTTTTCTCCTTAGGGCTCCACTGAAAATGGGCCTCCAGCTCAGCTGGACCAACCCGGTTAACAAATGTCAATAAATAAATAAATAAATAATGTTAATTATCTGCTAAACCTGCTAGGCTGGAGGCAGGGTCACAAATTGTACTATGTTAACACGATGAAGCCTCAGCATGCCAGAAAGGTCCTAGGCAAACTGGAAAGGGCAGATTTGACTATTAAGCCCAGTAAGAGTCAGGTGGGTAGGTGGAGGCCTCCTGCTTGAGGCATAGAGTGGGGAGTGGTAAGATTAGACAAAAACCTGCCAAAGTGGAAACTATTCAGGCATGGCCTACCCCTGTTACCAAAAAGCAGGTGAGGGCATTCTTGTGGACAGCAGGGTACTATAGAAAGTTCATTCACAATTATAGTGCAATAGCTCCTCCCCTGACAGATTTCACAAGGAACAGCACGTCAGTATGTAGCATGCACTCCAGCCTATGAACAGGCTTTCCAAAAGCTTAAAGGGGCTTTGGGATGACCCCCTGTGTTAGCCAGTTCCAGATTACACCAATGCCAATGCAAATGGACTCTCAAGACAAGGTATAGGTTAATGTGTTCCCAGACAGGCCCACTTCTCTCAAGCAATGTTTTTCCAGGGCCACTTGTAAAACTAGCTTGAGTCTTCAAAGAGGGGAAAGATTTGATGATGTGAGGTATTGCCATCTGAGCCAGGGTGAATAGGGCAGTGCATGTGTAACATATGCCAGCATAGTAAGCTGGAGTTTTGTAAATAAATTTGTTTCATTTGACTATCATGCTGACTTGTACAAATGCTTGTGTTAAAAATGTATCAACAGTGTTATTATAACTGATTAAATGTATATGTTTAAGCAAAGAATTCTGGAAGGGAAGAGTAAAAGTTTTTGAAATTGTTTTATAATGTTCAAATACCACAACAGATCTTAACAAAGTTCTGAATGTGTATAGTACCACAGTCAGGTGATCAAATGTGATCCCATTCCATAACCAGCACTGAGAGGATGGAACTCTCACAGTAGTTAGTTTTATTTTGTTTTCTTTGGAACCTGATATAAAAGATCTATGACAGTTATCATGGTTCATTTGTTGAGTTAGTTCAGTTCACTTTGGTGTAATTTAGAAGCTCATCACCTTGCCTTGTGGAAGTAAGCATCTCAGCATCTAATCTTGTTTTGCTGTATTAATTAAGTTAGCTAGAGAACTGTTATTCTTTAAACAGTCAATAAATACAATGAGATTAGTTAAGTATTGTTTTTCGGCATCTGTTTGAATCTGTGCAACTGTTATTTTTATTTCTCCTGTGATTGAATCGCTGACGTTTATTGTACTTAGTTATATCATATACTCATATTTTCTATTTTATTATTTATTATTAAATACATTTATACCTTTCATTGTGGCTGGTCTTTTAGAGAATACTTTTAACATCTTGACAGTACTTGTGCTTATTTTAGTAATGCCGAAAACAGGATGGAAAAATAGTTACAAATCTTGGCAAACAGGCAAAAATTCAACTCCCAAATCTCAAACTGGAAGCAAAATTAAGTAAGGTGCATACTTTACAGTGTAATAACACATATTTGGCCGAACGTTTAAAAGTGAAAAGGGTACTAAAGGTTTGAGAATGTATAAATTCCCAAATGGGATCACAACAGACAGTGATGAGCTTGTTGAACTTTTGGACATGTTTGACAGGCATGAGTCTGAACTCATGTAATTTATTATCAGATTTAATAATGCTAAAATAAGTTTTGTACTGGAAGTGGTAAATACACTTAATAATTAAATTACTGATGACTTGTTATTTGAACTGAATATTTCGGAATACAACAGTATTTTGAACAAAATTGATGAACAGGTAAAGATTAATTTACTTAGGAAACAGAAAAAATTCTCTAGGCACCAAAAGGATTACCAATCCAAAACAGCTTACCCTTTGCTGAAAGCATATTTTATTACTCAAAGGGAATCCATGTATTCACGAGGTTGGAATCAAGGTGTGGGGGGTGAGCACACAGACAACAGAGGTGAGGAGAATAGTGGCTGGGTTGAAGAAGAGCATATGCACAACACATTGGACCATAGCACAAATGATACAAATGAGTCTGATTATGAGTTTCCACATCTGAGACAATTAGAGAGAACAAGTAATAGGTTGAGACAGCAGAATTTTTTAGATCACCCCCACCCCAAAGGGGCAGAGGAACTATGGGAGGAAACAACAGCAGAAAAGGAATGACCGCAGTAAATATTAAACCCTTTAGCAGTAGATGGGATTTTGTCTACATTTGATGGGAAAATGTTAACCTACCAGGGATTTAATATTTTTAACTATATGGGGCTTACAATATACAAAACATATTTTACATTATTTAAAAAAGGTTTCAAGTTTGTTTCAACACATGACACAGATATTGCAGATACTTTGAGTTAAAATTATGTACTAGAAAACTCAATTTACAAATGATGTTTAGAGATCAGCACCTTAGGGAAGATATGGCGCAGGGAACAGGGGTTTTATAAAAAGGAGTACGTTTAACCCACCCCTCCACCCTACCATAGCTACATTTGAGAAGTTGTATACTAAATATATACATACTACACTTACACAATGCAATAAAAGGACATTTAACTTAACAAAAGATGAAAGTACACTCATGAGAGAATTAAGAGGTAATAATTCCCTTAAAATAATGAAGCCAGATGAGGGTGGAGTGATTGTGAATTTATATCATGTTATCGAAAGATGAAAATAGCGAATGCTATTTTATCGGCCCCAAAACATCTAAACATGAAAATATCGAACATTCAGAACAGCGAATATTTTTCCATGGAAAAAATTTGCTGCTCCGAAACATATACACTCAACACAAGCACATCGAACAAACAGCAACCACACACATACACTTAAATTCCTACATCTAACGCTACACTAAACTAACATACACTACTACCTACTCACTTACCTTAACCCAAACCCTAACCCTAAGGTCCATCACTATCGCACACTCACCTAACCCGTGCTCTAACCCTAACTCACTTAAACCGCCCCTAACCCTAAAGTCTGTCACTATCTCACACACACCTAACCTGCTCCCTAACCCTAATTCACTTAACCCGCCCTTAACGTACAAACAATTGCACACTTACCTGAACCCAACCCGTAACTTTCCACTGCACTGCTAAGAATAGCAAAGTCACAAAAATGACCAACCAAATTCTTTCCCGAGAAAAGAATTCGCTGTTCTGCAGCTTCGCTATTTTTAGCGTTCGCTGAATAGTGTTCGATATCAGAACATTCAAAGTTTTAATACTTCGATGTTCTGATATAGATCCGGGATTGTAATCTTTCACAAAACAGACTACAGTTGCCAAATTAACAACATGTTACATAGTACAGATAAATGCGAGGCTGTATCTGTCAATGAAATTAACATAGCACACAAGGAAATCCAGCTTTTCCTTGAAGATTCTTTACTTCCATGGACTATAAATGAATATATATATATATATATATATATATATATATATATATATATATATGGGTCTACTTCTAAACACCGACACGTCGATTCCCCGACACAAAACTCACCGACGCCAAATAACTGACAACACACAAACCCGACACAAACCCGACAACGCAAAACACCGAACACCAAAACACCGACACACGGAACGTAAACAACATGCGACACTACATACCATACACACTAGCCCTGACCCAAACCCTAACCCTAAGGTCCGACACTATCGCACACTTCACCTACCTGCACCCTAACCCTAACTCACTTACACACCCCTAGCCCAAGCTCCGACACTAACGCACACATCACCTACCTGCACCCTAACCCTAACTCACTTACACACCCCTAGCCCAAGCTCCGACACTAACGCACACATCACCTACCTGCACCCTAACCCTAACTCACTTACACACCCCTAGCCCACTCTCCGACACTAACGTACACATCACCTACCTGCACCCTAACCCTAACTCACTTACCTGACCACTCCTACCTCCGTCACTGTCGCACACTTACTGGGTCGCGATCGCAGATTACCCTTGTCGGTCTTTCCACTGTCGGCGAATCACCCTGTCGGTATACGTACCTGTCGGTCATCTGGCGTCGGTGATTTCCGCGTCGGGGAATCGGCGTTTCGGTCTTTTGAATGGGACCCATATATATATATATATATATATATATATATATATATATATATATATATATATATATATATTTCTGGTTAACCCCATCCAACTATCCCTACACTATTTTGGATTCCCAAGGTTCATAAGAATATCCACAAACCCCAATATAGACTGATGGTTGCATCACATAATAGTACCACTTACCCACTGGGTGTTTTTCTGGAGAGACTTCTTTAGAACACTTTTCAAATCTATCGACTACCTACTTAAGGATTCATGGGAATTCCTAGGTAAAATTAAACAAGAACTGTACACAAATTATTGTTTTTCCACAATAGAAGTAGTGGGCTTATTTTCCTCTATTCCACACAAAGAAGGGTTGGTAGTATTTAATAAGGCTATTTTGGAACTTACAACTTTGAGTAACACTATGGCCAACTTTGTGATGGAGGTTATGGAATTCATTCTACTGAATAATTTTGTGCCATTTGAGGGGAAATACTTTAGGCAAGTAAAAGGAGTGGCTATGGGGGCAAGTTGTGCCCCGATTTATGCTAACTTCGTAATGTACAGTTGGGAGAAAATTAATGTATTACAGTCAAGATTTAACACACAGTGGGGTCTTTATTTACATTACCTTGATGATATCTTTGTTTTGTGGAGGAACAACGGCCAGTGTAGTGAAGAATTTATTATTTATATTAGCATCATTTGCCCCTTTTTTTAAACTTACACACACTCAGTTCTTGAGATTAATTATTTAGATGTTACAATCTACAAGGATGTCCACTTAGGTTGCTTTGGTTCTAGGATGTACAGAAAGCCTACATTTTCTAACAGCTACCTGGACTTGAGTTGCCACCCTGAACACACCAGAAAAAAATATCTTTAAGGGAAAGTAGTCCGGGCTGCAAGTTCAAACATCATGAATTTTAAGATAGAATTGCGTAACCTTTTTCAGATGTTTTTAGACAGAGGTTATCCACAGGAATTACTTAGCGATATCAGTAAAGAAATGCTTGGAGGATGCGGGACTAAATTCAAACCACTCCTGGGGTGTGGTGAGTGTACTCCCATCCCTTTCAAACATCTAGAATTGACTCATAATAAACATTTAGTAACACCATGGTAGTTCCATATGGGAGACACTTGACAAGCATTAAGAAAATTCTTACAAGAAACTGGATTATTCTTTGAAGTAACCCAGACTTTATTGATGTGTTAGGTGAGACCCCAGCCTTTGTCTATAAAACAGGAAAGAATCTCAAATTCTTATTTGAACACCTTAAAATAACATCTGGTATCTATGACAAAGGGACAACAGACTGTGGGATTTGTAATCAATATGGTTTTATTTTAGAGAGTAAACTGGTTGAAGTTGGATGCCCCCACAACCACAGTCTACCTCAAGGAAGGGAATTGTAGCACGAGAAGCGTTGTTTACCTAGCTATTTACCAAGGGTGTAATTATTTTTATGTTGGCGAGACAGAAAGAAATCTTAGAAAAAGAATATACAAACACATCCACTCGATTGCTATGGCCAACCTAAATAATGCTTTATGTAAGCATACCCTAACATGCCCTAATTTTATGTGCTACAACTTTGCCATTCTTGACTATATAAAGAAAAACCCTAGGGGAGGTTGGTGGGAGACCAAACTTGAAAAAAGTGAACTTATCTGGCAGCTGAGACGCAATTCAACCACTGCACCAGAGATTAATGACAATGTTTCTATTACCCCCATACCGAGGTTAAAAGCATTGGATTTATTAAATCAGTTGTTTTTGGGTTAAGTATTCTTCTGGGTCACATACCGGTATTGTTTTTACTTGCAAACACATTTTTTGTTAATACATTTTTTTTTATAAATCTGATACTGGTGGTGATTAACTTGTTGGTTTTGTTTAGGTTTTAACTCACCTTGAGAAAGTTTGGTGTTACCAGACAAAGTACTTAGGACTTCTGTATTCTTAGTTTGTGACACTGTTTTTACGATTTAACATTTTACATTTATACAGAGCTTACCCACTGGATTATGTTCACAGTTTCTGAACTCGTTAAGTGTATGTATTCTTTCTAAAACTGCAAATACTACATTTTATCTTTTACACAGAGTTACCTGATGGATGTGTTCACAGTTTTTGAATTTGATAAGTGTATGTATTCCTTTTTTAAAAAACTGCAAATAGTATATGTTATCTTTTAATTTTCTGTTTCTCCAGATGTAGTGTATTTTGCCATTTATTACTATTTGTACTACTCATCATTCATTAAGTAGAGCTTAGGTTTAGTATTTTACATACTGTGAATTTAAATTTGGAGGCAGTTGGTTAATTGAGGAAATGAAGGGTCTATAAAAGGAAAGTGAACTTTGTAATCAGGTTTCTGAAGAAGTCCCAAGTAGTAGGGACAAATGTACTTGACCTTGTTTATGTCTTTTATCTCTTCTATTGGTGTTTGTCCAAATACGCAGTCAAACAGACTTCGTGCTTCATGAATGGAGAACAGCAACAGTCATCCCTCTACACAAAGGTGGGCCATCTACAGACCCTGGAAATTACAGATCCATAAGTTTCACTAGTCTTATATGTAAAGCCATGAAAAGAATTATCATGGTATTGATCAATAGAGATATAGTAAACCTCCAGACACTGGACGCGACCCAGATGGGTTTTGTCAAGGGCAGATCATGTCTACTTAACCTGCTTTGCTTCTTTGAGAAGGTAACCAAAGTAATGGGTGAGGGGAAAAATGGTTCACACTGCCTACCTTGACCTGGCCAGGGCATTTGACTGAAGAGGTTAGGTACAAACTCATATGTCACCCAATGGATATCCAACTGGCTCACAGTCAGGACCCAGGAAGTTAGAATTAGGGAGTCCACCTCTACAAAGAGGCCAGTCACAAGTGGAGTCCCTCAGGGATCAGTCCTTGGACTGCTCCTTTTTGGCTTTTACTTATCTGAAGTCAAGGCCAATGTCAGTGGTCTCTGGCTGACTAAATTTGCAGATGATTGCAAATTAGGAGCTGTCACTGAATCCCACACTGGCACAAATGCTCTCCAGGAGGGGCTGACACAGACAAACAACTGATGTCAGAGCCGTGGACTAAAACTAAATGCCAAGAAATGCATAATAGTATCCTTTGGGAAGTCATTCACCCCTGGTGACTATCATATTGACAACACACCCCTTAGAGCTGACCCAGTAATCAGGGACTTAAGGACACACATAGGTAGTAAACTAGCCTTTGACCATCACGTATCTACAGTAGTGAGGAAATCATTTTATGTTGCACAACTTATAAACAAAAGTATGGCATCTAAGTCCAAGGGAAGTCATTGTTCCACTGTATTCAGCATTCATCAGACCTATCACTGATACAATGCCCCATTTAGTATGTACCTAACCAGGCATATCCAACAACTGGAAAGTCCACAGAGGTTCTTCACTAAAAGAATACAAGGTGCAAGTAAAATGTCCTATGCAGACTGCCTCAAGGCCCTATCCCTGCATTCTTTCTCCTACAGGCTTTGGAGGGGAGATCTATGCCTGGCATACAGGGCATTGTCATACCCCATTCTGATGGACCTCCTCCATATCCGCAAAACAAACTGCACCAGAATTATCCATTCTAAAGACTTAAACCTTGCCTGTGCTATAAATAGGACCTGCTGGAGAGACAGGTATGTATGTCAGAGACTACCCCGTCTATGGAACAGGCTCCTCATCCATGTGAAGCAGAGTTACTCCCTAACCCAATTCAAGTGCAACTTGGGAAGTTGGATGGGAAATAGAAAATTCATCCCTGGTTTGGCAGCTATGTCTCTAATGGACACAGATAACCTGCAAATGGTTCATCTCCTAGGCACCTGCTTGTAAATGTTTCATCTCCCAAACCCCTGCTTACACTTATCAAGGGTGTCAGAGATTTTGGATGCATGGCCAGGCTTAAAAGGCCCTTGTAGTCATTAGCCTAATAAACCTATGAACCTATAAATGTGTGTGATACCTGGAACGAGATTTGTAAGTTCGATTTTTACCTCTTTGCCAAGATCTGTGATTATTTTTTGCATCTTTTTTTTTTTAATTGGATTTGAGCCTGTTTGCCAAGACTAGCAACTCCCTTCTGATCCTGGGGCTGTGTCACTATGTGAGTCTGTTTGCTTTACTAGTGTCATGACCTGTTAGATATTGTAATCTTGTCTAATGTTTTTTGGGTATGATATTACCAGGTTTCTGCCAGAATTCATCTTTTGCAAGTATGGCTGATTTGGTTATCTATATTTAGTTCTCCAATTTCCAGTTAAATAAATTTACTTTCGATGCTATGGGCCTATTTAGTCATACTATTTTAACCCATTTGTTATTGGGAATAGTACTGTCTGGAGGCCTGGTTTTAAGTTGTCAATCCCAGATAGAAATAATAAAGGCATTGTACAAAGAGTGAGGATTTTTGTTGTAGGATTTATGACTAAGTTCACTGCATTCTAGAATGCTTTGACTAAAGTACATTTATAATAAGTTGCTAAAATTAGGATAATATTATAAGCAGAGCTGTATCATTTATTTTTATTTAGTTTATTTTGACATTTGTTAACCAGGTATGTCCGACTGAGCGATAACCCATTTTCAACGGAGGCTGGGGGTAAAAGCCCTTACAGAAAAAAATTACAAATAAAGTTACAAAAACAGTTGCAAACAAAGAGTAATAGCAATTACAGAAGGTATTTAAATACAGAGAATACATCTTGGAAGTTTGATTGAATGCAAATCAAAAGTATTAGAGCTATTTAATTTGATATAAGGTGATCTAGGAAGGAGGGGAAAAAGAAGCAAAAAACAGAAGAAGGGGTTACAAGATAGACATAGCATGTAGAAAAACAAGGTGTAGAGAAGAGTGAATGAGTAGCTAAGGGAAAAAAGAGGAAGAAGAGGAGTTAAGATGACTAAAGTAGGAAGAGAAAGTAAGTAGACAGAAACATAGGTTCATAGGTTCATAGGTTCATACTAGGCTATCTGCCCTGGGGCAATTATAAGCCTAGCCCGATTCTGTATGGCTTATGCCACCCCTTGATTTGAGTATACTGTGCCCTTTTTAAGGTTTAGTTTACTGTGCCTCTGTCTAATGGTGACACGGGAGTAATCCCTGGGGCAAACCTACGATCCCCCATCCACTTATCGAGATTCTTCTTGAAGAGATTCAGTGAGGTGCTCTGCCTCACATGAACTGGAATTCTATTCCAGAGCGAAGGGAGCCTCTGGGTTATGAACCTGTCCCTCCAGCAAGTTCTATTTATTTCTGTGCTGAGGTTCAAGTCCCTCGAGCGTGTGGCTCTCAGGGATTTAGATTTACTGAGGTGGAGCATGTCCATTAATTCTGGATTTGACATAGCTTTGTATGTCAGGCATAGATCGCCTCAAGTAGGCGGTATGCAACTGAGTAGAGCTGGAGTTTTTAACCGAGCAGCATATGGCATCTGTTTGAGACCCTTGATCCTCTTGGTGAGATACTTTTGGGGTCTTTCTAATTGCTGCAGGTGTCGGGTAAGGTACATCCCAAAAGGGGCATTGTATTCTATGATGGGCCTGATGAGGGATGAATAAAGGGCACGATTACCTCTCTTGATCTAGATGTGAAACCCTTCGTGATGAGGTGGGCTATGTAGAAGGTCTTTCTAACCACTTTGGCAATGTGGTTTTCAAAGGAGAGATTGCTATCAACTTGGGTCCCCAGGTCCCTAATACCTTTCTCTGTACTTAATGGGTTTCCGCCTATGTGGTAATTTGTGGGCACATTGTTTTTGCCAAAGGTTATGACTATACATTTTTTGGCATTTAGCTTTAAACCATGGCACTGGCACCAGTTATCTGTCTCTGTGAGACCTTTTTGAAGGATGTCTGTGTCAGCTGGAGAGTTGATTATGGCACCCAGTTTGCAGTCGTCTGCGAACTTGGTGAGCCATAGTCCTCCCACGTTTGCCTGTACCTCGGAAAAGTATATACCGAACAAGAGTGGTCCCAGGACAGAACCCTGTGGGACACTACTTGTGACCGGTTTCGAGTCTGACATGGCTCCAGCAACTCTCACTCTGTGGGTTCTGTCTTTGAGCCAGTTTGCGACCCATCTTGTGACATAGGGGTTTATATTTAAGCTGGATAGCTTATCTATGATGCCTGAGTGGGGTATTGTGTCAAATGCCTTTGCAAGGTCCAGATAGGCTGTGTGGACTACCTTCCCTTCATCTATGGCTTTGGTGACTGTTTCAAAGAAGTCAACCAGGTTCAAAAGGCAGGATCTGCCCTTGACAAAGCCGAACTGGGTAGGATCTAGTGTCTGTAGTTCCCCAATGTCTTTGTTTATGAGCTCCATGATGATCCTCTCCATAGCCTTGTAGATGTAAGATGTCAAACTGGGATTTTATATATACATACATCATAATTTCCAGACAGCAAGTATGTACAGACCAATTGTATCTGTCTCAACATCCACAGAGTTATGAAATTGCTATTTCTCAGCACCAAAAAAAATAATCAATACCCCTCTTAAAGGATTTAATTAAGACTTGGTAAATTCACTGGTTCAATTTAGACTCTGTAAGTCAACTGGTAATTTGGCATTTAAACATAAAGGTAGGACTCCTTTGCTGGCTTCATGTGGCTCCATAGTGACTTAGGTCAATGTCAGTCATAATTTTGGTGAATCCTAAGGAGTTAAAGCAAAAGTCATTTACAAAAGCATTAATGCCAATAAATAAATCCCTTCTCACCCTGTGACAGGATTAAGGATATTAATGTAAATTTCTAATCTGTATTCATAATTAGTATCTCTCAGATGAGGTGTTCACTTGGCCCACTTCTCTTTGAATCTGTCCGAGTTTGATTTTCAAGAAAACTATGTGGTGTAACGTCAAAGACTCCCCAAATTCCAGTTCCCTGAAGTCCTTAGTTTACTGTGAAAATAAGAGCATACCACTTTAAGAAGAATGTTATAAATTAAATGCATGTAATGTTAGTAATTATGAAATAAGTGTGACCTGTATGAGGTCCAAACTGACTACTGAGGAGCATGAAAAATATCAGACTCACAGAATGAAATGTAAACACAAGCTGCCTTGAGCTTCAGTAAACTTAATCGTCCATTATAAACATCACTATCATTTTTTTTGCACAGTAAAGAAAGACATCATGTGATTCCAGAAAATACAACTGCACTAAACAAAACAAAGGATATACTTTTCTTATACTTGCTTGTAAATTATTGAGAGAACAGTAAGTGTCTTGGCAAAGGAACTGGAAGAATTTTGAATTCATGCATTCCATGGCAACATGCCATAGCTGACATTCTGTTTCTTTAAAGAGAAGAAAACAGCAGGTGGGAGGGTGGTGAGATTAAGTTGTGCTGCTGTTTCATAAACAAAGATGAAATGTGGGTCAAAAGTTATGTAGTCAAAAGGCGATTCATTCTGTGCAAGTATATTTTTAAAACATATAACGATGTGTACATATGACAATTTAAGTGAACATTTGCATGTGAAGTCTAGTCCTTCCACTGCACACACGCATACAGTTTGGGATTATATTATCATAAACTAAAGAAAATAACTTTAGTTTCTAAACTTTGTTTTTCCTGACATTTTTAAAAGATTTTAACGTTTAAAATTTCTTATTCCATTTCATAAAGCATGTCAGAGTTTAATAGATACTGGATGAATATGTGTACTTAATGTTTGGGTTACGTTTTTATAAGGTCTTGTATAAATGAAACAGAATGTTCTTTCCACATCCCAACATGTTTTTTGCTTAGGTTCGGATTGACTGGATAGTTGTCACAATAGTGCATTATTACTAATACTACATGGGGACAAGGAAAGTAGATGGACTACAGCAGTGTCCAGTTAATATAATACCAAGGAAAGGTCCTTAAAGTGCTGACGCATGGAGACCTGTGCTTGCACTTGAATGCAAGAAAGGAGGAAATAAGACAGGGAAAATGGATCAGTCATTCTCCAATGAAGTTAAAAATTTGGGTGTAGCTGAAACAACCTATGCATTTTTTTCCAGTATGAAAAGGAAAAACACACTAGAGCAAATAGTGGTTTAACTAACACATACAACAAAGAATTCAAACAAACAAATTCAAACAAAGGGCGGCGCAGTGGTTAACATTGTCACCTCACAGCAAGAGGTTGTTCGATTCTCGGCTGGGGTGCCTTCTGTGTGGAGTTTGCATGTTCTCCCAGTGTTCGCATGGGTTTCCTCCGGGCACTCCGGTTTTCTCCCACATTCCAAAGACATGCATCTGGAGCATTTCTCCCCGGGCCTCCACTGAAAACAGGCTCTATGGAACCTAGTCAGACTTTCCCGGTCAACAAATGATAAATAAAAAAAATAAATAAATAAATAAAAAATTCAGAGAAGCATCACACTAAGCTAAAATGGAAAGTTAACTACATTCTGTGACATATGGGGTTTCTTTCCTGCTCCTCACTGTTGACTCTAAGGTCCCATTCCTACATCCTCAATTGAATGATTCATTTCCCCATAATAGCAATATCTCTATGTTTTTCACTGTTTGCATCCTACTCTTTCAAGAGTGGAGAAACCAACATGCAATCAGGACTTGATCTTAACACAGGTGCAATAACTGAGGAGGCAGACAAACAATTATATCATAGACTCTTATGCCTAGTTATGGACTAGTATCCCTGGAGGTTATGATCCACTGTCCCTCAGGATTATGCCCTAGTGTCCCTGGAAGTTTGCCCATTTAGCAGTTTAGCAGTCATATAACTAATACACAATTACTTATCCATGATAATCCAGCATAATTAGAGCTGGACACCCAGACTGACATAAGCGCCTCCTGCCCAGTCATTAATATTAATGCCGTATATACAGCTTTGTATTTTAAGTCTTCCACCCTTGGAAGCAAACTTTAAATATACATATTTTTAAATATTGCCCAACAAACTTTTGTTTTCAACAAAAAATGTTTGCATGCTTAAAGATGCATGCAAACATTTGTTGTGTGTGAAAAGAAAACTTTGTTTTGCGCATTTAAACTAAATCTTTAAGTACTCACTATTTTAGGCCTATGTGACCCCTCCCACATTTGAAAAATGGTCCCTGAAAGACTAAAAGGAAAGTAGAGCTACTAAGTAGAATATGTGTTAATGTGTCATTAAAAATGGCCACCTTTGTTTTATGTAATGCAACCACAGGAAGAGGGTTAACTTTATCACATCGCTCAAAGAAATTTTGCATGATGAGCAGCAATATGCAGGATATGTACAATTCAGGAAGCATAGCTACTCAATGCAGCCAGCTGAAATAACAAGGTCAGCCTTATTATATCCTGATGACCACACAATGAAGCACTAAAATGATGAGGCAGAAAACAGGGTGCACAGATTCAAAACCATTTAAATGCCACTTAGCAATGCTGTAGCCACTCTAGATTTGAATATGGCCAGATGCTTGTGTTCAGGCAGTGTAAGGCAGCGAACAATGTTAGAGGTTGCTGCAGCTGCAAGAGGCTCTTACAGCAGCCACTTCAACTGATGGCATTTGAAGTTGCCCCTGGAGGCACCTGATCTTCCAACCACACAACATTTAATGCTGTGCATAACACTGACACAGTGGACTGTTACAGTATTGACAGGTACAGTATGCAACAATTAGTGGACATGTGTTGGCTCATCTGTGGCTCTGCAGGAGTTGTCTTGTCCTCATCCATTTGGAAACAAAGGTATGTGTGGCTTTAGATATATTAGCTACAGGGACTTTTTAACAACCCATGGAGACTCATTGGAGGTATCTCAGGCATCTACCTCAAAAATACTCCACTAGTTCCATAATGCCCTGCTTAAGCATGTGTGGGAACATATGTGGTATCACATACCCCAGAAGAGAAAGCAAACACCATGCAGGACTTCTGTGCTCTAGCTCACTTCCCTGAGGTACAGAGGGCAATAGACTGTACCTACATTGAAATGAAGGCCCTACCTGGTAAACTAAGAAGTGTATCACTCCATCTGTCAGGTGGTCTGTAATTCACATGGTATCATCTACAATGTGTGTGCATGCACCCAGACAGTCTCCATAACTCCCACATATATCACACATATGACTTCTATCAATGGTTTGCAAGATGTGGCTTCCCACAGAGGCTGGATATGCCCTGAAACCCTGGCCGATAATATGAATTATAAATCCTCATAACCAACTGGACACAGTTACATCCATGCCCTGTCATAAACCTGAAACATCAATGAGCGTGTATTTGGGCTGCTCAAATTATGGTTCTGCTGCCTGGATATATCTGGTGATGCCCTGCAGTATGACCATACCATGTGTGCAAAAAAAAAAAAAAAAAACTTACTATGTGCTATGTTACACAATATTGCAGTTTAAATGCAGTTACAACAGGGTGGCCTTCTTCAAGGGTCACAGTTCCTAGTACTATAGTTATCAGCAGCAGCTGAGAGGGGAGAATCCAGCAGCAGGGATTGACCATGTCAGTCTTAGGAGGGCACTGCTCACTGTGGCAATAGCAAAGAGGCAGTGAATTGCACATAGCTTTACAACATAACTATACAAGAGCTAAGCAAATAAATACAATAAGAATGATGCATCCAATAACACCAGATTGTACTTACCCATGCATAGGCTGGCCACTGTGTGGATCAGACATAGGTAACCCAAGAAACAATGTACAAAGGGCAAGGCACAGTTATCTGCCCAGGGGAACAAGAAAGTCCTTAACGATACAAAAGCTAAGCAGATACATACAGTATAAATTTAGCATGCAAAAATACTAGACTGTGCTTACCCATGCATAGGCTGGCCGCACTGTGCATCTGGCATTGGCAACCCAAGTAACAATGTACAAAGGGCAAGGAACAGTTATAATTGCTTACACAGATAGTCAAGCAAGTACAAGAGTGCTTGTCTTTTACAGGGAAGTGTGAGAGTGAGAGCTCTGAGGTGTGTAATAGAAAGAATGGTTTTAGGAGAAGTGTCATGACTGCTATGAGGGGATTAATGTCATGAAGGGCTAGGATCAGTAGATATATGGGATGTGCTGGTGGCAGTGGTGTGTGTGTGTGTGTGTGTGTGTGTGTGTACCTGCAAGTACACAGCCCTACTACATGGAGCAGTACCATGCCTTTGCCTACTGGACAGGTCCAGGGCATGGATGACAGATGCTTCATATTCCCTTGCATGCCCTTGCCAATGAGTGATGGCTCTGCCAGTAGTTGCACCAGCTGTCCTCTGTCCTACAACCTTGGCTAGATATTAGTGTGCTGCCTGACCATGACTGACATCTGAGGGAAGACGTACTAATACGATGATGATCATAACTATGGAGATGGCCTCTGCTGGGTGTAGACACATCCACAAGTGATGATGCATTGGAAGTGTTAGCACTGTGGGAGTGGGATATCAACTGTGTACAGTCAGTTAATCTAATGTCAAGGACATTGCAGATGACCAGCTGCGAGGACAGCCCCATTCCCCTGACAAATGACACAGAGTAGACACTTCACATTCTAATGTGTGACTCATTCTAGCCAACGAATCAGGCATATGGTTCATATACTCCCTTATGTCAGCATGCAGAGTCTGGATCACACTTATAGCTTCTCCCCACACTCTGGTGGAACACACCTGTGCCACTTTGATGGCCTTGCCTGTATATTGGGTGGCAGCTGCTGACACATCAACCTCAGGGGTAGGGCATCAACTGTATCTCTGAACACCAGCACCAACCTCCCCCCATGCTGACTTTCCCACCCATACCTTGTGCAGAATGATGTTATAAACTGCAAGTGTGTAACAGTTTAAAATAAGATCAGGTAGTGACATTAGGGCTACGTACCTGGAGCACCATCAGTGGAAATTCTCTGTGGCCTATTCAGCTCTGTCCTGGCATCCAACACCACACCATGGATCTTGGTGAAGGTGGTATTGCTGTTAAGTGTGGCCAGGAGCAACTCTGTCTCCATAAGGGATGGTTCAGTAAATGGTGCATCATCTGTCGCCCTCTCTTCCTGTTCCATGGCCTCTGCTCTTTTGAAGGCAGCACTGATAATATCGGGCACTCAGCTGTGGACCATATCATGCTTACAATCCTGACCGCCCGCAGCATTTTCATTGGTGACAACCTCACTCCAGACATGGTCACAGAAGAAATGGCTGGTGGAAGTGGCTGCAAACAGCCTTCTTCCAGCGACTGAGGGCCTCTAGTACCACCTCATTTTCTGCCTCTCTGAACTTGGGCTGGTGGGTGAATGTGGCTTTCTGTGCTTGTTTCTTAGGTGAATCTTTCTTGGTATGGAAAACACTGTTTTACATGGCTCTTATAAGTCCTAACATTGTACTATACTAATAGTCAATCTGTTTTGCTTCACTGGATTCTGACTCTAAAACACATGTAAGCACAAAAGAATGTTTACTTGAATGTCAGACATTATTGTGTCATTAGCATACCCCCACACACACACACAGACATACACACACACAGAATACCAAAACATGACTGCAGCGTAACAAGCATGTGATGATTAGCCACAGCCTTTGTAGAAATTGTATATTGTATCCACATATGTTTAGGCTACACAACATTACACTGCTGTATGACACACTTAACATTGCTAAAATGTGACTGGAAAGGTGAGAGCAGCTTTTAGAGCACAGAGGTGGCGTGAGGAGTAGTCCAAGATTTCTCTCGCAATCCTCCATAAGCATTACAGCCACAGGCTCCTGGAAGACCACAATACTGGATCACAGTGTACAGCTGATACCTGGAATGGTTTGGCCAAGACTGTCACCCATGTTACTGGCATCCCACACATGTGGGAACAGTGCCATCATTACTACAGTAACGCGAGTCACTGCAAGCCTGACCTCCTTAGCTGATGGGAGGGTGAAATTAAGGCATGAGCACCACCTCTGTACTGTAAGTATCACATAATTTGCCTGTCCATTCAACCTGCCAAGGCATGGCCTTGTAAAGCTTTTTATTCTGCTCTTTCTTTATCTCCAGTGCCAACAGATATTGAAAGGAAGTAAGAGATACATAGGAACAGACTAGAATGACAGAGAGCGCCTGGCTTACAGCTGCTGTTCTGAAAGATGAACAGGGGACTTTGTGCCCAATTGGACTTTCCCAGTCAAAAATAAAAACAAATAAATAAATCTTTAAATACTAAAAACCTCTGCCTGACTACACTCTGTTCCTGTCTGTCCCATGGGCATCACACAGTAGTGTGCACAACTTCCCTTAAATACATTCAAAGGTCCAACAAACAAAAAAAAAATACCTGAAGCAACTGCCTGCATACAAGAACACAGAGAGCAGAACCCCACACAAACCAGTAAAAGCCACTGCAAGTTCTACTTTTATCAAGAGACTGTGAGCAGTTGCCTTAAACACATTCAAAGGTCCAAAAAAAACCTGAAGCAACTGCCTGCATACAAGAACACAGAGAGCGGAACCCCATATAAACCAGTAAAAGCCACTGCAAGTTCTACTTTTATCAACAGTCTGTAAGCAGTTCCCTTAAATACATTCAAAAGTCCAACAAAAAAAAAAAAAACCTGAAGCAACTGCCTGCATACAAGAACACAGAGAGCGGAACCCCATATAAACCAGTAAAAGCCACTGCAAGTTCTACTTTTATCAACAGTCTGTAAGCAGTTCCCTTAAATACATTCAAAAGTCCAACAAAAAAAAAAAAACCTGAAGCAACTGCCTGCATACAAGAACATGGAGAGTGGAACCCCGTACAATCCAGTAAATGCCACTGCAAGTTCTACTTTTAACAACAGACTGTGAGCAGTGTAAGTCTATTATAATCTTCTCTCTGTGATACTCCTACTGATTGTTCTGCTGTGCACACTAGTGGACCCCCCCCTTTTTCCTCCCATTTACTGTAACAAATATATACATTTTTCCAAAGCTTTGCATTTATTTTATATTCTTATATTTTATTTATCTTGTATGTCACATTTCTTTTATATTCTTATATTTATTTCTCCCATTTATTGTAACAAATATAATTCCCAAAGCTTTACATTTATTTTATATTCTACTTCCCTGATGCTCTACTAAATCTGCTTTTGAATTCACACAGATAAACAGACACCTTTAGGCACTGACCTGGGCTACCTGGTTGATTGTTTTTCTCTTCTCACAGCTTTCTCCAAGCCCTGGCTCTTAGCCCACCCCTTCTCTCAGTCTCCTAACATAATCTTATTGTAAGCTTCCCAGCCCTGTCAATCCTGTCTATTCCCTCTCTCTTCCTCTTCAGAGTTTACTTATTCCTCTCCTGAGCTGCATCACCATCTTTAAATACTAAAAATCTCTGCCTGACTACACTTTGTTTGTCTGTCCTGCGGGCATCCCTCAGTAGTGTGCACTTACTGCATGTCCCTTTCTAAAACCCCTGACATAGCTACATTATTTTTGTACTTCTCAGTAAACTGCAGCTCCCCATTGGTGCACAAATAATAAAAAACAAACAGAAAGGTAACATTCAAACCAAAACGATAGGCTGCCCTATTTCTGTAGTTGCTAAACTTCTCACTGATTTTTTTCTGTTTGGCGACTGCTGCTCCTCCCGGAAGGTGTAACCTGCTCCATTCGCCCTTCGGGCTCATTCTGCTCCCCTACCCTGCCCCCAAATCCTACCCATTCCCACTACCTGTACTTTTATACATCCCCTGACCTCTCCACCCAATCACAACACACCTAAGCCAAACTCCACCCACCTGTAGATCTACATCCCCCCAAACATCCACCTCTCCTACAATGCTCTACATAACATCTCTCCCTATAACCCCATTTGCCCTACTAATCTCTCTCTCTTCTCTTACCTATCTCACACTTTTTTCCAACCCTTTTCATAATTCTCACACACACTCCACTACATCTTACCATCAAACCTCACTTCCCATCCTACTCTTTACCTCTAACCCAATCTATTTCTTCAAACCAAAACTGCTCCCAACTCAACCCCCCCCCATACTCCCCTCTTAAATGTGGTATCAGAAAATCACTACTCTCACACAACCCAAGCTACCCTTGCCCAACACACTGCCTCACTCTTCTACTCCACCACATCTCTCTCACTAGCCGGCAATATCCACTCCAACCCCGGACCCATCTCTAACATCCATCTCACCAAACTCTCCACTCAACCCACAAACTCAAAGTCCATTCGCCTTACAACACTTCATGCACAAAGCCTAAAAAAACAAAATCCCTAACCTCCATGCCTGGCTCTCCCATAACCACCCTGACATTACCACCATTTCTGAAACCTGGCTGAAAACCTATATAAAAGATAGTGAAATTCTACCACCAGGTTTCCAAATCATTTGCAACGACAGAGCCCACAAAAAAGGAGGTGGAGTAGCAATAATCTACCCCACTCCCATACCATAACTCCCTACTCCAATAGAATACCAACCTTTGCTAACGCTGAAATTATAATAGGTTTACTAAAAATAAACAATCACAAAAGTCCATATGTATCGCTGCCCTCTATATTCCCCCTGGTGATAGTATCAAAACTCTTGAAAACATCCTGTCCTGGTTCTCCTCCAATATAAAAAATGAAACTTATATAGTCGGTGATACCAACATCAACTGGAATACTATTAACTCTGAAGCCCTGTCCCACACAATCAACCTGTACAACTTTTCCGAACTAATACAATCTCCAACCAGACCAAATAAAGATGGTACCTCTGGTACCATCATTGACTGGATCCTAACAACTCACCCAAACCTTACCACCAAAGCTGAAACATTACCTGATCTTCTCAGTGATCACCTACCAGCCTTTGCCGACTGTCTCCCATCTCTACTGCATAAGCACCACTACATCCAAACCCGCAACCTCTCCTTTTTCAACCCTCTAACTTTCTCTGAATGCTTAAAGCATACTGACTGGTCCCCTCTAAAAACCCTTCCTCTAGATGATGCCGTTTCCTACTATAACCACTTATTCCTAACCCGTCTCATTCAGCACGCCCCCCCCATTGAACCAAATGCATCAAAACCAATCCCTGCCCATGGTTATCAAAAGATACTAAACTAGCCTTGCACCAAAGGAACAGAAAATGGAAACAATATCAAAAACATAAAAACCCTAACACCCTCCTAGAGTATAAGCAACCATGAAACTTCACAAAAAAAACTAATAATTAAAGACTGCAAAGCCCACTACTCCAAACTCCAGTCCTTGCACTCAACAAATCCCAAAGAATTCTGAGACTCCATCTCATCCATGCTGCATCCTAGCAACAAAGAAAACCCCTGCCCAGATCCCAACCTCCAACCCTGAAACAGCCAGCCAGTTCAACTAATTCTTCATAGACTGCATAGCTAAACTATCAGCCTCCTTTCCACCCCCCTCCTCCACCACCACCCCCTCCTGCCCCAACCACCACCCCAATCATCAACCTTCCTCCACATCCTTCTGCCTCAAGCCCATCCCCACAAGCACTATAAAAAGACTTCTCCTCAAACTCAAACCCTGTCGCAATGCACCCGACAACCTTCCACCCACCTTCCTCAAACAATCTGCAGACAGCATTGCCTATCCCATCTCTATTCTTATAAATAGATCCATACAAGAATCATACGTCGCTTCTATCTGGCACCATGCTTACATCAGCCCCCTCCACAAAGGTGGCAAAAATACTGATATCACCAACGTCAGGGCTATTGCCATCCTCTCCTCTCTTTCTAAAATACTAGAGAAAACAATACAAGCACAACTCATGGCACAGCTAACACTAAACAATCTCCTCTCCCCTACCCAACACAGCTTCCGCCCTGGCCACAGCACTATGACTGCCCTTCTTTCCTTTCTTGAAACCATAAACCTCAAACGTGCCTCAGGCAAGTTCATATTCACACTATTACTAGATCTGTCAATGGCCTTTGATACCATCTCACACACCCTACTTATATCCCAGCTCTCCACCCTACACCTCTCTCCGACCACCATTGCCTGTTTTTCCAGCTACTTGTTCAGCCGCCAACAAGCTGTCCATTGGAAAACTTCAACCTCCCCCTTCCATCCCACACCCACAGGTGTCCCACAAGGTTCTGTTCTTGGCTCCCTTCTCTTTAACCTATTCATTAACAACTTTCACCAATCAATCCCAGACGCATCTATCATCCAATATACAGATGACTCAACAATCATCTGCATAGCCTTCTCCCCCTCCGAGCTCCTAAAAAAACCCAACTAACCTTCTCCAAAACAAAAACCTGGATGCAGTCTAACCATCTGCACTAAATGCAAATAAAACCAAACTAATGTTATTTTCCCCTAGCAAAATCTCCATTGACAAATCCACATTCACCATACAGAGCCAAAACAACACCCTCCTTGAAATTGTTTCCAACACCAAGCTTCTTGGCATCATTATTGATGAAGAACTAAAATTTGACAACCACATTCACTCCACAATCAAGAAAATCCACCAAAAGTTAGGTCTCCTCTACAGGCGCAACCAATTCCTAAGGCCCTCTACCCGTCAGTTTCTTGCATCCACCTTCCTACTTCCCTCCCTTATGTATGGTGCCCCTCTTTTCACCAATCTCCAGCTTGGCCTTTGGCCCAAACTTGAATCCTGCTACCACAAGATCTCCAAATGTGCAACCAATTCAAAAAACTAATCCCACCACTGCCACTCCCTCCTCACCCTCAACTGACTTGAACTACCCAACTACTTCAGTTACCTAAGCTCATCGTTAAACCTGCCAACTGCCCAGCTTTCGTTAATTCCTTAAAATCTTACATTCCCAATCACTCACTCAGATCCAAAAAACAAAATCGCCTTCAGGTCCACAAACCTGCACAACTTCCTGGCCATCTACTGGTATCCCACTCCTTAGATAAACAGTGGAACTCTCTCCCCACACACCTATGCAACCAGCCTAACCATACACATTTCAAATTTCAACTACTCTCTTATCTTTCTTGCCAATGGGAATGCCCTTGCCATGCTCCAACTTAAACCCCTCCCCCCTCATTCCACCTTGCACTGACTCATCCCCCTACCTCTACTATCATCTCATCCCACCCAAAACAGTCCCTCCCCTACTAAAAACTAATTTTCTCTCTAATATCTATTGTACTATACTCTCCAGTCTCAAATATACTATCACACTCTCCATGCATAATATTTTCATAACCTACTAATGACTAGTAGCTATATATTTTGAAATGTTAAACCTACAATTGAGTTTATAACAAAAATATTCACTTTATGTAAATGTTGAAATTTCTGTATTGAATTATGTCTTTCATTTTTGTAACATTGTAACAAGCCAATTGTAAATATCATGGCGCTTATCTGTAAATGTTTAATTAGCTGTATGAACTATGTCCTTTTGTAACATGTGAAATGTAACTTGCAATTATTGTGGAGCTTTTCTCCCCGGGCCTCCACTGAAAACAGGCTCTTCTTGGCCCATTGGACTTACCCGGTCATCAAACTTAAATAAATAAATTAAATAAATAAATCTATTTGCATAGTGACAGCTGAAGCAATAGAAAATGAATGTACTGTCATATCTTGCTGGAAGCAGCATGATTGTATGATGTTAGACATTTGCTTTGGCATGTTACCCCCAGTATAGGTGGAGAAATGGATCATTATTTTAAACCTATATGCACTGACTTTAAGATGGCTGTGGGGTTCAAAATGCCATTGTTATGGCATAACTTTATATGTGTATTCCCTGTAATATTATTGCACCACTACAATGTCCACATATATTATAGTCATGATTGTGACTTGGCTGGGCACTTCAAACATGTCTGCTCAATGTATATCCCTTGTGCTTGACATTTTTAATATGTGATGATCATGCTTCTCATGCATATCTACAGTTGTTTTATTATCAAAAAATATGTGATAGCATTACAGGATACAAGCACAGGTATGCTGTCCTGATAAATCTCTCCCACAGTTATCATGCTCTTATGTCAGACTGCATGTATGATCAGCCCATACCTCCTACCTAACTAATATGGAGTCCATACGCATTATGCCAAGCACCATTACTCTAGGGGACTTCAACTTCCTCTGAACTTCATCAATACAAACTCTTGGGACCAGTTAGTCTGCATCCCAATCACAGGTGATAAAATCCTGGACTTGCTCCTCACAGATATCGGACAGCTGTGGTCCCTACTGATTGTAACTCCCTCCCTGGTCAAATTGAACCACAAATCAGTCACATTCACCTTAAAACTGAAGCCAGAAGCATCATCTAATAACTCGGTATTCAGAGATTACGCATAGGCTAATCTACTGAAACTGAGTGATTACCTAACTAAATTCAATGTCCCTTCCAACTCCATGATCCCACTGCTTAGGCATAATTATTGCTAAATTCTATGCATATGTCAATGGCTGCAAAGATGCATATAAGCTTCTGAGTGGTGCCAAAGTCTGCTCTTCAATTTTTCCCTTAGATCTGCTAGTTCTCTCCTCTCCTGCACTTTTACTAGCTTATTATTACCAGACTTCTTGTAGCAATTATTGTAGCACTCAAAAGTGCTACCAGCACTAAACGTTCTACAAGGAAACAACTCCAGTATTTATTAATGCCCACCCCTCAAGGCATGTCTAAAGGTGAGTTCTCTGTGCTTTCTCCTATTAACCTGGTGAACTTGGGCATTCTGAGGCAATGTAGCAACTGTCTCATGTACACTGACAACCCTCTCCTCTTACCTCCCAACACTCAGACTTGTGTGAGATGCACTTATATATCCAAAATGGAAGCCACGCACTCTCCAGCCAAGACCGGAATAGCTGGTCAAGAGGAGAAGGTCAACACTTGCACCACACCACATGGAACACATAGCTTTCCAGAACACACACCAGCACTGCCTTCACATAAAAACACAAACCACACACCCACCTTCGTGGAGGCTCTCAATAAAAATCTACACAAACAGCAGAAACCTCCAAGGCAGAAACGCACCTGTCCACCACAACATAACACTAATGATGAGACACAACTCTCCTAAACAGTGTGCCACTCAACCAAAGCCCCTAAGGCAAAACATCGTGCCCAACACACTAGTCATAGGTGACTCGATAGTGAGCCACACTGATGTCCCACTCACTAGGCTGAATAAGGAGAAAGTAACAGTCCGCTGCCTGTCAGGTGCCAGGATCCACCACATAACACATGCACTCAGGTCCCTCAACAACAGGTACAAATATGACTCTGTCATTGTTCATGTGGGTGTGAATGACCTGAGACATACCTCCCTGCACTACATGAAAAGTGACATGGAGGAGCTCTTGGATTATGTAGCCCAGGCGGGTATGACCCTAGCCCTGAGGAGCATCCTACCATCACCCAGAATGATACCACAGTGCAAGCAGAAAATGATTGATTTCAACAATTGGCTAAGTTTCTGGTGTCACTGTAAGGGAATCCAGTATCTGTCTGCCTGGGATGACATGACTGACAGACCTCGATGCTTTGTCAGAGATGGCCTGCATCTGTCACCCCTGAGCTTCCGAATACTGGCCAAGGCTCTTGCCATGCCTATAGTGCCTTTTTTAGGTGGTGTTCCAAAGACCAAATTACCACCGTAACAGCTAAAAACAAATGCAATCTGAGAGTCATGCTGGTCAACGCTAGAACTCTAAATCTCAAAATGGACTCACTCGAAGCATTCCTTGAAATGGAGAACATCGACATTTGTGCTGTAACAGAGACCTGGTTTAAGGCAGCAGAAAGCATGCCTGCATTACCAGGCTATAACTCATTCCACACCTTTCGGCCCCAGAACTTGGCCGAAGCTCCAAAGGTGGTGGTGTTTCCATATTCATAAAGGATGCACACACCTCCAGACTGGTAGCCCGACATAATGCATCTGAGATACTTCAGGTGCAGCCAACATTGGGTAAGACAGCGATTCAGTTCATAGCCTGCTATAGATCCCCAACCATGTCCCAAGTCTCACACTACACATTCCTAAGCACCCTTGGAGAATATTAGGGTCAAACCTAACACTCTCATACTGGGCGACTTCAACTACCCCTCCATTAACTTGGAAAACTACTCATGTACCAATACACTTGCCCAATGCTTTCTGGAATTCATTAATTCCAATGCTCTGGACCAGCTCGTTCTTACCCCCACTAGAGGTAGCAACTTTGACCTGGTCATTACTAACATGGGCGACCATTGCTCTACACAAATAGTCAACTCCTCCCTGGTTAGATCTGACCACAAACTAATCACCTTGGAAATCCACATCCCTCCCACCCCCCAGCCCTATACAAAGGTAACCACCATGAAAAACTTCTCCAAAGCTAACTTTGGGCTCCTAAAAACAGAGGTGGCTAACTTCACGGCACCCATGCAATCGGGGAATAGTTGCATGACTGCCGAATCATACACCAATGCACTGTACAAACACGTACACAAATGCATGGATCTCACCATACCCAATAGAACTAAGACACTCTCCTCAAAAAAAAAGGAAGGGAATTTGGTGGTCCCCTGCCATAAACAAACTCTACAACAAAAGGAGGAAACTGATGCGGAATAAGGCAAAGTCCCAAGACTGGAAAAACTCCCTTATCATCCTCAACAAAAGGTTTAGATCCCTCATCAAATCCTCTAATGCTAGCTATGAAAACAGAATTGCAGCAGATAGTAAAGACAACCACAAGGCCTTCTATAGTTATGTAAAGAATCTCTGCGGCAATACCCAGATTTGCTGTGAGCTACTGCACAATGGTACGTCCTATACTGAGCCAACAGATATTGCCAATATACTGGCTGACAGATTCAGTGCTAACTTTACCCCTCTCTCCCCAAAGGACCAATCACAATACAAGTAGATTACCAGGCACCCAATATTACTGCTGCACAGGTTAAAACAGCACTGTCCAAGGCCAAGAATACAGCTTCTATGGGACCTGACAATATCCCTGGCTGTGTTCTACATGAACTACAGAGTAAACTGGCACCTCACCTGTGTGTCCTGTTCAATCACAGCCTCACCTCAGGCTTTGTCCCTACTGAATGGCTTGATCCCTCTCCACAAAGTAGAAGCGACTACAGACCCCAGGAATTATCACCCAATTAGCCTGACGAGTCTGATATGCAAAGCTATGGAACGCATCATCATTGACCTAATAAACAAGGATATAGGGAATCTCCATACTCTGGATCCTACACAGTTTGGTTTTGTGAAGGGTAGATCATGCCTGCTCAACTTGGTCGACTTCTTTGAGTCAGTCACCAGAGCTGTGGATGAAGGCAAGGCGGTTCATATAGCATACCTTGATCTGGCCAAGGCCTTTGATACCATTCCCCACTCAGGAATCATAGAAAAACTCACTGAGCAAGGATCAACCCCTATATCACTAGATGGGTTGCAAACTGGCTCACAGATAGAACCCACAGTGTGAAAGTAGCTGACTCCAAGTCAGACTGCTGACCAGTCACGAGTTGAGTCCCACAGGGTTCGGTCCTGGGTCCTTTCCTGTTTGGTGTCTACTTCTCTGAAGTCCAGACCAACACGAAGGGACTCTGGCTGATAAAGTTCACAGACGATTGCAAGTTGGGAGCTATTATTAACTCCCCAAGTGATGCTGACATCCTACAGAAAGGCCTTGAGACCAATGACTGGTGTCAGAACCATGGCCGTAAGCTCAATGCCAAAAAATGTGTTGTAATCCACCTTGGGAAGAACCCAGTTCCTTTGAATTACCACATTGATGGTAGTCCACTGAACACAGAAGACGTTGTTAGAGATTTGGGAACACAGCTTGACAGCAACCTCTCTTTTGACCACCACTTTGCCGCTGTGGCAGAAAGTCCTTCTATGTGGCACATCTCATTACTAAGGGTTTTGTATCCAGGAAGAAAAAGGTCATTGTCTCCCTCTACTCTTCCCTCATTAGGCCAATCATCAAGTACAATGCCCCCATTTGGCATGTACCTCACTACACACCTGCAACAACTGAAGAGGCCACTAAAGTACCTCACAAAAAGGATCCTAGGCCTTAAACACTTGTCCTATATGGACAGACTCAAAAAAACTCCAACTGTTCTCTGTTTCATATCATCTAGTTAGAGGCAATCTCTGCTTGACTTACAAAGCCATGTCTGACCCAGCTCTGTTAGAAATGCTACATCTAAAGAAATCCCAGTCCCTCCGCACTACATGCTCCAGAGACCTCAACCTCATTACCACAATCAACAGAACATGCTGGAGAGACAGGTTCATAACCCAGAGACTGCCCATGCTATGGAATAGACTTCCCATATATGTCAAGCAGAGCACCTCACTGGCCCTCTTCAAGAAAAATCTTGATGAGTAGATGGGAAATAGAAAATTTGCCCCGGGGATCACTCCAGTGGCTCTACTTGACAGAGGCACTAGGAACTAAGGTCAGGTGGCACAATGCCAGGGTAATCCTATGGGCTAGGCTTGTAAAGGCTCCAGGACCATTAGCCTAGTACACACCTATGAACCTATATGTCCCCTTCTTAAGTAAATAGAATGCCAAATTCAAAAATAAACCCCTACAGTGGAATCCTAATATGAACAAGGTCTATAATAAAAGAAAATAGCTCATTGCATATAAAAATAAATGCAACTCTCAAGATGCAAAAAAAAAACTTTTCCTAAACATAATAAGGAACTTTGGACTCTGGCAATATCAGCCAAAGTCAGACATGAGGTGGAAAACTGCCACCCAGAAAAAGGACAACCACAAAGCCTTCCTTGACTATGTTAGAAATCTTAGAAAGAAATACCCAGCACTGTCAGAGCTGATAGTAAAATATATAAATTATAAGACTCATGGGATATAGCTAATCTACTAGCAGATAAATTTAGCTCTAACCCCCCTACATTCTTAGAGCTTATATACATACATATATATATATATATATATATATATATATATATATATATATATATATATATGTATGTATATAAGCTCTAAGAATGTAGGGGTAAGAATGTAAGAATGTATATATATATATATATATATATACCCCAACTCCCCATGAACGAGTCTTCAAGGCACTAGCCAAGGCTAGGATCACTGCTTCTGTGGTGCTGGATAATCTACAGGGCTGCTTACTGGCCAGCCTGAAACAGGATCTGCCAGACCCCTTACTGAGGTTATTCAGTGTCAGCCACCAAACAGGCTTTTTGTTGGATGAATAGAGAACAGCAACTGTCACTCACATGCACAAACATAGGGTTTACTAAACCAGGGAAATTATTGGCCAATTAGTTTGATCAGCCTCATCTGTAAATCAGAGGAAAGGATCATTATGGAATTAATTGATAAGGACATAGGTGACCTAGAAACTCTCAGCCAAAGTCACTTCAGATTTGTTAAGGGTAAATCTTGCCTACTTAACTTGAATGGCTTCTTTGAGAAGGACATTGAAGCAACAGATGAGAGTAAATCAGTAAAATGTCCAATACCATAATACACTAAATTATCATACATAAACTATTCCAACTAAATGTTAATCCCTATGTAACTCATTATGTAGTAAACTGTCTCACAAATAGAATGCAAAAAGTAGGGCAAGCTACTCTACCTCCTCCAAAAGATCTGTCATTACTAGTGTTCCCAGGGTTCAGTCCTTGGGCCACTCCACTTTGGCATTTACTTCTATGAGGTCAAAGCTACTGTTAAGGGTTTAAGGCTGAATAAGAGTGCATATGACTGTAAATTTAATGGCAGAGGACACATAGATTCTCCAGGAGGACCATTCCCAAACAAATAACTGCTGCAAAAACTATGAACTAAAACCGAATGCTAAGAAATGTATAACAGTATCTTTCAACAAGCAAGAAGTTCCTTGTAAGTTTCACACTGACAATATCCTCCCTTGAAACTTGATCAAATAGTTAGGGATCTGTGAACCTATGTAGACAACAAACTGCCCTTTGATCATTATATATCTGTTATTTAAGAAAGTGCTTTTTCATTGCACAGCTTATTACTAAGGGTATAGTTTCCAGGTCCAAGGCTGTGATCTTTCCACTGTCTTCCACAGTTATTAGGCCAGCCATTGAGTATAATGCCCCCTTCGGTAGTATCTGTCCAAACATTTGACACAACGTGAATGCCCACAGCACTTTCTTACTATGAAAGGCCTAAATCATAAAAACGGTTTACTATCGTTTGTTCGAATGACACAATATTTGCAGTTTGAAACAACAAAAAGTAAAACCGAACACAAACATTCTGAATGGTCACAATGTCGACCCAAATGATAGACACATTTGAGTTGACATTATTACTGAAACCATCACGTGATAGCAGTATAAGAGCTGATGTAAATCAGACTCCTATACCACATATCACGTTTTTGCAGGGGGGTAAGCCCCCCTGCACACCCCACACCCCCGCTACTAATATATTCTAACTCCAAGATTGTACTACAGTGGGGATATGTATGAATTTCCAATCCCCATGGTACCACAATCTCCGTGCAGATAATCAAATACACTTATGCGAATGCACTACTGCATTCATATAAGTGTGTTCGACTGTCCCATCCATTTAAATTTTGTGCACGACATTCTGATTTTCGGCAGCAGTGCTGCCAACAGACTGTCGTTCGCACAAACTATAGTAAATCCATAAAAACTATGCTGACCATTTCAGTGCATTGTCACTCTTCTAGGTGCTATACAGATAACTGGGGGACAGTCTCTGCCTCATGTACAGAGGCACAACAGACTCTATCCTTGTCAGACCCATAGCACATTTTCAAGTCAAACTGGGGTATAAACACTCATTCGAGAGAATGAGAGTTAATGCACATCCTGTCTTCCTTTGCAACCTACCCTCCACCCTCTTACACACCTCTCACTTCCCTGACTTCCTTCGTCAACTTTCCCTTTTCAATAATAAAATAAAAAGGGGCACCTGTCCCACACAAAAAAAAAAAAGTTCAAATCCATACTCTCAGCTCAACAGAACTTTAATTAATGTATACACAACTGGCTACAGTTGTTCATCACAGAATGTTTGGAAATTCTGCCACATTGTTGAGGAGTTCAGACATTAATATCACTGTAATTCACACATGAATATCGAGTTAAGTAGCTGAGAGGATTGGCTGCTATCCCACCTACATACTGCTCATTTCTCATTTGCTCACTTTGTGTTACACTGTCTACTTGCCTCCCTTTTTCTTCTGTGTCCTGTACTCCAATTTCCAATCTTAAATCTTGTCAAAAATAAACACACCACATTTATACCCCAAAAGGGTTCATATATTGCAATAATCTTTCTGTAGTTATACATTGCATGGCAGTTGGCATAGAGCAACATTGCTAGACAGCGCAACACAAAAATGAAGAAAACTTCTTCAGATATACTAAACTTTTGCCATCAGTGGCACAGATGAGCTGAACACACATGTATGCCACCAAGCAATGTTGAAATACAGTAAAGTCATGAATTGCCCTGTGAAGTCTTTGTGGTTCAATGTATTCCTGATGTGATAAGCCTATTCTCAGTACACTGGAGGCAGGGTTCTAATCCACTGCTAAATTGTAGAATAACTGATGCATATTTTATGTAACGTTTATTTTTATTTTTACTTTTAACTTGCACTTTTGATGATTGACTAAGAGGAATTTCTTGGGTCATGTTGTTTTGCATTATCATCATATGACTGTATTTCATTCCCATACAATGAATGTTATTTTTTATGTCTTTCCTCTGAGTACTTCAGTGACATACTTGGCTAATGCTCTGGGGATATGACTGCTACAGACATCAGGTGTATGTCACTTTTACTTGATATTCTACGTTCCATTACCCTGGCACTTGTTTGGCTGACACCTTCCCTATGTATGATTCTGTTGTATATAGTGCTAATTCTCTGTTTTAGAGAATAAAAAACAAAAATAACATTCAGCCCTGTCAAACTCAGGCAGCGATTTAATAACAATTGAGCACTTTTGTTCTACAGTTATAGAAAGAAACTTCATCAGAATAACATACATCAGTTCCTACTGACATAAACTCATCACATGACCCAATAAATTCCTCTTAGTCAATCGTGAAAACTGCAAGTTAAAAGTAAAAATAAAAATACACGTCTAAGTACATAAAATATGCATCAGTTATTCTACAGTTTGGCAGATCTTAATATTAAAGTACTACGAATGGATAGATTACCATTTAATTCTGGAGGGGATGCAACATTCAAAAGTAACTGCCAATACAACTCTCTAAACTCTAAATAAGCGTCCCAATTACTGCCTTCACATCAAGAAGCATCTTTTTCACCACATAAAACAAAAACTTTTTAAAATTATTACAATCCATCAAATGTTTACTCAAAGTATTACTCATATTTTGCACCTTAATAGCATCATTTTGTCTGTAAATTATCACCCTCAGGGTATGAAACTATAAAATACAGATATTATGTTACCCAATTTCATGTGGGAGAAACAAAGAAATGTAGGAGAAACAGACAAATGTAGGGTTTGTAAAACCAAATTGGAAACAGTCACACGCCTTGTTGCTGGTTGTGGCACATTATCAGCATAAAACATGGGGCATAACAAACACACAGCTATATAAACCACCCCTTAGTGTTACAGCCATGTAAACTAGTGTTAGTGATTACTAAGGGGTGCCTTTCCAGTTTAGAGAGTTGTATTCATAGCCGGCCTTAGACATAGGCCAACTAGGTGGCTGCCTAGGGTGCTGCACTAGCAGGGGTGCTTTTCCAGTATTTATTTGGTGTAGGTAGACTGGGATGGGGGCACCAGGTGGTGTGGTGGGGGGCACCATGGAGCCCTTTTGCCTAGGGCACCAGTTAACCTAAGGCCTGTCTTGGTTGTATTGGTAGTTCATTTTGGATGCTGCATTCCCTCCAGGACTAAATGGCAATCTATCCATTAATAGTGTTTTACTGATGCATAGTTTATGTACTTAGACACGCATTTTTATTTCTGATTTTAATTTGCACTTTTGAAGATTGATTAAGAGAAATTTCTTATAGGGTTGCCACCTTTTCAAATGACCAAAGTGGTACATTTTCAGGACACACATCAGATTTTACAGGCCGACACATACCCACAGTCAGTACAAAGGATAGAACTTAACTTTTTTGCCTACATGATAGCTTATTCTTGTACCATTTTAGTTGATTATTCTGTTTCTTATAACATTTAGGTATTTTAGGTACAGAATAACTGTGTTATGCAACTATTACATACAATATAGGACATAATTATGTCCTACAATCTCAGGACATTTGCCATTTTTAACAATTTTTGTCAGGACACGACTGCCCAAAGAGGGACTGTCCCTCACAATGTGGGACAGGTGGTAACCCTAATTTCTTGGGCCATGTGAAGAGCTCAGGAGCTATTTATTTTAGTAGGAAGTGATGTAAGCTATTCAGAACAAAAGTACTCACTTGTTATTAAATAGCTGACTGAGTTTGATGTACAAGAATATTATTTTTTGTTTTTTAGTATTTTTTCAAGTTGCTCAGAACATATTTTTAGTTTTCTGTTTTAGAGAATGTGAGACAGGGGTAGCTTCACTTCCATGTTGGTATGTTTTGTCTTGTTATCATGTGTTCCTTTTCTCTGAGATAAAATATTCCTCCCAACAGTGTGTAATTATGTCATGGAGTTTGGCACTGTCTAAAAATGTAAGAATGAAGTCATTTAACATTGCTGTGAGAAATACTCATAACCCACCTTCATCCACCTATTCCTTCTTAGCTTGTAAGAATTCAGTCATCTAACATTGTTGTGAAAAATACTCGTAACCCCCTTCATCCAGCTTATTGCTTCTTAGCTTACCTTGTGTGCTTCCCTTTTTCATCCCAGTCCTATATTTCCATGTCCAACCTTCAACCTGGTCAAAACATACATATATGCAACACACATGTACCCACAGAGGGCTTATACAGCATGTTAGAATCATCTTTGTATTGGTAAACCTTGCATGACAATTGGCATAGAGCAATTTGTTATTTATAACCACAAAGAAATTACCAATTTCATTCTATGGCAAAAATGGGGAAAAAACTTAAAAAGCGATAAAATCTTGGCATCCATTACATTACCAAGTTGTCCATCGATGTGTGTCACCAAGTAATGCCACACAATGAAGGTGAAGTGCATAGATTTACTGTAACACTTCCCATGGTTCATTGTACTCATGAAGTGATAGATGGAGGGTTTTGAGCTCTTGATTGTTGCATATTCTTTAAAATGTGCAGTTTTCACTCATCAGCACTAGTCTAACATACCCATAAATGTGTTTTCAAGAAACCTTTCCAGTGAGTAATTCTATGGCATGCCATGCTACTGCACTGGTCTGGGAAATGTCAGCAACAAAGCCAAATGCACAGTTCTCTTCATGTGTATGTCTCTTTTCTTGGCATCATGCATTCCATTCCTCTGAATATAAACATCCCAATAATAAATGTGCAAATTTTGCTGGCGAGTTTGGTATTTCCTTACCTAATGTTTATCTGGATTCATCTGTCATTGCTGAGCCTGGAAGTTGAGAGATACAGGCTACCAACACAGCTCCAGCCTGTTCATTCCATATTTGTTCACTTTGAGTTGTCCCCACTACTTAATTCCACTTTTCATCTCTGTCATATATTCCCATTTCCAAAATATAAGATGGTGACAACATGGACAGATGCCACACACAAGCCCACAAAGGCCTTAATGTAAAAACAAAATATTTGTGCATTGTTGTAAAATTCCTTTAAATTAGTGTTTTATGACTCTTTCACTATAAGTTCTGCTGTAGCATCACTTGATAATACATTGGCCAGTAGAATGGCAGTTAGACAGGCAGGGGTTCAGCTCCCTTAAAATCTATCCTGTATCAGTCTACCAAAATATCATATCCACATCATATATTAATAACTTACCACTCCAATATGAAGGGAGGTAAACACCATATGTGTATGTGACTGCTTCCATGGTTCACTAATTAGATTGCGAATACACTGGTAGAAGGTGTTCATTGTAATAGTTGTTATGTTGTTTTCCAATGTTCAGTTTTCAGTCTTCATGTTCTTAGCATTCCTTTGAAAGGTGTATTTTCTGACCCTTTTTTTTTTATTTCTTCAAGTCTTTTGGGTTTCTAATACCATGACTGGAATGGACCCCATTCTTAAGTCAAAGTATGATTAAAGTTCATGAAATTTGTATTGTTTCAATCTTTGATGTCAGCCAAAAGTGCTCTTCGCAGCACCCACAATGTGCTCAGTAATGACTCCTTCTGTAATTCATACAGGGTTACATGGATTAGTGACATATCTAAATATGATTGTAAATTCTTTTTTATAAGACCCGTTGCTCCTACTACTATTGGAACTGTCTGGGTATCTTTCTTCCATATTGCTGTCATTTCTACCTGCACATCTTTGCCCAACAGTTCTTGGAATTCATAAATTCCAATGCCCTGGATCAACTAATCCATAGTCCCACCAGGGGCTCCAATTTCCTAGACCTGGTCATTACCAACATGAAAAATTGATGCTCCACACCTATGGTCACCCCCTCGTTGGTCAGGTCTGGCCATAAGCTAATCACCCTTAACATCCACATCCCACCCCCACCCCACCCCCCAGTAAGGAAACCTCCATAAAAAACTTCTCCAAAGCCAACTTCATGCTACTCAAGTCAGAAGTTACAAACTTCATGACACCCATGCAGACGGGAACTGAAAGTTCAACTGCTGAATCCTACACTAAGGTACTGTACGAGCACATCCACTCATGAATCGTGCCATCCCAAACAGAACCAAGATGCTCTCCTCCAAAAAAAGGAAGCCAATCTGGTGGCCCCCTGCCATAAACAAACTTTACAACAAAAGGAAGAAACTGTTGCAGAAAAGAGGAAAATCCCAGGATGCAAAAAAACTCCCTTACCAGCCTCAGTAAGAAGCTGAGATCCCTCATAAAATCCTCCAAAGCTAGTTACGAAAATAAAATTGCCAAAGATTCCAAAGACAACCACAAGGCATTCTATAACTATGTCAAGAATCTAAATGGCAATGCTCAGATCTTCTCTGAGCTACAGCAGAATGGCATTAAATATACTGATCCTAAGGATATTGCCAATATCCTGGCAGATCAATTCAGTGCCAACTTCACCCGCTAAATGGCTCATCTCAATACCGGATGATTGCCAAATTCCAGTAATAATGGCCACACAGGTGAAAAACGCACTCTCCAAAGCTAAGAATACAGCATCCATGGGACCAGATGATATCCTGGGCTGTGTACTACATGAACTATAAAATGAACTGGCATCTCACCTAAGTGTCATGTTTAATCATAGTCTCACCTCAGGCTTTGTGCCCACTGAGTAGCGCACAGCTACAGCTATACCACTCCACAAGAGGGGATCCATCTTGGATCCCGGGAACTACCGCCCCATCAGTCTAATGAGCCTGATCTGCAAGGCCATGGAAAGTATCATCATGGAACTTATAAACAAAGACATTGGCAACCTTCAAACACTGGACTCCACCTAGTTTGGGTTCGTGAAGGGCCGATCTTGTCTCCTGAACCTGATTGACTTCTTCGAATCAGTCTCTAGAGCCGTGGACGAGGGTAAGGCAGTCCACACAGCCTATCTGGACCTCTCCAAGGCCTTTGACACCATCTCCACTCTGGAATCATAGATAGACTTACTAAGCTGGTCATTAATCCCTACTTCACTCGATGGGTTGCCAACTGGCTTACTGACAGAACACATACTGTAAAAGTAACCGACTCCAAATCCAGTTCCAGACAAGTGACAAGTGGAGTACCTCAGGGGTCAGTCATGGGACCGCTCTTGTTTGACATCTACTTCTCTGAAGTACAGGCCAACACTAAGGGACTCTGGCTAACAAAGTTCGCAGATGACTGAAAACTGGAAGCCGCTATTGAATCCCCAAATGATGTGGCTACTCTACAAAAGGGCCTTACAGAAACAGATGCTTGATGCCAGAGCCATGAGCTCAAGCTCAATGCCAAGAAATGTATAGTTATCCCCTCTGGGAAAAAACATGTACCCATGAATTACCACATAGGTAGCAGTACACTAAACACCGAAAGTGTGATAAAAGACTTAGGGACGCAGGTGGACAGTGGTCTCACCTTCGATAACTACATCGCCACAATAGTCAGGGAATCCTTCTCTGTGGCACACCTCATCACCAAAGGCTTTTCATCCAGAAAAAAGGCAGTCATTGCCCCACTGTACTCATCCCTCATTAGACCCATTATAGAATACAACGCCACGTTTGGTATGTACCTCTCAAGACATCTGCAACAACTAGAAAGGCCGCAGAAATACCTCACTAAAAGAATCACAGGCCTAAAGCAGATGCCCTACTCTGACCACCTTAAAAAACTCCAGCTATACTCTGTTGCATATCTTCTACTCAGAGGCGATCTCTGCTTAACATACAAGGCCATGTCAAACCCAGAGCTGTTGGACATGCTACACTTAAAGAAATCCCAATCCCTCAGAGCCACATGCTCCGGGGATCTAAACCTTGTCATCACAATAAACAAAACATGCTGGAGGGATAAATTCCTGACACAGAGACTCCCCAGACTCTGGAATAGACTGCCCATACATGTCAAGCAGAGCACCTCTTTTGCCCTCTTCAGAAGGAACCTTTACGATTGGATGGTAGAAAACAAATTCACCCTGGGGATCACGTCAGTCACCCTGCTAGACAGGGGTCCAGGGAAGTAAATAGCGTGGGAAGAAATAGCCAGGGAATTGTTATGGCTAGGGTTGTATAGGCCCTAGGGCTGATAGCCTAGTACTAACCTATGAACATCCTGATATTTTATGACTTTGTGTTACTCTGTACGCAAGACACTGCAGTCACTGGGTGTGGTGATTTCAATGATCAATGCAACTTTTGTCTTCTTTTCTTGGACTACTATATCCAGTTTTCTAGCATCTATCTTTTGAACTGTTGGTAATGGGCAATATAATTCATCATTTTCTATGATGCTTTGTGGCTCATGTTTCCAGTGTTTTTTAGCCACTTCAGTACCATAATGTTTGCACAATCCCCATTGCAACAGTCTCACCACATTATTATGCCTTTCAGTATACAGTCCTTCTGTCATTAGTGTGTTGCAACCAGCAACAAGGTGTGTGACTGTTTTCAATTCGGTTTTACAAAGCCTGCATTTGTCTATTTCTCCTACATTTGTCTGTTTCTCCCACATGTGAAACTGGGTAATATAATATCTGTATTTTATAGTTTCATACCCTTTCAGTATAAGTTATCTGGTGTTCCTTAATAATGCACTGGTCTGTAGAACATCCGTTAGACAAGCAGGGGTTCAACTCCATTGTTGTTTTCCTTGCAACAACCTATCAAAATATCAGTATCATGCACAAATAACGTACCATGTCCATATAAAGTGAGGTAACCATAATATGTGTATGTGACAGCTTCCATGGCTCTGTGCACTCATACAGTTCAGTACATGTTGTCAATTCACTGGAAGAAGGGGTTTTCTTCACTGATAGATGCTATGTGTTTTCCACTGTTCAATTTTCAGTCTTCCGTAGTGTTCTAACTTTATCTTGAAATGTGTGTTTCCAGACAACTTTGTTCTAAGTTTTTCTGTAGCTTATCTTTTATGCAGTAGGGGTTCAAATCCACTTAGATCTACCTTTGTATCATTCTGCAAAATAGTCTATCATGTGTTTATCACTTACAATGCAAATATGAAATTGGGTAACATAATATCTGTATTTTATACTTTCATATTGATGTGTACATTGCCAGTGCACAGGGTGGAGTGTTTTAAATCAGATGGTGTTTGTATATTGTTTTACAATATTATGTTTTCACCAGTCAGCACTGTTCTACCATTCTCCAGAAACATGAATTCTTCCATTCTATTACAATGCATTGGCCTATAGAATATCAATAATGAAGACAGGCGTCTTGCACTTTCTACATAACTGTGTATATGGATTCATTTACCATTGTTGAGCCAAGTCATTTACAAATATGGCCCCTATACCCCCTCCATGATGCTCATTTTGGTGGTCCCCTATGCCACCTCTATGATGCTCATTCCTTATTTGCTCAAGTTATGTTCTACCCTTTGCTTGCTTCCCCTTTTAATCTCTGTCCTACAATTCCATTTGCAACCCAATGTGATAAAACAATAGATAAACCCACACACATGGTCAAAAGTGGTGGCTGTGCAACAGATAAACATCGTTATGCAGTTTTCTGATGTGCTACAGTTCACAGAGAGCAACAATGACTGCCAAATGTAACCATAGAGAACTGGCATACTTCATCCTATGGAAAAAAATAAGAGCATGCCATATTATGTGCTAATACATTGCCACTGGTTGTAGAAATGTAAAGCTGAGGAGAGTATGTTACATGTAATTGGCCAAGTAGACATAACAGCAGAAGATAAGCTAGATTATTGTCTATGGAGACATTTAAAAGCAGGATGGGATAGAGTGGATAAGGATAGTTTAGGGGGATTAGCCAGGTGTGGTGCATGAGCAAAATCACATGACCTTTAGGTAGCTTTAAGGATTTCAGGTTGTTAGTTTGTCTGAGTGAGCGGGGTATGGAATTCTGAATTTTAGAGACATGAGAAAAATACAGTGAGTCACCTGTTTAATTTAATTGGATGCAGTAAGAATTTGTCAGTAGAGAGAAGAGTCATACCTAGAGAATACAGTTGGGTAATACTTTTTGTGCTTGGCATTCTTCAGGTTGAAATATTTGAACATGAACAGTTTCTACTTGTGTAAATATTAGTTAGTGAGGCAATTCTTACCAATTTATCTGTCTTGGTACTATGAAGTGTTGAACTCTATAAGGCATATCAGCTGCCAATTTATAGCATTTTTCTAGCATGGTTATCTGGGTAGTTTGTAGGTTGACAACTATAATAGCAGCATATGGAATGGTGGGTAACAGCAGAGTAGAGTAGAGGTAATGGTTTACATAGTTTGGTCAGCCAAGTAAGGCTTAGTGTGACATATGGTTGCCAAGTTTTTGTGTGTTTTGCTGATAGCTTGCTTTATGTGGTGGTCAAATTTCATAGCCTCATCCATGATGACATCTTAAATTAACAGTAAATTGTCTTTACTTACTGCCGCCTCTTGCTGTCCATGAACCCATGAACTTAACTACAACATTTAAAATGTGAACTTGCCTTTAATTAGCAGAATGCTGTGGTTATTTATTTTGTATTTAATTTCAACTGTCCTGTGCCATCCAAGCCAGAATGGGAAATTCATTCTTGCTCAAAATAAGTGAGACAACAATGAAAACATCTATGCTCAAGCAATATATATCATTTTTCATTTAATCATAGTGGTCAATGAAATAAAGTCTATAGCATTGCTTTTAAACTCTGTTTGCAGAATATGCACCCTAAGGAAAAGGGGATTTACACTGAAGGAATGCGGCAGCAGGGTAATGTCTGATGCCCCCGTCTCTCTGGGAAACAAAATTAGTCCTGAAATCAATGTGGACTGTAAAGGAAATGCCTAGCTGCACCAATTAGTTTGCATTAGCTATCATGCATGCTGCATAACATGTTATATATTTATCTTTATTCTGCTGTGTTAATCCATTAGACATCATTTACGTCTGAGGCAATGCAATACTTGATTTAGTTATTATTGTCAACTAAGCATTTCAGATTTAACATTTTTATTAAATCATCAAATAAATTACAGTGTACATACAATGCTCCTGTACCAGATTTTTTAATCCATCCACAGACTTTAATTTCTTAGAAAACAGATCTTCATATCTGCCCATGTTAGATTCTACTTGCTGGTAGTTATGATAAACACACACAGTACACCCTTCAAAATACTGGCAGATAAAACTCAGGAATGCTGAATATGTTATGCTCTGAGTAAATGTTTTTCTTGGAAATCAAGTATATCACAACATTTCAATTAACTAAAAACTGACACGATACAATTTATCTTAAATCTCTGCTTTACATATCTAAATAATATCTTAAAATGAATCTGATAATATCAGTAAAGCTATAAAAATTAACAAAACAGGTACACTTGCAGTTGCACAGCTATAGGGGAATTTTTCAGTTTTACAGATTTCATCTAGGCTAGAAAGAGTGCAACTTGACGCATCTGTAATTAATTACACTTGAGCAAAAGGCCTTTTAAAATAGTTCACATTTCTTTGCGAACCACTTTGAATGCATAAAGTTAAACAAGTATTGATGGGAATGGAATGCAAGTATGTTTATCAGTAGCATAAAAAGATGCAAATGGCATTTTGTTAATAGACAACAGATATTCAGAAATGAGCAGCTTTGCAGCTTGCCAACACATTTTACTGTTTTGGACTAACTTTTAATTATGCATACATTCTAAAACTATGTTTTGTATTTATTTCAGAGATTAATGACTCTAGATAGAAATGAGGCACAGTTACAGAAACTTATTTTAATTTGTGACAAAATACATTGTCCACATAAGTGTTTTCCTAATAGCTGGCCAAGTTAGGTACCAAACTAGTAGAATGCATTATTTTCAGATTCCAGAATTCAACCTGAGAAAGGTCAGACATTCTAAAATGTGTTCCTCCAGGCTAAAGAGAATTAGGTGGTGGTCAAAAAAAAAACTAAATGGTTTAATCACCAAGCCAGAGCTGACCAGACCAACTTGTAACAATTGTAATTCCAACAGGAATCTGGTCACCACAGGCTATATGGGGGCCCAAAGGGAGAAGCAAATTTTAGGCAAAGCCCTATGTGGATTATGTAAGCCCAGCTGCTAACAAGCACAACATGGGTGGTTTGCAACTTGGCCTAAAAAGAAAAAGCAAAAGACCAAAAAAATTTGTATCTAGAAGTTAGTCACACCCATAACAATTAACATAGTTGCTTTAAGAAATAATACTGCAGGTTTAAAATATAAAATAACAATATGCTGGAGTGATAAGTACACCAGTATATATTAACAAAGACTTAATTACAATGTTTAAATCAGCAGAAAAGCGAGAAAAGTATTACAACTAGCAAAATAATTAATAAAATTAAAAAAAAAAACAAGATGATATGTAGACTCGCAAAGATTGCAGAAGTTACTTATTTTCTTGAACCTGGTATGAATTAGGACCTAAATGTATTGGTTAGCTCACCCAAATACGACTCTATATAGCACAAAGTTGCAGTAAACATAAACAGCTTTAAGGTGATTGTGCTTTCATTCATAGGAACACAAAATTTCACATAGGCAAATTGCATGCTTTTGTTGTCAGTGTTTTAATATACTGAAACAGTGTTTCACAGATGATGTAGTTTGGGTTTGAATATGCATTATGGAAGTTGAAGAACAAGAAAATGCGAGTTTATATAATTTTTACACTTCTTCCCTTTTATCTAATTTTGTGCTATCTTAAGAGTTTTTTTTATATAGAGAGGGACTGGAGTTGTGAGGGGTAGAACCTCCAGAATGGGAGGTGTGGGTTCACATATACACTTTCATTTAATGTTTGCATCTTCCAAAGGTTTAAGGCAGTATTCATAGTCATTAACACAACTATGTTAGGGAAGTCGTGAGCAAGTGTTGACAGGCTTAGTTGAGCCGTGATTCATAGAGGCCATTTACGCCATTTAGCGGTGTCCTTGAGTATCGTTATATCAATGAGTAAATAATAAAATGACAATGAGAAGTGAAGAAATATAAGCAAAGGGTTACTCCTTATAACTTTTATAATCAAGAAATCCTTGACAGGTTTAGAGTAGACAGGGACATTATAAGGGTTTTAGTGGACATGTCTGATCCCAATAAGGACACTGGAGAAATGCATGGACTTCTTATTCCTCTGGACACAAAGTATGTATAACCCTCACTATATTTGCTAAGGGGACCATCCAGAAACAGTCTGGGATCACATTGGGGGCATCACAGGCTTCTGCCTCGAGGATAATGCAGGAGTTCATAGGTTCATAGGTGTTTACTAGGCTAATGACCACAAGAGCCTTTTTAAGCCTAGCCATGCATCCCAAATCTCTGACAAGTTCTGATACCCTTGATAAGTGTAAGCATGTGCCTTTGAGATGAACCATTTACAGGTTACCTCTTTCCATTAGAAACATAGTTCCTGGATCTACTCTTGGCATATGTGGGTCAGTGCATCTACTTCCTGGTGTCACCGCAGGCCTAAGCTCAGAATATGCATGCATTTTATGGAATGACAAATTTCCTTGAGATACTCAGTGTAATAATTTACACCCATGTTGAAATTAGGGCCCCTTCTGGACCACAGGTTGAGCGGTGCCATACTAGGAAGGGCTTCCATTCCATCAGTTGCCAGGTACTGTATGATACATGGGTGTGCATCACAAATGTGTCTGAACAGCATCCTGTAGGTTCATAGGTTCATAGGTTCATAGGTTGGTACTAGGCTATCAGCCCTAGAGCCTATACAAGCCTAGCCATAACAATTCCCTGGCTATTTCTTCCCACACTATTTACTTCCCTTGACCCCTGTCTAACAGGGCAACTAATGTGATCCCCGGGGTGAATTTCCTTTCTCCCATCCAATCGTTAAGGTTCATTTTGAAGAGGGCCAAAGAGGCACTCTGCTTGACATGTATGGGCAATCTATTCCAGAGTCTGGGGAGTCACTGGGTCAGGAACCTATCCCTCCAGCATGTTTTGTTTATTGTGATGACAAGGTTTAGATCCCTGGAGCATGTGGCTCTGTGGGATTGGGATTTCTTTAAGTGTAGCATGTCCAACAGCTCTGGGTTTGCCATGGCCTTGTATGTTAAGCAGAGATTGCCTCTGAGTAAACGATCTGTGACAGAGTATAGCTGGAGTTTTTTAAGGCAGTCAGAGTAGGGCATCTGCTTTGGGCCTGTGATTCCTTTAGTGAGGTATTTCTGCGGCCTTTCCAGTTGTTGCAGATGTCTTGAGAGGTACATACCAAACGGGGCGTTGTATTCTATAATGGGTCTAAAGAGGGATGAATACAGTGGGACAATGACCTCCTTTTTTCTGGATGAAAAGCCCTTAGTGATGAGGTGTGCCACATAGAAGGATTTCCTGACTGTTGTGGTGATGTGGTTATTGAAGGTGAGACCACTGTCAACCTGTATCCCTAAGTCTCTTATCACACTTTCGATGTTTAGTGTACTGCCACCTATATGTAATTCACGGGTACATGTTTTTTCCCAAAGGGGATAACTATACATTTCTTGGCATTGAGCTTGAGCCCATGGCTCTGGCACCAAGCATCTGTTTCTGTAAGGCCCTTTTGTAGAGTATCCACATAATTTGGGGATTCAATAATGGCTGCCAGTTTGCAGTCATCTGTGAACTTTATTAGCCAGAGTCCCTTAGTGTTGGTCTGTACTTCAGAGAAGTAGATGCAAAACAAGAGCGGTCCCAGGACTGAACCCTGAGGTACTCCACTTGTCACTTGTCTGGAGCTGGATTTGGAGTCGACTACTTTTACAGTGTGGGTTCTATCAGTAAGCCAGTTAGCAACCCATTGGATGACGTAGGGATTAATGCCCAGCTTAGTAAGTTTATCTATGATTCCAGAGTGGGGGATGGTGTCAAAGGCCTTGGCAAGGTCTAGATAGGCTGTGTGGACCACCTTACCCTTGTTCATGGCTCTGGAGACTGATTTGAAGAAGTCATTCAGTTTCAGGAGACAAGATCGGCCCTTCACAAACCCAAACTGGGTGGGGTCCCATGTTCGAAGGTTGCCAGTGTCTTTATTTATAAGTTCCATGATAATACGCTCCATGGCCTTGCAGATAAGGCTCGTCAGACTGATGGGACGGTAGTTCCCGGGATCCAAGGTGGATCCCCCCTTGTGAAGTGGGATAACAGTAGCTCTGTGCCACTCAGTGGGCACGAAACCTGAGGTGAGGCTATGATTAAACATGACACTTAGGTGAGGTGCCAGTTCATATTGTAGTTCATGTAGTACACAGCCCGTGATGTCATCTGGTCCCATGGATGCTGTATTCTTAGCTTTGGAGAGTGCATTTTTTACCTGTGTGGCCGTTATTATTGGAATTTGACAATCTTCTGGTATTGAGATGGGCCATTTAGGGGGTGAGAGGGGGGGTGAAGTTGGCACTGAATCGATCTGCCAGGATATTGGCAATATCCTTGGGATCAGTATATTTAATGCCATTCTGCTTTAGCTCAGAGCAGATCTGAGCATTGCCATTTAGATTCTTGACATAGTTATAGAATGCCTTGTGGTTGTCTTTGGAATCTTTGGCAATTTTTTTTCGTAACTAGCTTTGGAGAATTTTATGAGGGATCTCAGTTTCTTACTGAGACCGGTAAGGGAGTTTTTTGCATCCTGGGATTTTCCTCGTTTCTGCAACAGTTTCTTCCTTTTGTTGTAAAGTTTGTTTATGGCAGGGGACCACCAGATTGGCTTCCTTTTGTTTGGATGAGAGCATCTTGGTTCTATTTGGGATGGCACGATTCATGCATGAGTGGATGTGCTCGTACAGTGCCTTAGTGTAGGATTCAGCAGTTGAACTTTCAGTTCCCGTCTGCATGAGTGTCATGAAGTTTGTCACTTCTGACTTGAGTAGCATGAAGTTGGCTTTGGAGAAGTTTTTTATGGAGGTTTCCTTACTGGGGGGGTGGGGGTAGGATGTGGATGTTAAGGGTGATTAGCTTATGGTCAGACCTGACTAACGAGGGGGTGACCATAGGTGTGGAGCATCGATTTCCTATGTTGGTAATGACCAGGTCTAGGATATTGGAGCCCCTGGTGGGACTATGGATTAGTTGATCCAGGGTGTTGGAATTCATGAATTCCAAGAACCGTTGGGCAAAGGTGTTGGTACATGAGTAGTTTTCCCAGTTAATGGCAGGGTAGTTAAAATCACCCAGTATTAGGGTGTTTGGTTCTATCTTAATATTTTCCAGTATGTTTAGAAAGGTGTAGTGAGAATCTTGGGGTATGGTGGGGGATCTCTAGCAAGCTACAATTTGGATTGCAGTCTTACCTAGTGTTAGTTGCACCTGGAGAATTTCAGACGCATTGTGTTGGGCAACTAGCCTGGTGGTGTGAATATCCTTTGTGAATATTGACACTCCTCCACCTTTAGTGTTTCAGTCCTGGTTTGGTGGCTGAAAATTGTGGTAAGAGTTGTAGCCTGGTATTACAGGGGTGCTCTCTAGAGCCTTGAACCAGGTCTCAGTTACTGCACAGATATTGATGTTCTCCATTTTTAGGAGTGCCTCGAGAGAGTGCATTTTGAGGTTTAGACTTCTAGCATTGAGTAGCATTACCTTCAGATTTTGCATGCTTGTACCTGTTACGGTGGTGGTTTTGTCCTTTGAACTTTGCCTAAAAAAGGCACTATAGGGGTGGCGAGAGCCTTAGCCAGTAACCTGAATCCCAGGGGCGGCAGGTGAAGACCATCTCTGGCAAAGCATCGTGGTCTGTCGATCATGTCGTCCCAAACAGACAGATACTGGATCCCCTTTGAATGACACCAGAAGCTTAGCCAATTGTTGAAGTCAATTATTTTGTCCTTATATTGTGGTATCATTCTGGGTGAAGGCAGGATGCTACTCAGGGCTAGGGTCATACCTGCCTGGGCCACATGATCCGAGAGCTCTTCCATGTCTTTTTTCATGTAGTCCAGGGAGGTACGTCTCAAGTCATTCACTCCAACATGGACAATGACAGAGTCATATTTGTACTTGTTGTGGAATGACTTGCATGCATGTGTTATGTGGCAGATCCTGGCACCCGACAGGCAGCTGACTGTAATTTTCTCCTTGTTCACCCTGGTGAGTGGGACATCAGTGTACCGGACTATAGAGTCACCTATGACTAAAGTGTTAGGTACATTGTCTTGCCTTAGGGACTGTTGCTGGGTGGCACACTGGTGTTCTGAACTATGTGACACTTTGGTTGTGATTGGTGTTTGTTTACGTTTCAGCTTCAGAGGTCCTTGTTGCTTGGGCAGGTTACAGTTAAGGGCCTCTGCATATGTGGATTTAGTGTTGCTATATGTGGGTGTTGGTGGTGTGGGTTTAAAAGGGCCATGTGTTGCTTGAGGTGTAGTGTGGGTGTTAACCTTCTCCTCTTGACTGTCTAGCACAATCTTGGGTGGAGAGAGCTTTGCTTGAATTTTGGCTATGTAAGTGCATCTCTGACAGGTTGTAGTGTTGGGTGGTATGAGGAGAGGTTTGTCTGTGTACATGAGGCAATTGCTACATTGCCCCAGTATGCCCAGATTCACCAGGTGGACAGGAGAAATCACCGGAAGCTGACCCTTGGACATGCCTGGTTTGGTGCTTTTTTTTTTTTTTTTAAAGTACAGGAGCTGTTTTCCCTTACCTTAGCAAGGTACTTTGCAATTATAGGCTGTTTAGTCCCTACTATTAATTTCTCCTTATTAACAAGGAGAGTTGAGTGCTTGTATCAGTTTAAGGCTTCCTAGTGCTTTCCAGCAGATATTAGAGCAAGTGCTAGTCACAGAGTGCACATGATTCCCATACCTGGCACACTAGCTCACTCTACCACCTCTTCTTGCATGATAAGATGTCCAGTGGTTATCTTCTTGGTAAGTTGAGAATGTATTTTTTTAAGTAAGTGGTTGTTTATGTTAAATGTAATTACTCTATATGAATCTGTATGTTCCTGTTTCTCTGCTGCTCCTCTCTCTCTCTCTCTCTCTTTCTCTCTCTTTTTAAGGGAATGTTGGATATCCACTGGAGCTATGGCTTATGACTCCAGTGAGAAATCCATCTGCTGAGGAGAAATATAACACATCCCTGTCCCAGTCCTGTATTGAGGTTGAGAGGGTGTTTGGTCTCCTGAAGAGCCATTTCAGGTGCCTGGATGAGTCTGGAGGTGCTATATCACACATGCACTCAAGTCTGTCAGCAACAGACACTGTTATGACTCTGTCATAGTCCACATTGGTGTGAACAACTTGAGATGTACCTCACTGGACTATATGAAGAGAGGCATGACTGAGCTCTCTGATTATGTGTCTCAGGCAGGTACGTCCCTAGTCTTAAGCAGCATTTTACCTTGGCCTAGGATGATACCTCAATACAAACAAAAAATGACTGACTTCAATAATTAGCTTAGCTTCTGGTGTCAGTCAAAGGGGAGCCAGCATCTGTCAGCCTGGAATGATCTGATCAACAGACCTCAATACTTTGCCAGGGATGATCTTCATCTGTCACCCCTGGGATTTCAGTTACTGACTAAGGTTCTTGCCATCCCCATAGTGCCTTTTTAGGCAATGTCACAAGAACAAAAATACCTACTAAAAATAAACCTCAAGGTTATTCTGCTAAATGCTAGGAGTCTAAACTAGAAACTACACTCACTGGAAGCAGTCCTCACCCTGGAAGATGCTGACATTTGTGCAGTCACTGGGATCTCATTTAAGGCTGCAGAGGGCACTCCAGCTACATCAGGTTACATTTCCTTCCTTACATTCAGACCACAAAATGAAGAAGTGAGGACTAAAGGAGGTGATGCATCAATATTAATTTAAGTTAACTACACCTCTACATTGGTTAAACAGCATGATTCCCTTGAATTACTTCAGGTGCAATTGACTGTAGGTAAGACCCCTCTTCACGTCATTGCCAGCTATAGGATCTTCTCCATGAATCTGGTCATCCACTCAGCCTACTTGGATCTACTTGAGTCAAACAAGATGCAACCAAATACCCTGGTTTTGGGTGACGTTAATTACCCATCCATAGACTGGGTAAATTATACATGTTCTTATTCATTTGCCCAACTCCAATGCCCTGGACCAGCTGGTTGACACACCCACAAGGGGCAAAAATATCCTGGACTTGGTGCTTACCAACATGGGGGACCGCTATACCACCCCCAGTGTGTGGCCATCCCTGGTGAGATCTGACCATAAATCAGTCTTGCTAGAAGTAACTATAACACAAGACCCCCTCCCTTAGCAATAACTAGACTAAAAAACTTCTCCAAGGCCTATTACAGCCTCTTACATGATGGCATAAATAGCTTCATAGTCCCTCCCTCCACTGATGGAACAGACACCCATGCTGAGTTTTACACCAATGCTTTATATGAGTACCTGTACAATTGTATTGACTCTGCCATGGACCCCGGGAACTATAGACCCATTAGCTAGACCAACCTTATCTACATGGCCATGCAACAAATCATCATGGACCTTATTAACAAAGATATAGAAAATCTCCAAATACTTGACCCCACCCAGTTTGACTTTGTCAAGGGGAGATCACGCCTGTTAAATTTGGTGGACTTCTTCGAGACAGTCACCAAAGCCCTAGACTAGGGCAAATCTGTGCATACGGCCAACCAAGACTTAGCCAAGGCCTTTGACACAATCCCCCACTTAGGCATCACTGATAAACTCACCCAGCTTGGTATCAACTCATATATTGTCAGGTGGTTTGCAAACTGGCTCACTGATAGAACCCATACAGTAAAAATAGGGGACTCCACCTCCTCCAGCAGACTCGTAAGCAGTGGTGTTCCACAGGGATCGGTTCTGACGTCTCTACTGTTTGGAATCTACTTCTCCAACTCTAAAACTAAAGGACTGTGGCTGACAAACTCTGCTGATGACTGCAAACTGGGAACAATCTTTGAAACCCCTATTGGTGTTAACATCCCACGAGAAGGTCTTACGCAGACTAATGACTAGTGCCAAAGTCATGGAACTTAATGCAAAAAATGCATTATCATCCCTTGTGGCAAGGGTGATGTTCTTGCAAACTATGACATCAATAACAATACCCTAAGCACACAGTCAGTGGTGATCTGGGCACACAGGTTGACAGCAACCTTAACTTCGATCACCATGTTTCCACAGTGGTAAGAAGGGCATTTTATATTGCTCATCTCATAAGTAAAGGCATTGCATCAAGAAAAAAAAAAGGTTATAAACCCCCCATACTCTTCCCTCATCGGGCCAGTAATAGAGTACAACACTCCCTTTGATATGTTCCTTTCCAAACACCTGCAGAAACTGGAGAGACCACAAAGCTTCCTTGTAAAGAAAATTCAGGGTATTCAAGATCTGTCTTATGTGAACAGGCTGAAATCATTCTCACTTTACTCTGTGTCATACAGACTGATCAGAGGCAACCTGTGCCTTGCATATAGAGCAATTTATGATCCAGCTTTAATGTAAATGCTGCACATTCGCAAGTCAAATGGCACACAGTTCACTTGCTCAAAGGACCTTAACCTGGTATGTGACATCAAAAGAACTTGCTGGAGAGACAGATTTTCTCACAGAGGTTTCCCCACCTTTGGAACAAGCTTGATATTCATGTTAAACACAGCCCCACGTTGGACCTATTTAAGCATTATTTTGACAATTGGATGGGTAACCAGAAATTCACCCCTGGGCTTTCACCTGTGTCCCTCTTGGACAGGGGCAATAGGTGTGGGTTTTAGTGTCTGCTTGAACCAGACACCTTTGGGAAAATGGGTTGAACTTGGCTAGGCTTGTAAGGGCCCTGGGTCATTAGCCTAGTAACCTCCTATGATCCAATGATCCTATATCATCCCTTCAGTATGACCCAGCTACTGCATGTAGGATGTTCACTGTCTGCTGCATTCTGAATAATATGATCATGCGCCAGTCTGATGGTGAAGCGACCCATGCTGTCACTGCAGTTCCCAGCTGTAGTGCAACTATGACAAATGATGACCATCCAGCAGCAGTAGTAAGGGACCCTATGTGGCAGGCTTGTGCATGGCATGTGACTGCATAAGTTAAGAGGTGGTGTCTAGTCTAGAACTATGGACCAGGACATTTAGGTTAGTGTTTCCTCGTTTAAAAAAATATATAGAGCATAACTGATGCATGCAGTGATATCTGTTGGCTATGCTGTGTGGTACATGGTCTACTCTCATTGTTCTCATCTTAAATAATTCTTTTATTACTAGCTGATGTTCATCATGCATACAGCTGCAGTCATAACAGATGGGTTATCCTGCCGTCAGGCGGGTCCTCGGTCGGCCGAATTCCAAAGTCTAGGTCCGGCGTCGGTTGTCATCGCTTCTTCCCTGACGTCAGTGCAGCAGGGGTATAAAAGAACCAGCCAACGCCATTTTCTTCAGTCTTTCTTGCCGCGCGGTGCCCGAAGCAGAAGCAGTTCGCAAGTGCCGGTCGGCCAGCTCCTGAGATTTACAAAAAATATTTCAGCCGAAGTCTTCTTGAAAGCTAAGTACCCCGTTGGGGAAACTTTTCCTGCCTCAGACTGATGTCAGACAAAGTTAATAATCGCATTTCATGTGGGAAGCAAATACCGCATAAGGATTTCCATTCCTTCTGCATTCCTTGCTTAGGCCCAGACCACGACGTCTCGGCCTGTCGTTTTTGTGCTAGATTCAACAAACGCACTATTAAGCGTCGGGCAGAGTTCGCCCAACACTATTTTGGTAAAAAGTTTAATTACATTATGTCATCGGATACTCCGACTCCAGTTTTGAGTAAAAGATGCAAAGATAAGGATCGACATACGAAGTCCGCGACTTCTACCGACACCACGCTAAAGCCGGCTACAGGTGCTCTGGTTCTCAGCGAGGCGCCTATGCAGCCCCTGAGTACCGATGACGCTTCTTTAGCGGTGTCTTCTGTGCCCGAGGTCGCAGGCTCCTCGGCCCCCACTCCGACTACAGATACCGACGCCACTCTTGGCGGGGAAACTCAGAGTTTAGACAGGCCTGCCACCTCTCAAGGTGTCTTCAGGCCTTCCTCTTTTTCCATTAAGGCTTTCACAAAATCTAAAGCAGTCATGAAAACTAAAAGACAAGCTCCACAGAGCCCCTCTCAAGGCCCCATGCCTAAAAAACAGATGCTCAAAATGGCTGAGGATTTGATTACTCTTATCAGGGGTTCTCAACCCCCCTCGGACAAAAGGCCCAGATTGGAGGAAGACTACCCTTCCTCAGACCAAGCCTCTATTACCTCAGAACATTCTGAGGAACAGGAATATTCATATTCCCCTTTTGACGATTCTGATGCTGAGGAGTCCATTCCCTCTGTCTCCCCCCCCCCCCCCGAGGACTATTCTTTTGGGGAAACCTTACATACTTTGAGGGAACACTTTCACTGGGAAGGTCAAGATTACTCAGATTCCAAGAAAAGGCTCAGGGATTTTTTCTTGCTTCCTCAGCACAGGCCTCTGGCTATCCCTCCTGTCTTGGATATATTAGATGATGTGTATACAGAAGCCAGCCTCAACCCAGATTCTTTACCTCCAGCTCCTGTTAAACCTGACAGGTATTACCGGGTTCCTGATTCACACCAATTCCTATACAAAAGCTATGCTGCTGACCCAGAAACTATTTCACAGGGTCCCAAGGGAATTAAGGCCTCTACTGCCAAAAACCCATTACCTTCAGAGAGATTCCAGAGCTTTAGAAAGGTGGGGGGAAAAAGGTATACACCTCGGCCACTTTAACCATGAGGGCATTAAACTGTCAGTTCCATATGTTAAAGTATCAACAGTTTTGTTATCTCAGTTGAAAAGCAAAATGACACAACCTGAGCAACCAGATGTAAAGGAGTTGCAGGATTTGTTGCATAGTGCAGAGCAAGTGGGTAAACATACCTTGCAATGTGGTTTTGATGCTTTAGAGGCCTCATGTAGAGCTGCTGTTACAGGGTCTGTCATACGTAGACATGCTTGGCTCAAAGAGCAAACCTTACCAGATCATGTCAAAGCTAAATTACTAGATGCACCTCTTCAAAAAGATGTATTGTTTGGTGTTAAAGCTGAGGAGGTACTAAAGAAAATGGAGGAAAAGGCAAGATCAATGCAAACAGTGAAAGATTTCCTACAGGTACAACCTCCAAATTTCAGCAGAAACTGGCCTTCAAAAAATTGGTCCTTTCCAGCCACGGACAGACCTCAAAGAGGTAGATACAGGCGCCCGAGGGGTAGAGGGCAATCTCAGGGATCATTTAGAGCCAGACAATGGCAAGCACCTACACCAAGAGGTGGAGAAGATAGATCACAGTCATTCAGAAAGCAGACACAATGACTTTCCCCTCTGCATGCCAAGCAAAGCTTTAATGGCAGCACCTTTAGGAGGAAAACTGGCTTTATTTTCAAATAATTGGCATATTGTGACACTATTCCCTGTAATTCATGTAGACAATGTCAGTTTATAGATACTGACAATGTGTTTCAACATCCTATTACAGGTTATAATTATCATTTTAAAACTCAAACTAATTGTCGTAGTGAAAATGTAGTTTACCTTGCTAGATGTGTGGAATGCACTTCATTTTATATAGGGAAAACTAATTGTCAGTTACGCGAACGCATCAGGGAGCATGTTTACCATATTAGGATGGGTTCTGAAAACAATGCTTTAGCAAAACATTGCAAGCAATATGGTTCATTGCATAGTTTTAAATTCTTTGTCATGCAAAGCATAATACCCAGTGGTAGAGGGGGTAATTTAATCAACTATACAGAGGAATGTGAGGCACGTTGGATTATCCGCTGTAGAGCGGATAAACCACCAGGAATTAATGATAAAGTATGCCTACATCCCTTTTTACGTAAAAGAAGACTTTTTAAACCAAAGCATAATGCTTTGGGTTAGTTTCTTTTAATTATATAATGATTTAGTTTTAGATATTTACCATTGCGTATATGTTTGTTATATGTTATTTATGAATAAGTGCTCTTTATGTATGTAAAAACTTTTTATATATGTACATATACATTGTTTGAATATGCATTTTGCTTTAAATTCTCAATTGAGATTAATGACATCATGTACTTAATTGATTTATTGGTTTCACCATCTGCTTTATAAAGACAGGAAGTTCATGTTGTTTTATAGTCTGAAGAAGCCTTAGGGTGAAAGTGCTTACTACTGTTTGTTCGAATAAAAGGTGTTGTTTCTACGAACGGAAGTCTTTGAATTCGTTTTGACTTTTGGAATTGTCGTACCATTTTCATTCTGGTGGACTGCCTGTTGCTCCTGTATATGCTCTGGATTTTGCGTTATTTATATTGTGACAAAAGACAAATGGATTTTGGACATTATAGACAGAGGCTACAGATTCCACTTTCACACCCTTCCAAAAATGAGAGGCATGCCAAACCTGCCACAAAATTAAAGGGCAGAGGCACAAAAACAAATTTCAGCTCTCATGGACATGAAAGCTATTCAAGAGGTACCTGCAAAAGAACAGGGTCAAGGTTTTTATTCCAGACTATTCCTGGTACCAAGGAAGGACAAAGATTGGAGACCTATGCTGGACCTATCCATCCTAAACACATATTTACTCGTACCAAAATTCAAGGTGCTCACATTACAGCAGCTTCTTCCCATGCTGGGCAAGGAGTCTTGGCTGGTAACATTGGACCTCAAGGAGTCATACCTGCATGTCCCTATCAAACAAGATTGCAGAAGATACCTCAGATTTCTTGCAGGTTCAACCCATTATCAATTCTCTGCATTGCCCTTTGGCTTATCTACTGCACCCAGAGTGTTCACGAAATGCCTGGCATCAGTAATTGCCTTCTGCAGACTTCAAGGGATACAAATATACCCATATCTGGACGACTGCCTGATCCAAGCGGACAGCAAGCACATACTTCTGAAACACCTGGCGTTTGTAATAAAGTTGTTGAACTTTCTGGGATACACAGTCAAAAAAAAGAAATCAAAACTAATACCCTCTCAAACAATAATTTTCCTGGGTGCCAGCTTGAATACAAACACCCAGATGGCCTACCTCACGCCAGAGAAGCAAGGGCAACTATCTCAATACTTCAGAAAAATGGCAACCTTCACCAGGCTGACTGCAAGGAAAATCCTGCAGGCTCTGGGATTCATGGCATCTTGCATCCTGCTGATCCCATGTGCAAAGCTGCATATGAGGAAACTTCAATGGTACCTAAAAAACTTATGGTCTCAACACAGCCACAGTTTGGAAACAATTATACCACTCATTCCATGTCTTCAAAAGGAATTTCTGTGGTGGGCTCAAGCATGCCAAAGAAACACAGGTCTCCCCTTCTGCATGCCTCAAGCAAATCAAATCATTACAACAGACGCCTCGGACTACGCCTGGGGGGCACACATGTCAGATCAGTGCATTCAGGGCAAATGGTCCCAAAAGGAAAAGTACCTACACATCAATCAAAAGGAAATGCTAGCAGTACAAAATGCTATTATGGCCTTCAAAGACCTACTGCATCCAGGCCAGCTATTGATAAGGACAGACAACACCACAGTGATGTGGTACATAAACAAACAGGGAGGAACTCATTCATACCCCCTGTGCAGACTAGCCATGTCCCTTTGGAACACGGCTCTGGAATTGCAAATCCAACTTCAAGCACAATTCCTGCCAGGGAAGGAAAACACACTGGCAGACAACCTAAGCAGAAATATGACAGATCCTCATGAATGGAAGTTGCATCCTCAAGTTTTTGCAAAGATAATTCAGACATGGGGACGGCCAGACATAGATCTCTTTGCTACCCACAAAAATTACCAACTGAAAAAATTTTGCTCAAGGACCTATCATCCACAGGCCTGGAAAGTGGACGCACTTTCCTTCAATTGGACAACATTGAGAGTCTATGCCTTTCCACCTCTTCCTCTGCTGCCCAAAGTTCTATTAAAAGCCAGAGCAGAGAGGCCAAAGATGATTCTCATTGCTCCAGACTGGCCAAGACAACACTGGTATCCACTCCTGAAGAGCCTGACGCATTCCCCACCATGGACCCTGCCTCTAGTGCCTCTTCTGTTGACCCAGCACAGTTTCAAAACTCTTCACAGTCAACTGAAAACCCTCAATCTAGCCGCATGGAGGATTCCTTGATTTCCCAACAGACTCTCCTCTCCCAGGAGGTGCAGGATATCATCTTGGAGGCCAGAAGACCTTCTACTAGAAAAGCCTACTCAACCAAATGGAAACGGTTTTGTGCCTGGAATCAGAAAAAGGGCCAGAATCCTTGGGTACTAAATTTACCTCAAATATTACAGTACCTAGCCGAGATGTTAAACAGTGGACTTTCCTTCTCCTCCATCAAGATCCATGCTTCAGCCATTTCTGCACAATACAACACTGATCCTCCTTTATTCTCTCATCCTCTCTTAAGACAGTTCCTCAGAGGGGCTAAGAATATAAAAACCCCAAGGAAACCACCAGTACCTGCTTGGGACCTCAACTTCATTTTAGAAAAACTGACCCTGCCTCCATTTGAGCCAGCTGCTTCAACAGAACTGCAATATTTGTCATGGAAAACAGCCTTCCTTCTGGCTATCACCTCAGCACGCAGGGTTTCGGAACTACAAGCCCTCATGGCTGTGCAACCTTTCATCATTTTCCATCAGGACAGAGTTTCCTTATGAACCAACCCTTCCTTTATGCCAAAGGTAGTATCCAGTGTAGCCTTGAATCAGACTATCCACTTACCTACCTTTTATCCTAACCCACAAAACAAAGGGGAAAGACTACTACATTCCTTGGACATTCACAGACAACTTCGTTATTATTTGGACAGAACAAAGCCATTCAGAAAATCAGAGCAACTCTTTGTGTCCTATGCTACAGGTGCTCAAGGAAAGGCTATTTCCAAACAGACAATCTCAAAATGGATAGCCCACTGCATACGCTTTTGTTACTCATTTCATGGAAAAACTGTACCTACAAGCATCAGATCTCACTCCACAAGGGCCACAGCTACCTCTGCAGCTTTCCTCAGGGGGGTTCCTACCAAGGATATTTTGGAAGCAGCTACTTGGAGTTCTGTGCACACTTTCTCCAAACACTATCACCTTCCACTATACTCTAAATCTAGAGCGGGCTTTGCCACAGCAGTCTTGCAGGGCATCCTTGCTCCTCCTAGTTCCACTTAGTGCCTGCCACCCCTTTTTAGCTTTGGGATTCTACCCATCTGTTATGACTGCAGCTGTATGCACGATAAACATAGTACAGTTTTGTACCTACCATAAATGTAGATGTTCGAGTGCTAATACAGCTGCAGTCCAGGTTTCCCTCCCTCCATCCCCACTTGGGACAGGCCTTATGACAAACACCTCCTCATACAACCAGATTGGGGTATTCTTTTATGGTGTATTTGCTGGCACACTACTGTTTTTTGATTATATTGCATTGCATTATTACATAAGTTTATGTTTTGCCTTCCTTCTGGGGGCACCTGACATCGGGGGCAAGAAAAACTGAAGAAAATGGTGTCGGCTGGTTCTTTTATACCCCTGCCGCACTGACGTCAGGGAAGAAGCGACGAGAACCGATGCCGGACCTAGACTTTGGAATTCGGCTGACCAAGGACCCGCCTGACGGCAGGATAACCCATCTGTTATGACTGCAGCTGTATTAGCACTCGAACATCTACATTTATGGTAGGTACAAAACTGTACTTTTGCCTGAGTGCTCATTGATTCCTGTGCAGTGATGCTGAAAGGCAGCAAGTCAATAAATAAGTCATGGATATGCCCATGTCAGGACCCTACTTAATGAGATCTAACACTCTCTTCCCTCACCCTTTTGCAGTTTATGCCTTAAGCATAATACACCTCTTACTTAACAATAAAATAAGAAAACATATGATGGTATATTCTTACTATTTTTTACCTAAGATGTAAGAAACTTTCGCCTGTATTACTTGTTATAAGTCCTCTATCTATATACTGTAAATAACGTACTAACTTTACTGCATGTCTTACATACTAACTTTACTACACATCTTAATATATTTGTTACTTTCTCTGTTTTTTCTTTTTTTTCTACTACTCAACATTGTGATTATTCTATTACTGTTATTATTACTCAATTTTGTGAAAATTGTATAATTTAAATAATGTGTATATTTTGCTGGAGCTTTTCTCCTCGGGTCTCCACTGAAAATGGGCCTGTGCTCAGTTGGACCAACCTGGTTAACAAATGCGAAATAAATAAATAAATAAATATAAATAAGTAAGTCAACAATTGCACAAGCTGAATTTAATGACTGTTTTGTTTAATTATTTATTTGCTATGCAGTAGAAAGTGGTACTCTCAGCTGTGAAAATGTTCGTTTCATTTGCATTTTTTTTGTAAAGAATTATTTTCTACTGCACATCAGATTTCTTTCTTACTGTCATTAAAAGTATTTATGAGCTCAGAAGCTTTCTTCGTTTGTGCAATGATGAGGTTGCATTGGCAACAGCTGTGTATATGACAGGAGAATTAGTTCAGTGTGTCATTTCTGTATGTTGTAGTGCACCTTGGAATGTTTGATCATTGCTGTTGTGATTTCCTATGTAACTGCGAACATATGGAGCAGCAATACATGTATCATTGCTTTTTGGCCCAATGTTAAGTTATGTACTTAACATATGTACATAGACTTCCCTCCTCCCCTCGATACAATTGCATTTTTAAATGGAAATTTTCAAGATTGCAATTTCAGAATATGGTGAAATTAATATCTGGACAGGGAATAACTTCACATGTATGGCTACCCCTCCCTCAACTAAATCTATTTCAAGTACACAGACATATTTATCAGTAAATGTAAGTCGCAGAAGCTGCAGATCAAATGAGTCACAGGTGCGTTATTCCGATGATGTGATCTAGAGGAGGAAGGTGATCCTCCTGTCAATGACCTGACAGTGCTACCATGACCAAGACATTGACCTGGAACTTGTGGTTCTCTTAGGTGTAGATGACTATTGTCATGGCCTGTGAGAAATAGGTTAGGATTGCTCACTGTAAGTGATGACATTACTGTCTTGAGAGCCAGTGTTAGTATGATGTGATCTCCATCCCCTTCCCCTGGTAAAAACTGAGTCCAGCTTGACTCTGGTATGTCCAGACCAGTGTATGAATAGAGGATGTAACTGATGCCTGGTGTGCCACCATACTGTGCATCAGTGACACCATGGCATTATCCCCTGCTCTACGCTAATTCAAAGTACTGTTTGACATCTTCACGCATACCCTGAGCACTTTAACCATTTCTAGCTGACTCTCTGTTGCACTAGTTTGAGCTCTAGCTATGCCACAGCACATTTCTTATTGTGCAGCCAATGCTTTTTGTGCTTCCTGTGGTAGTTCAAAATAAGTTTTGCACCTGGCACATCTTTGTAATGTTGTCACTGTGGGAAATGTGGCCTCAAACTGCCTGTCTTCATCCTCAACCTGTCCTTCTGCATGTGGAGACACTGATGTAGGCATGTAGGTTTGTTTCTGGTGTACAAGCATGAGTGGAATGTCAGCCTATGTTTGACTTTGTGATACAGTGTCACTTTCTGTAGAGTTGCTAACATGTTGTGAGGTGAGGGAGTCTGTCATTACACTGGGAAACTGCCTGCAACTACATTATCATTAGCAGCACCCATTCTACTGCTGACGTCATCCATATTTATTGGTACAGTTGAACTGTTTGCTTCTGATGCTGAGTCTGTAAGATTAATCATTACAACATGATAATAACAGTGCAACAGCATATGGAATAGCATGCTTACAAGGGGGAGACACATACCATGAAGTCTGCCTTCATTTTCATTAGCTGCTGATGTACAAGGATGAACTAATAACAATGAATTGTGAAGTGTTTAATTACAGCACTGTTTGTCACCATTCAATGTTAAAAATTAAATAAATGTATACTTTATACCAACCTTCATGAGCAGATAAATGCAAATGCTGCTGCAGACTTTGGTTTGATTGATGTGTGTCCACACCACCTGTAATTATTCCAGTTAAACCACCTTCTGTATCATAACCATCCCCACAGGTAGATGACTATGTCTGAATGGAGAGATGATAAAGGGCCCTAATGGACAGATGACAAATCCAAGCAAAGGAGAGTAATATTGCTAGAAATGAATTCATCCTCAAGTCTTGGTGAGTACCTTCATGAGGTGGACCTGTTTTTTTTTCACAAAATCTTACCATGATGACACTGATGTATAGACTGTATGCTATATAGCATATATCATGGACAGAATAGGCTAAAAAATAAAAAAAGATATCTAAGTGCAGAAGACAAAGGATAAAAAAGTGCCCAGGACTGGAAAAAATAATAGTGTAGAATTCTTGAGACAGGGAAGCATTCTTACACTGGGGCTAGGTGAGGCTCAGGGGAACAATGCCCCCCCATTGCAAAAGGAAGTAGTACACCACAAAAATCACAAAAACTGATGGGCCAAAACAGAACCATAAAGATGATAAAGAAGCCCAGAATTTCCAGACAGAAGATATACAAAAAGATTAAGAGATTAAGAGGGTTGGGAGGGTGGCCTAATGGTTAAGGTGTTTGCCTTACAAGCACAAGGTGCAAGGTTTGAGTCTCACAAGGGATAATTGGCTAGGCTTAAAATGGCTTGCAAGAGCAGTTAGCTTAGTACTAACCTATGAACCTATGAGAAATCAAATTAAAAAATACTTGCACAAGTAAAACTGCCAAAAGCTTCAGATGCAAATTTGTGCTCAATAATACTACAGATATATGGAAAAACAGTACACAGACCAAGAAACCTTGGGCTGTTTGGAAAAAAAGTGACTAAGGAAGTTCAAAAATATAAAGAACAAAATCTAGAGGTTTTTGAAAGGTATAACAAGGAAATATGGGCATGGGAAAGAAAGACAGATCTAATATGGTGCAATATTTACACAAAGGAGAAAACCAAATTAATCAATACAGAAAAAAAGTAGCCCCAAAGATATTTGGAGAGTAATACAGGTATGGGCATACAAATATGGAAAATTTTACAATACAAAAAATAAGATCACAAAGAGGGAATGTAGAACAGAACATTAGTAGAGTAGAAGTTAAACAAATAGAACCTGAAGTCTTGGAGTACATGCAAAGTGAAGGATTTAGTGTAGAAAGTCTAACACAGGTTATATCATAGCATGATGTAACAACTAGTCCCCAAGTAAGGAGAAACAGGAGGCTCAGGGGACATCTGAATCAGAAATATGGGCATGGGAAAGAAAAAGAGATTTAATGTGGTATAATATTTATGCAAAGGAGAACGCAAAACTAATCAATACAAAAAAAGAGTAGAACCAAAGATATTTGAAGAGAAATACAGGCAAAGGCATCCAGATATGGAAAATTTTACAATACAAAAAACAGGAAAACCAAGAGGAAAAGTAGAAAAGAGGATTAGTAATGGAGAACTTAAAGAAATAGAAACTGAGGGTATGGATTACCTGCAAAGTGAAGGATTTAGTGTAGAAAATCTAACAATGATAGCACCACAGCAGGATAGAGCAATGGATCCCCAAATTAAGGACAAATCAGTGGAGCAGGACACATCTGATTAGTTGCCATATGAAGATACTTTGGAGCCTTCCACAGGAAACCAATACAAAAGTTCAGCTGAAATTACATAGCAAGGAAAGGAACAGGGAACTGTGGCAACTGTGACGCAGTCAATGTTGTGGAGTGATAGGCCAGTGAGTTCCCATATGAAAGACCAACGGATGACACAGGATGAAACTGAAGAGAATGTGGCACAGGAAGATGCTCTGGAACTTTCTGTAGAATGCTCGCAGGAACTGAAGAACAAATAGACTACATAAAGCCAATAAAACCCAAAAAGTTAGACGTTCGATAAAACAAATGAACAATAATTAGGACTGCTCATAGAAATTCATGTGATCTAACAAAAGTAAATAGGCTATATTACTGATAAAGCATTTCCACAAAAGCACAGGGCAGTAAGGGAAAGGAAGGGGGGAAATCAAATGTCATTATGGAAGTATTGAATGGAGAAAAACTATAATGCAATTAAGACAAGAAGTTTCATTGTTAGAAGGGTATAGAAGAGGGAACCGATCAACAAAAATACTCAGAAAGATAAACATGCTAAAAGCAATTTGCAGTATCAGAGCAGATCCAGATCTATCGTGCACTATTGCATATAATAAATTAAAAATATCAGCACAGGCAGAAAAACTTAAAAAAAATATGCAGATAAATATAAAGGAATAGTACAAAATAAGCAATTTATTGATGACTCCAAAAAGCTCTATAGAAAATTGGGAAACAAAGCAAAAGGAATCAAAACACCACAAACAAAGGAAGAAATAGATACATTTTGGAGAAATAGCTATGGAGATCCTATGGAACATTACAAAGATGCTGAATGGATAGAAGAAATAAAATAAAGAATAAGAAGTTCAAATGTACAGGATATGAAATGGGATGAAGTAACGGCCAGAGAATGTGAAACAAAGTTAAGAAAAGCCCCTAATTGAAAAACCCCAGGCCTAGATGCAGTACCTAATGTTTGGCTAAAAGTATTAACATCCTTAAATGATGATTTAGCCATGGGTAAGAACTATTTATATGTGCACCGCAAACAGACACCAACCTGGTTAACAACAGGAAAAACAACACTCCTACTAGAGTGAACCTGTAAGCTATCCTAATCTATAGACTAATAACTTGCCTTCCAATGACGTATAAACTATACACTGGAACTGATGCCGTGATAGTTTATAGTCATTTAGAAGGAAATAGAACAAAAGGGTAACAAAAGAAACTCATATGGAACAAAGGATCATTACTTCATTTCAAAAAATGCCTATGTGTTTAATAATAAAATTGGAAAATTGTTGGCTTATTGGCAACTTGTTGTTAAATAAAGTCATAATGGAGAACTGTAAAATGGGGAAGAATCTAAGTATGGCATGGAAAGACTACAAGAACGCAACTGACACTAGCCCACATTCATGGATAAAAAAACATTTGAAAATGTATAAGATACACCCTACACTGATCGACTACATAACAGCAACCATGAAATAGTGGCAAACCACTTTGCAGTTAAGCTTTGATAAAGGACAAATTATTATTCCAGGGATAAAATTTAAAAGGGGGGATATTCCAGGGTTACGCTTTGTTTTTCATTTTGCCCTTAATCCATAAAGCTGTCTACTTAACAGATTAGGTCATGGCTACAATTGGCTCTCAGAAAACAGCAAAGTGTAAAGACTTATCTTTTTGTCAATGATTTAAAATTGTATAGTTCATCAGTTGGAAGGCATGTTCTACACCAGGTTAATCAAATAGCTCCTTAATTGATAATTTCTTGATTGACTCTTTTACCTATAACTTAGACAACTATTATCACTATACAGTCCCCTAACTTTCCTGTCTCCCTTTTGCTTCTTCCCTATCCATACCCCACACTTTACTAATAAACGTATGTTTCTATCTCCTGCTTTCCCTCTCCTGTAATTCCCCTCCTCTCCCAACCCTGTACTATAAGATATGTATACTAAGTACATTATAATAAACAAAAATTATTTAACTATCAAGCAGAATCATACTGATCAGAATCATATAGTTGTAAAGGCCACTTGTCTCATATATATGGTCTCCTAAGTAATATCTAATGTCTGTAATTAATGTGCAAGTATGTTTCATCTAATATATGTAAAAATGATGTGCTGTCCATTATTGTATATTCTTTCCTGTATGTGAAAACATTCATTGTTGCTCTGTAATAAGCTAATGTATGCTAATGTAATATGCTAGCTGTTTCTGGAGCTTTTCTCTTCCGGGCCTCCACTGAAAATGGGCACCCACCAAGTCGGACTTTCCCGGTAAACAAATGTCAAATAAAATAAATAATGAGGAAATGAAATCACAACTACAATTGGTCAAAACTTTGTCAGATGATATAAGAATGTCATTTTGTCTTGATAAATATGCAAATGCATCCTTTAAAGCAGGAAAGCTGCAGCACCAAGAAAACATCAGCCTAGAACAGGGATGTGATATAAAAGAACCTGAGCAAGAGAGAGTGTATACATTTTTGGGAATTGATGAAGGACCAACAATAAAACATGAACAAAATGTGAATAAAACTTAGTAAAGAATATTTTAAAAGATAAAAATCAGGCAGCAACTGAATGTGCCAAAAAAAGTAAAGATAGAATATATGTTGATGGATCAGACGAGAAGGCAAGTAATTTGGAAAATGCATAAACATAGATGCAAGTATAGAAAACTCTTGGAACAACCTAATGTTGATCAGGATCGAACATGAGAATGGTTAAGGAGAGGTGTATTTAAACCAAAAGATGAAAGGTTAATAATGGCAGCCCAAGATAGTGGACTATGTACATGCTGGTTTACAAAGTCCATTGAACATGCAGTAGAAACAGACAAATGTAGGTTCTGTAAAACAGAATAGGAAACAGTCACACATCTTGCTGCTGGTTGTGATATTCTAATGGCAGAAGGACTCTATACTGAAAGGCATAATAATGTGATAATGTGGCAAGACTGTTGCACTAGGGATTGTGCAAACATTATAATACTGAAGTAGATGAAAAATAATGGAAACATGAGTCACAAAGCACTATAGAAAATGACGAAGTTTATATCACATGGGATCACCCATTACCAACCATTCAAAAATAGATGCGAGAAAACCACATATAGTAGTCCATGAAAATAAGACAAAAGTAGCATTGATCAATCCTAACTGAAACAATTTCTTAATATTCATTATACATAACCATTTATCATATTCAAAGTTTACACGTAAATATTGTTCCCATTTTAATTTGCCAGGAAAAACTGTAACTTTTGTATTACTATTTAGCATCTTATAAATAAGTGAAATCTGTTTACTAATGCACAGGAGGTCTAATTTACTTTCTGTTTTAAAATATTTTGCACTTTCACTGATGAAGAACTAATTTGATTTTCTTTTCATGATGTCCACATTCATAATCATTTCAAGCTGTTACCATATATTGTCAATAAAACCTTGTAATAACAGACAATTATTTTTGCATTTTCCATGATAATCTAGATTTATTAACTAAAAAGGAAATTTGTTGTGTACAAGGTAGAAAATAAATATATAAAAGTAAAAACACCAACTGAAAGGATGTATCCACAAAATAACATCAACAGAAGACAATCCATTAAGGAAATATTTATTTAGCGCTTTCACCCACAGACTTCATCAAAATTGGACTCGGTTTGAGCTATGTGCTTGTTTAAATTACTTAATCATTGTCTCTTCTAATTCTTTATGGTATTATATATATTACAATGAGCATTTAGTATATACTTAATAGTGTTCCTAGTATTAATTTTCCTGCATTGTGAAGCCAACAGTTTTCCAATTTTATCATTAAACACAGACATTTTTTGAAATATTTATCAGTCTGAAGCTTATTATATTTCTCTTCATACACTTTTCTTTCATGTATGCATTTTTACCATATTTCTATGTATGTTTCATAATTAATAGCTACTAATTGATTTAATATGCCATCTAGTTCTCTAGTTTTATCAAATAAAGTATATATAAAAATTGTTAAAATGTAATTTGTGAACCTTAAAGGTATCCAATCTAAATCTTAAAGAAACATACAAATATGCATTAGTTGCACAATATGCTCTTATGAATCCCTTAATAATATAATTAAAGTCTTTATTTATAAACCAATCTACAAACATTTTTTCTAGAATTAATGTGGTTTTTAAGTGAGGAACAGTCATTCCACCATAACGATTTTGCATTATGATTATTAGAGATGCAAATTATGTTATTCTTTATTGTAGTTCTTATAATCAAATCCTCAGAGACAAGAAAAAAAAAATGAGCTCTAGAACATAATTTCACCACTTTCATAATGTGTGCATATTCACTACCCTTGGGATTCTTAATTCTCCAAACATCTATCAGATCTTTTTGACACATAAACTTATTCAACATATTACCAATCAATGTTTGATAAGTTTGCCTTGTAGATATATGGACAAAGCTGAAATTCAAATTAGCATTCCATACACCTCTAATAATAACTATAACATTATTCAGTTTCTGCAAATTTCAGAAATGTCAGTTTAAAAGAATTGTATTCATGAAAAGGTTCATATACTGACATTATTGTCATTTTTCTTAATTCATATTCTACAGAGATTACAACTTCATTGCCTTTAAGGCCTGCACAACATTCAATAATTTTACTACCAAATTTAGTTTTAACTGAAATCATTACTGCTGATGCTGACAAATGATAATTATTAGAACTATTATTGATCTATTTGTATTTTGATATAGGATGCAAACATTGGCTATCACTAATAAGAATATCCTGCAATAAAAAAGTCTTTAGAACAATTTTTAAACTCATAGTATTTTTAAGTTTTGAAAAAGTCTGTGCATCATTAACATTTATAGACATACCACAGGATTCAGCAAACTTCCATGCAGGAATAGCTTATTCCTGCATGGAAGGAACCGCTCCCATACAGCATGGCAGTGCGCCATGCATATTCATGAAGGCATGCTGGCATGCTGCAATACGGACATGGTTCTGTGCATGAGTACAGGGGGTGTGTCTGAGAGCAGTGCTGTCACAATACCCATGCCCCCTGCACATCAGAATTGCCATACGGCAATTTAAAAAGAGACAGAGATCACTTGCCACACCTCTCAACCCGTTAGAGTAAGAAATCTGGAGAAAGAGGGACAACTTTTGAATACTGCTAGTACAAACTTAGAAAATTGATAGAATAACAGGTTTTGCACTACCATATTTAGCAATGGAGAGCCTTGTTTAGTGTGTATGCCCGGTGTTTAGCTTAGCTCAGCAGTTTCAAAACTGCCCAATCCCAATACAAGGTGGGAAAATAGCCATATTTAAACCCCACATGCAGGAATGCAGCTCATAACTGGTTGTAGCTCCCTACTGTAGGCAGAATGGCAGGTGTTGGTGAAGGCATGCACTTTAGGGCACAGCGCTGGGGCATATAGGAGTCCAAGGTCATGGTAGGACTCCTCATAAAAAAAACATGAAGTGAGACTGTTGCAGGACCAGTACCAGGGCTCCCAATACAAAGTTGAGGCCTGGGAAAGTCTCATCCGTGATCTCACCAGTGCCACTGGTATCCCTTGGACTGGTGAGCAGGTCTGGCACCACTATACTGACTTGAAGTGGAGGATTGACATTTGTTGACCAGGAAAGTCCACTGGGATTGGGGCCCATTTTCAGTGGAGGTCCGGGGAGAAAAGCTCCAAGTTACATGAAAATCATTACATGAATTTGTAAGGAAACAATTACTTATAAAGCAAGTGAAATAATATAGAAAACTATCTAAACAGCACATATGTTGTAAAAAGGCACAATACAGTAACAATGGAAGATTAGTATGTAGGAAAATTAAACAGAAATATTTAACAATACAGTTCAAATTAAACAGTTAAAAATATTTAACAATACAGCTCAATTTTTTTTTGGGGGGGGGCAGGAAAAGGGAAAGGTAAGTGTAGTGTGAAGGTAGAATTAGAGAGTTAAACTTAAAGGTACGATTGATATAGTTAAAATCTTATAGCTAGGTGGTGGGAATATGTAGATTATAGGTGGTATGTATTTAATGGTAGTATTAAAAGTAGAAAGTGACAGAAGAGAAAATGTGTTAAGACAGTTGTATAGATGTGTGGAGTAGGATAATAAAGATTAGGGATAACTCATATGGTATAACAGAGTGGCATATACACAAGTATATTTGCTATGTGAAACCGTTTTGCTAGATTAAAGAGGCTGTGACTATGTGTTGCATGTGCAGCTAGGGTTATCAGTGAGATGTTGTTTTAGTTTTCTTTTAAAGGAGATTATGTTGTCCAATTTTGTAACTGACGATGAGAGGGTGTTCCACAGCTTAGTTATGGAATGGGAATAGAGGCAGCTACCTGCTCTTTTATTAGGTTTTGATAATTTAAGTAGGTGTTTGTTGTTAGAGTGTAGATTTTTGGATGGGACATAAGGTTCAATGATATTTTTCAGGAAAGGGCAAAACTTGGGCTTATAAATGAGTTCATGGGCAAAGGTAAGTTGTGTGTAATGTAGGTAATGTGCAAATTCTAGCCAGTTTAGTTCTCTAGTGCCCTAGCAATGATGGGTGCAATTTGGTTGGGCTGATGCGAATTTTGCAATCTTATAATAAGAGGATTGCAGTTTGTCTTGCAAAGAGTTGTGGAGATTAGTGAAGATAGGAGACCCATAGAGTAAGGTTGGAAGGAGAAGACTTTTTGAAAGTTTTGTTAGGATGGAGTAGTCTAAGTATTGTTTGTTTCTGTAAAGTTTGCCTATTTTGAAGTGTCTTTTTTATTGTATTATTAATATGCAAGTCAAAGCTAAGTTTGCTGTAAATAGTAATTCCAAGCAGTTTGGCCTGATTTACTAACTCTATTTGGGTTTTGTTTATGGAGAATATAGCAAACTCTGTGGGAACAGGTTTAGATGCAAAGATGAGTAGTTTAGATTTATAAGGGTTAAGTAGTAGCTGTGATTGGTTTAGCCAGAGTTCTATGGATGTAAAAGCTTTTTGTGTTAACTTTTGAAGGTCAGAGAAGTTATTGGAGGTACAGATTATGGCTGAATCATCTGCATATTGTATGCTAGTACAGTCAGAGGAAACCTTATGTAGATCATTTATAAAAATGTTGAATAGTAGGGGTCCTAAGATTGACACCTGGGGCACTCCAATGTTATTTGGGAGAAAGCTAAAGAGGTTATTCTGCCATTTTCTGGATTGCTGTCTGTTTTCTAAGTAACTAGTGAACCAGGTTAGGGTGGCATCAGAGCATCCCAGTGATTGCAGTCGCTGGATAAGTTTAATATGGGAGACTGTGTTGATTGGTTTTGAGAGATCAAATAACAGGACTGATGCAAGTAGGTTACTATCTAGGGTGTTTATAGCTGAAATTTGTGAAAGAGACTAGGGCAGTAATGGTACTGTGGGATGGTCGAAAACCATGTTGTGAAGTGGATAGTAGGTTGTTGCTGGCTAGATATTCAACCAGTTATTTGTGGATGCATTTTTCCATTATTTTAGATAGAGGAGACAGTATGGAAATGAGTCTCTTGGAAGACTGGGTCCAAGAAGCAAGACAGAGGGGTAATGTCCCAGCAGTGCGTATGTATTCATAGCAATAACTGTTTACCAAAGTCCAACCTGTATATGTGATGGATAGGTATGCATAAATGTTTCTCTATTTCCATTACAGCTCCAGCTGAGCTGGTTGCAAACCAAGAAGTCCATACCAGTAGGTTGCAAAGGCTGCATCACGAGGCAGGTGAGTAACAATTTAGCTTGTACTATACATAACAAATAAATATAAAGGAGTAGAATGTCACCTGGCATTATTAAAATTTGATATGGTTTAAATTGAATAAAGCAGACAATATTATATTAATAGTCTCATATAGGTCATATATTAATAAAATGTAATTGCCTGTGGATAAAAATCTAAACCCTGGACTGGTTGTGTTTACTCTGGTATGGTATGATTTGAAATGTGTACAGGTTATGCATAACAACTATAGCTCTGAAAGCATTATACAATCAAGTCTCATCTAACAAAGTTAGTGCCTCTATAACACACACGATTAACTGATATTACAAATGTCATGCACGAAGATCTGCTATTTGAATAGTAATGTTGTGTTAGCCACTGTTTTCCACACTATGCTATGTGAACAGGTATGTAATGTAAATACAAAATCAGACTGTACAACAAAGAGAGAATGAGAAAGAAATCATTCAAGAAAGAAACAGTAGTGTCTCAATAGCTCCCTGTGATGAAGCACATACTTGTCATATTTTTAGCAGAAAGAGCCACTGTTCAAATCCCAGGAGTGGTAGTAATCTGTATGCATAATTTCAACTAGGATTTTGTGAAAATTCATAGAAACAGTTAGGTAATATTAACAAACGTTCCTTCCACAGGTCTCCCAGGTAAGATAAGGTATAAAGTAGCTATAAGAAGGCTGTAGTTATACTGTGTCCTAGATCCATGGTCCAACCCCAAGGCTGCAAATGACAGCAAGATAAGTACATACACCAAGTGGTCTCCCCCAAGAAATATTTAAAAGTGCCATGCTGTCACAGCTACAGGTTCCTGCTAACAACAACCAAGGTGACTGATTGAAATCAAGGCAGAGTGTGTCAGTAGCACATACACACAGTATGAGTGCACATATGTAACACTGACTATGGAAATATGGGTAGAAACAGTCAAGTAGTATTAACAAACATTCCCTACAGGTCTATCAGGTAAGAGAAAGTTCAAAGTAGCTATAAGAAGGCTGTAATTATACTATGTACAAATATACCACTGACCAACCCAAGGCTATAGTTGTTGTAATAATACCTGTAGAGTAATGAGTAGAGCAATGATCATTTAAGCTGTGACCACTGCAAGAATCTACATTTGTTAACTGACATCTCTCTATCTCCCCCACCATATCTTCATCAATAATGTAAATGCATAAATGTGTTCCTACCCAACCTACCTCCCCCAAATATACCTACTATCCTTTCCCAACATCCCAGTCTCACCTTAAAAAAAAAGGCAATCTGTTCCCCAAAACAATTTTGCCCCATACATAGCTGTCCATTTCGCACACATGTTCACTGGACACATGTAATCTGGTCTAATTGGCTTCACAACACATTAATATTGTTCTTACCCCTCTCTCAGGGGTTTGAGTCTCCAAATATACCTCCACATTCAGTATATATGCACAGCTGTTGCTAGTGAAGAAATGGACAGCTATGGACCTTCCCCACACCTGTCCAGCACATCCCTAGCTACTTTCCCTATTGTCTTTCCCTCTGCTTGCCCCCTTTTTCACCACTTTAGCATGGGGGTATGTGGGCGTAAGCTGTTTTAAGCAGTATTCAGTGGGATTAAGCCTGTTTGCCAGGCATTAAGCAATGCCTACATAGATGAAGCACTTTTAAGGCTAACTGTCTGTAAGCATATTTAACCAGAAATTAGCACTGCTTACTGACGTGCAAACCCATGCAAACTCACTTACAACTACGTAAAAGTGCCTTAATCACTCTGTATCCAACAGCCCTTGTTCTGCCCGGCAACAAAATAATCAGCCCTTGCAAGTCTTGAACCCAGGACCCTGCACACAATAGCCACAGCAATTTACCACGAAGCCTTCTGAGCTGTAGATATATCTGATGTTTTCTCAAGCATATCATGCAGCACAGTCATTCAACAGTAGGGAATATAGATATATATATATATATATATATATGTATATATATATATATATATATATATATATATATATGTATACATAAATAATATCCAATAGAAGATACATATAAACATACAGCTCAAACACCAAGAACAAGATACTCAGTACTCAGAGTCCAGCTTTGCATGCAGGAGTGTATGGTTCCAGTATTACAGTCTGCAATCTACTCTTACTTGAAAAAGCACTGTTAAAAGTACTAATGTAATGATACAATATGTGTTAAACTATTTATGTCAACCAGTGCACTGTAGCTGGTGTAACATGTAAGTGTGACTGCATATAACCTGGGATACTACCCATGTATGAAACAAATCCAAAGAGAAAAGATTGTGGTATTACCCATGTATACTCAGGTATCCCATACAGTATACTCATACCCCTTGCTACTGTAATGACAGCACATAGAAGCATGTTATGTACAAGAAAATAAATATAATTATTAAGGATGTCATTACCCTGCTATTTTATCAGACTGTAATGTGATCATTGATTACCGAGGCTGAGCTATGCTTTGCAGGTTTCAGCATTGGTTAAATGTAAATGCTAAGCAGATTTGCGCACTGGTAAGCAAAACCTACATGGTGTAAGTGCCTATTCGCTTAACCATACATTAGCACTGCTTACCGTCATGCAAACACACTCAAATATGCTTAAAGCTGCTCAAAACTGCCTTAATCACTCTGTGTCCAAAAGTCCTTGTTCTGCCTATCAACAAAATAAACAGCCTTTGCAGGTCAGGTCTTGAACCAAGGACCATGCACACCAAAGCCAGTACAATTTACCAGTAAGCCATCTCAGCTGTATGGTTTTAGGATGTTTTCACAAACATACCCTTCTTTACAGCCAGCAGCCAGTTTATAATAGGGAAGAGACAATGTGCAATTTGGAAGGATTGGTATCTATAAATATGTATATCTGAATAGAAACATACATAGAGAGAGAGAGAGAGAGAAAGAGAGATATGTAGTGAGATCCATATATGTGTACAACAATATATAGATATATTACCAATAAATACTGAGGTGTACATATATCTACATATATATATATATATATATATATATATATATATATATATATATATATATATATACACACACACACATACATACACAAATATATACATACACACACACACACACACGCACACATATATATATATATATATATATATATATATATATATATATATATATGTATATACATACAAAACGTATATATATATATATATATATATATATATATATATATATAGATGTATGTATATATATATATATATATATATATATATATATAGATATATATATGCATGTATGTCCCAAAATGCCCATACAAACATATGCTGCTGATAGACCACCCACAACTGGGGCAGCCATGACACTCATATCTGCCCCCCATGTCCAAATAAATAAGTGAACAGTACACTGCTACAAAATCCTGATAGGCCATACACAATGGCCAGACACACAACAACCTCTTAGCAAAACAAATAAAATGTCTGAACATTGCAAAGAAAAATTTCAACCAGCCAGTAATTCACACATTTTATTATACTCTGATGTCTTGGCCAAAGCTTTCAGGGAGTAAACATTACCAGAAATACATGCCTTAATCACAAGAAGCAATTAACACCTAATTACATAATTGAATACACAGCCTCCAATTACACTTGTCATTTAACCCCTATGGGATAAAGTATCACAGTTAATATTAATACATTGAGTCTGTACATAATTGTGATTTTATGAATGTTTCATCACACTGAGAAACAGATGTTTTCAGAAACAGTACCTTGAGACCCACTAGTGTCCCCATGTTGAGGTTTATTCAAACGTATATCTATAGAACTGACATATTTCTTATCAGTAATATGTTGGACATGCTTTAACAGCCTAGTTTTAAAACGTGTGTTACTGTCCCCCACATAAAATATGTTACAAGCCAATCTAAGAGCATTCTCTGTATACATACTTCTTGAATGTACAGACTTCAACATGTTTCCCAGCCATAACCCTCAGCAGGAATTACAGCACTAAATAATTATAGACCAGTATACCTATCCACCTACTACTGTATGACATCTGGACAAAGCCTCACATCATTGATGGACAGATAGCCCAAATACACAGCCATACATGAAATATTGCTGTTATACACTGAGGAAGTTGCTAGTGTTACAGGGTTTGTTGTAACATATATTTTCTGAGGGATATAAAGTCAGAAAAACAAATGGATGTTACCATCTACATAAAGCAATTGCCAGAGTATGCTACTGATTTGCCAAGGACAACAACTGTTTGGGGAACAGCCCATACATAACAGGGCAACATGTGGTCATTATGTGGATGGCCCTACAGTTGAGAGCAATGCAGAGACAGAACTTTGCCAGACTGAAACCCATGCAGAAGTAGCATGTGCTGACAAACCCTGTTAAACTAGCAGTATTCCAAACATATAACTGCAGTACTCACTTTCTGCTCCTAAGTCTTGAACCTTCCCCACCATTTAGTTGGCTTGTCTCCACAAGTCTTGTTGTAAGAGGTAGTTGCTCACACAATTCCAGGATGTCTTCCTCACAAGTAAGGGAAAGGGCCAACACCCACATGGAGTACTCATTTATAGGAGTGTGTTGCCATGACATTGGCTATTGGAAGAACTACACAGCTGCTCTGCATGCAGTTAGCAAGTGGGGAACCCCAACAAGTGCACAGGCTATCATCTGGTCATGAGTGTCACCTACAAAAGCCATACTGCCACATATTCAAACAGCTCTATCTCTGTAGTGCACAGAAAGAGAGAGAGAGAGAAATAAATGAAACATAAAGTGGAAAAGAGAAGAAAGAAAAAGGGTAAGTGGAACATGTAAGCAAGTAATTGAATGTAGTACTTGGTCTGTAATAATGGGAAATATGATTTGAAGGAATATATGTCCCAACAAGACATGCTGTACTAATGTCCTGCTAAACAGCTGCTATGGCCACAGCATCTGGCCCTCTCTGCAGTGGGAGTTATCACAGACATACCTCTCAACTGTAAAGATCTTCACAGAATGTCCACATTTTACCATCATGTATGTTTGTCTGTTCCTCCTGAGATCTGTACTTTTCTGGCAAATAGCTGAGGATTAAAGTCATCAGGTAATGACAAACACTTGTGTTTAAGACTCCACATCCTTAAGAATATTCATTGTAATGCTAAATGTATCATTCTATTAAATTCCTATGTTTGTAACAGGAATATTTAAAGTCTGTCCCTATTTATCCCCCATAATTTTAGGCATTGTCCAGATGTGATGCTCTGAGAGGTTGTGAGGTGGGATCACAGCTCAGCAGCCTGACTCACCCTTGGAAAGAACAGCTCATATATGACAACTGCATGGGTGTCTGTCAAACAGTTGTGACTGTGCCACTGCCAGGCCAGTTAATGGGATGTTTTTCATGCCCATGTTACCTGTGATTATGAGTATGACACATGTTTGCCTTGTAAAGCTAAGACACCTATAGAGGGCATGTGCATAGTAAAGTACTGTTGCAGACATATGTGTTGAACTGCATGTGATATATTCAATTAATAATATTCAACTGTACAGTGTTCTGCTGGACAATAACCACATTTGTGATTGATATCTATAGTCACATACACATATACCTGTGTTATGTAGTTTTATTGGCCATTTTGGGTCAATTCTAAACTCCTTGATCTCTATCTCTTAAAACCCTGCAACCCTCTTTTAGCGTGGTCTTGCGCACAGAGCAGTGTCGGGCAGAGCTGCTTAACAAGCTTAAACTATTCCCGGCTCCACAAAGTCTACTCCACTTTTTCCCTTAGAACTGCTCTAAATCTCAAATTAAGCACTCTATTCTCATTCTAAAGCCCAGCACTTGCTCGTATAAGTAATCTCATAGGTAAACACAAACTAAAGCACTACATCCTCTTATACTCCTTCAAAGCACTTGCTCCCTATTAGTTCTTTCTGGTCAGTCAATAAGTAGTTCCCTATATTATTCAGGCATGTCCAAAGGTCAGTTTCGAGTTTACTCTCCAGTCCAGTTGGTGAATTTGGGAATCTTGAGGCAATGTTACAACTGCCTTATGTATACAGACCACCCTCTCCTCCTCCCAACAAGCTCAAATATATGTGAGAGATGCAACTATATAGCCAAACTGGAGGCTAAGCTCTCTCATCCCAGTACTGGCACAGCCTGTCAGGAGGAGAAGGTAACCACACACACCACAAATCCAGTCTCACATAGACCTACTGCATCAGCAAACCAAACACATAAACACACAAAAACATACTCGAAGGCTCTAAATAAAAATCTTCCTAAGCAGCAGAGACCTCCAAAGCAGACATCCAAGCAACACCTACCACAAAACAATATTCACGTAGCACACAGCTCACAAAGTCAGTGTGCCACACAGTCACAGCCCTTAAGGCTAAACAACACACCTAATACACTTGTAATAGGTGACTCTATTGTCAGACACACTGACATCCCACTCACCAGACTGAACAAGGAGAAGGTCACTGTAAGCTGCCTGTCGGGTGCCAGGATCCGCCACATAACCCAAGCACTTGGGTCACTCCAAAGCAAGTACAAGTATGACTCCGTCATTGTCCATGCTGGTGTGAATGACCTGAGATGTACCTCCCTGGACTACATGAAAAAAGACGTACAGGAGCTCTTTGATCATGTAGCCCAGGCTGCTATGACCTTGACCTTGAGTAGCATCTTACCCTCACCAAGAATGATGCCACAGTATAAAGACAAAATGATCAATTTTAACAATTGGCTAAAGTATTGGTGTCATTCAAAGGGGATCCAGTGTCTGTCAGCCTGGGATGACATGCTTGACAAGCCAGTTGCTTCACTAGGTACGGCTTGCACCTGTCACCCCTGGGTTTTCGAATACTGGCTAAGGTTCTTGCCTCCCCCATAGTGCTTTTTTTAGGCAAGGCTCAAAAGACAAACCCACCCCCATAGACAACACAAAGAAAAAAAAACTAAGGATAATGCTGCTCAATGCCAGAAGTCTAAACCTCAAGATGCACGCACTCAAGACTCTCCTCAGTATGCAGAATATCTATATCTGTGCAGTAACAGAAACCTGGTTCAAGGCTCCTGAGAGCACCCCAGCACTACCAGGCTATACTTCATACCATCCCTTCCGGCCCCAAAACTCGGACCAAAATACAAAAGGAGGGGGAGTATCCATATTTATCAAAGATACAAACACCTCCAGGCTAGTGGCACTGCACGAAGCTTTGGAGACCATCCATGTTCAACTAACAGTGGGCAAAACTGCCTTTCAGTTTGTAGCCTGCTACAGACCACCCCCCCCAAACACAGGAACCTCACTCGGCTTTCCTGAGAACACTGGAGAATATGAAGGTCTCTCCAAACGCTATTATATTGGGTGACTTCAACTACCCAAACATCGATTGGGAAAACTACTCAAGCCCAAACACCCTAGCCCAATGGTTCCTAAAATTTATAAACTCAAATGCTATGGAACAACTGGTCACCACTCCCACAATAGGGGAAAACTCTCTTGATCTGGTCATCACCAACATGGGGTCTCTATGTTCCACACCAGAGGTATACCCCTCATTGGTAAGATCAGACCATAAACAAATCTCACTGGACATCCATATTCCATCCCCAACCCCAGCCAAGGAAACCACGGTGAAGAACTTCTCAAAAGCAAACTTCACATTTCTCAAAACTGAGGTGGAATCCTTCAAAGCCCCCAGGCCAGTGGACAATATGGCCCAAAATGCAGAATCCTTTACAAAAGCATTCTATGGACACCTACAGGAATGCATGGAGCATGCTATCCCAAATAAAACCAAGACTCACTCCTCCAAAGGCACGAGACCTGTCTGGTGCACCCCGGCCATAAATAAGCTATACAACAGAAGGAGAAAGCTACTACATGACAGAGCAAAATCCCAAAAAGGGAAAGCGTCACTGATAAGTACTAGCAAGAAACTACGATCCCTCATAAAATCTTCTAAGGCCAGCTTTGAAAGAAAAATTGCACAAGACACTAAAGATAATCACAAGGCCTTCTTTAGTTATGTCAAAAACCTGGGAGGCAACTCCCAGATATGCTCTGAGTTAGTGCAAAATGACAAAAAATTCACTGAACCCACAGACATTGCCAACATCCTGGCAGAAAGGTTCAGTGTAAACTCCCCCCCTTCCTCCCCAAAAGAGCAAATGTCTATCCCAACAGAGTGTAGCCTTCCTGAGATCACAGATGCACAGGTGAGAGCTGCCCTCTCCAAAGCTAAAAACACAGCATCAATGGGACCAGACGGTGTCCCGGGCTGTGTCTTACACGAGTTCCAAGAAGAACTAAACCCTCATATAAAGTTACTGTTCAGTATCAGCCTTACTACAGGATATGCTCCCAAGGAATGGCGTACAGCAAAAGTGGTGCCACTCCACAAAGGTGGTGCCACAACAGACCCCGGAAACTATTGCCCTATAAGCCTGACTAGCCTTGTCTGCAAAGCTATGGAATGTTTCATCATGGAAATCATAAACAGACATTGGGAACCTCCAGACACTGGATCCTACCCAATTCGGCTTCATTAAGGGCAGATCTTGCCTCTTGAACCTGGTCGACTTCTTTGAAACAGTTACCAAAGCCATAGATGAAGGGAAGGTAGTCCACACAGCCTACCTGGACCTCGCAAAGGCCTTTGACACAATACCCCACTCGGGCATCATAAATAAGCTCACCAGCTTAAATATCAACCCCTATGTCACAAGATGGGTTGCAAACTGGCTCAGGGATAGAACCCACATGGTCAGAATAGCAGGTGCCATGACAGACTCTAAACCAGCTACAAGTGGTGTCCCACAAGGCTCAGTCCTGGGACCTCTCTTGTTCGGTATATATTTCTCTGAGGTACAGGCTAACACGGGTGGACTATGGCTGACCAAGTTGGCAGATGACTGCAAACTGGGTGCTATAATTGACTCTCCAACTGACACAAGCATCCTCCAAAAGGGTCTCACAGAGACAGATAACTGGTGCCAGAGCCATGGCCTAAAGCTAAATGCCAAAAAGTGCATAGTCATCCCCTTTGGAAAAAAACAAAGTGCCCACAAATTACCACATAGGTGGTAATCCATTAAGTACGGAAGAAGTAATTAGGTACTTGGGGACCCAAGTAGATAGCAATCTCTCCTTTGACAATCATGTTGCCAAAGTGGTTAGAAAGACCTTCTATATAGCCCATCTTATCATGAAAGGGTTCACATCTAGATCAAGAGAGGTCATTGTGCCCCTCTACTCATCACTTATCAGGCCCATAATTGAGTACAATGCCCCGTTTGGGATGTACCTTACCCGACACCTTCAGCAACTGGAAAGACCCCAAAAGTATCTCACCAAGAGGATCAAGGGGCTCAAACAGATGCCCTATGCAGTTCGGCTAAAGAAACTCCAGCTCTACTCAGTTGCATACCGCCTACTCAGAGGCGATCTGTGTCTGAAGTATAAAGCCATGTCCAACCCAGAATTAATGGACATGCTTCACCTCAGGAAATCTAAATCCCTTAGAGCTACATGCTCCAGGGACCTGAACCTCAGCACAGAAATAAATAGGACATGCTGGAGGGACAGATTCATATCCCAGAGGCTCCCTCACTCTGGAACAAAATCCCAATCCATGTCAGGCAGAGCCCCTCACTGACCCTCTTCAAGAGAAATCTTGATGAATGGATGGGAGATCGTAAGTTTACCCCTGGGATCTCTTCTGTGTCGCTGCTTGACAGAGGTACAGTAAACAAACCTTAAAAGGGCTACCTTCTGTGACCTACTATACAAAGGCACAGTCAACTAATCTAAAAGGGTGGCAAAAGCCAAACATACTCTGGCTAGGCTTATAAATGCCCTAGGGCAGATAGCCTAGTATCAACCTATGAACCTATGAACCTATAAACTATTGGCAGGTCTGTGACAATGACACTGTAACATAATAGCCTACTTATGACTGTTGGACACCTTCCAGGTTATCACAGTGATGTCAAACCCTGCTGAGCAATCAACGTACTAATATATGGTGCAGCTATATTAGTACAGTATCAATACTGATGCCCTCTTTGGCACCCATTTATGTGTGCCATTGTCCAGACGTACTGCTGTAACAGGTTGAGAAGTATGATTGAGCGGAAAGACTAACTACAGTGTGCCATACTAACATACAACAGAAATGCAGACCAGGTATCCCCTAAGCACATGTATGTATGCTTATGTTCAGCTGGAAGGCAAAAAATTAAATCACATGTGTTTCAAGCATTCAGGTACATAGGTTGTGCATGTTGCACATGTGTAATATCAGTGTCAGTGAATACAACAGGCATAAATGTGTACAGCTACTAGTTGTTGCAGTGCCCTGACACTGATGTGGGTACTAGAGTAGGCATGATATTCGGCTATTAATCAGAGAAGTGTCCAGCTGTGTTATGACCCTCTATCCATGCCTACCACTACCAGCTATATCCACACATATATACAGTGGATATCACAAGTGTACACACACCTGTTAGACTGCCAGGTATGTGTGCTGTATGCAGTGGTGGCTGGTGACTTCAAATCAAAGGGGGGTTGCAGGAGACAGCTGAATGGGTGGGGCCAATGAGAACGGGTGTGGCCAACTAGAAAGGGTGGGGCTATGCTAAAAAACACAAAAACTGGGACTTTAATTAAATGCACTGCCCTGGGTGCCAAACCATTATTATGAGAGTCCAATCAAGACAAAATGAACTATAGAAGAAAAAAATATTTCAATACATTGGCTACATGACAGCTTACTTAACATCTTGATGGAAACAAAAAGGTTGTGAGGCATGACAAAATAAATTACTTTTTAAATACATTACTGGAATGCCAGTCAAAATCAAATATAAAAAAAATAAGCAGCACCCATCTCAAACCACGTCTCCTTGCACTGCAGTTCTAATTATAATTTATATTCAGCTTTATAAAAGTACCAAAATAACAGGCTGAAAGTAGCAATCTCTGTGATACCTCCACTTGTAAAAATGTTTCTTATCCAAAAAAAGACCTCCTGCCTGACTACAACTATCTACTTGTTTCATGGGAAAAACATGATCAAAGTTAAAAATAAACAGCAAACAAGAAACAAGCTCAAGATAAATTGCTTAAAGGATTACTGCACAGGTTATGGACCACACATAGATTGGCATTCTGTTTAGTTTACAGGTAAAGCCTGCAAAGATGACTGCAAGTCTCTAACAAATGTAATGTGCTTCTGAAAATACTGTAATCCTGTCCTTTATTACAAATAATGTCATATGCATTTCAATACCTAAGGCTTATACGCTACGCTATCTAGTTATGTAAATATTCTCTGCATGGCAGCAACAAAAATGCTTTAATTGTTGGTAATTCTATACCATTATGCTTATTAAAGTTTAGTTGCATCTTACAGTCTCAGACAAGCTTACCTGATGGTCATTAATGTATTGCTACTTATACACAGAGCAATAGGCACTGCAACAACATGCATTTTCTGAATAAAAAGAAGCACATATCAACAGCATAAAAATATGACAGAAAACCAGAATATTCTGCAAAATCCAGGACAGATGAAAAACCACTGTAGTACTTGTGTCTACCTTGGATGGAAGGATACTCTGCACAGTTACACTGTATAACTGCTCCTTGCCTTGCTTGGTCATATCCAGAGTCACTACTTGGGTGAGTGGGGTGCAACAAGTATGTCACAATTTAAAATGTCTCTGGCCAACAGTGATGGCCCTGACACATTTGTCATACCTCTCAGCTTCAGAGCAAGAAATCTGGACAAAGCCATAAACAGAAGTGGGACAAAGGCCCAAAAATAAGGACAATTTTTAAATATTGCTCTTATAAACTTAGAAAGATAATAGAATAGTAGGTCTTGCATTAGTATGAATTTTCTCAAGGGTATGAAATATGAAACTCAAATGTCTGTCATTATTTTCTAACTTCAGTCTTTAATGATTTGCTACTAATTTGCCAGAAAAACACAATTTTGTGAAAAATGGACCAAAAATGTCATTCAAAAATATAAAATAGCCACACAATACAGCTGGGAACCTATCAAAGAAGGGATACTTTTTTAATATTAGTACTGTTAACATGAGCAGCTACAAAATAACAGAATCGACATGCATTTCTGAAATTAAAAGTAATCTATAACTCTGATCATTACAATTATTAATTGTAAACTCTCCACATTTTCTTCCAAATTTGCCATTTTGTGGAGGGATTATTAGGGGGAGAGCAACATTTTGAGCCAAAATTGAGGACAGTTGAGAGGTTTGGATATACCTAATTCTATAAAGCAATTTATTTGCACGTACCTCTCAATCTCTTAAAGCAGGAAATCTGGGCAAGGCCAAATATATTTGAGGAACATACAAACAGTACTAAAAATTGCTCTTGTATAAACTTAGTTGACAGAATAACAGCTCTTGCTTTAGCATGAATTTTTCTAAAGAGTATGAAGTCTAAAACTCAATGCCTGTCATTATTTAGTGACTTAATTCCTAAATGATTTGCCAGTAAACCACAAATTTTTTGAGGAACAAACCAAAAATAAGAAGCAAAAATCTATTGATTCTGCAAAAATCTGGACAGTTAGGTGGTATAGTCCAGCTAGGGCTGTCTGAGTTTGCTGCAATTCCCCCCCTCACAAAATCATGGTCGAATGTGGCCTCCTCCTGCAGCTAATTCAATGTCCCATTACCTGGCTATTTCACCCCATTTACCATAAATACTGTAATGCGCATACTGCTTTACTTCTATGATGAGTTGGATTTCATTTAAAAGTTTTATTTTACATTTTACAGCACAAAAACTAATAGACATCTGCTAAACAAAGCAATACAGTCTCACAATGAAAATAGACTTAGCATTAAAACATCTCTGCCCTCGAAACTTACATTCATTGAAACAGCACTGAAACCCACATTCAAAGAAAATACATCTGGACAGTGGTAGATAAAGATTAACTTTGGGCTGTTTTCGAATCATAGGTCTCTTGCACTTGAATCATACATGTGTTCTTTGATATACCTTCCTGATTGTATAAATTATATTCCTTGTATAATACATTGCAGTTGTTAGAGTGTTTTTAAATTTAGTGTTTTGAACATTTATCCAGAAAGAATGAAACAAAATGCATGCACCAATAACAACAAAACTGCCCAGTTCAGAACATTTCCATCACAAAAGTCTACTCAAACTTCTACAATCCACCAGTATCAGTAAATATGCACAATCTCTGCAGAAGTAAAAGTCATATAAATAATTCCACATTAAAGAGATCTGTAACTAATGAAGAGGTTGCTGCTAGCAAACAACTTTATATTTCATTGTTTCATCTACAAATAAAGTGCTAGTTGCCCTTGAGGAATAAATTGCCTATGTTACATTAAAAATGATAAGCTAGTAATATTGCAGTAGGGGAATGGATGTCAAACTGATAACAGGTTCATCGTTATTAGGTATCTCTGCAAAAGAGGACATTCTCAGGACTGCAGCATCCACCCCCTAGTACAACACAGTACAGTATCAGCAATGCATTTATATATTGTGGGAGTAGAACCCACAGCCTTCTGCATCAAAAGTAAGTATACTACCTGTTGTGCTATTAACAATGCAAGCAGACTCAGCATAAGCAGCACTAAACTTCTCTTCAAGCTCTCAGCTCCTTGTAAAATCCACTCAACATTCAACTGTATCTCTCAACTTTGAAGCACAAGAAATATGGAAAAAGGCAACATGTATTAGGGGGGACAAAAGCCCCAAAACTAGGGACACATTTTAAACATTGCTTGTATAATCTTGGAAAGTTGCTAGAATAAAATGTTGTGCTACTACCATGCATTTCCATGCCAAGACTTGAACCCAGGACCCTGTGCACTACAGTCCAAACAACATACCACTATGCCAATTCAGCTGTTGTTTGAAAGACAGGTAGACTGAAACTTAAATGGCTATCATTTAGCGAATTCAGTTCTCACCATAGCTCTCAACCTCTTAGCACAAAACACCTAGACAAAGCCAATAATGGGGGAATACAGCCCCCCCACACATATTCAGTGAATTCAGTTCTCACCATAGCTCTCAACCTTTTAGCACAAAAACCTGGATAAGGCCAGTAATGGGGGAATGCAGCCCCAAATATAGGGACAAATTTCAAATATTGATCTTATAAACAGAAAATTGCTATAATAAAAGGTTTTGGTTACCATGTACTTTATGAAGAATTGATTGTGTCTTTCAGTTTTTCCCAGTTAGGGGTAGCCACAGCAGAAATCCGGTCCGCTAATGATTGGCAGTGGAGTTTTATGTGCTGGCTTGCCAGGGCTAATGCACAACCTTCAACGAAGGAATGCCCATTCACGCATGTCACCACACAGAAGACGCTCTAACTGAGAATCGAACGGGCAACATCTAACTGTGAGGCGACAACGCTACCGCAGCACCACCACTGCAGTACAACGTGTACTTTATGAAGAATATTAAGTGTGAAATTATTTAGTGAATTCAATATCCAACAGGAAGACAGGAAGAAATGTAAACAGGTGATCCGCTGTGGTGACCCCTAACTGGGAAAAGCCGAAAGAAGAAGACGAATATCCAACAGGAAAACCACATATTTTATGAGGAACAGAACAGAACAAAAATTTTAGGCAAATATTTTGCAAGTGGTGGTGGGTAGGGAATTTAAGCGTTTGTTACCTGCTGTCAAGGTACAGGGTTTGAGTCTTGCCACCAGGTATATTTAACTATGGCATTTCACATATGCACACACACACACACACACACACACACACACACACACACACACACACACACACACACACACACACACACACACACTCCTGTGAGAGCAAGCTGCTACCCAGCCTCCAGATGTTGCAGTCTGATCCCCTTTCAGTCTATGCAGTTCTAAGTGCATAGACATCTGGGATCTCTGCTGTTGCATGCTGTCTTCCTAATCTGGACTGACTCACCAGCAGTCTGGATTAAGTTCTGAGACTTGCATTTGTTGTTTTTATTTATTTATTTCTGCCTTGTTTACAGCTTGGGGGGGGGCTGCAGTCCTGCAGCCCACTAGCACAAGCTGACCCTTGCTGTATGACAATCAGACCAAAGAAGATCATTTCATAATGTTTCTCATCTTTATGTGACCCCTAACCTGTACAATTCCATTGAAATACAATCAAAGTTGTTTCTAAGAAGGTGACCAACTATTGCCAAGTGAAGATGTGCCATGATGTTAGAGTCCAGACCAAGACAGATGAATGATGTAACCATCTCAAGAGATGCATACACAACATATCAGTTTAAAGGTGTGCACACTCATTCAACTGGCTTATTGTACTGAGCATTATTTCCATATGTTTTCACAGACCTGATTGTTATGTTTTCAGTTGAATTGTGCAGGCTATAGGTCACACTACAGGTGGGAATTGTTATGAAATGAGTTATTGTGGTGTCATGGTCCAATTGATCAAACACCAGGCAGTGTATCAGGGGTGTGTACTCTTTATATTCTCTGTAGCTATATGGACACAGCAGTACCTGATCTGTATAACCAGCCTCCACCAAGGTAGATTAATCCCCTTTGCTAGAAGTAGCAATGCACAAACCACATAATAGGTAGCTACATTGGCTGTACAGGGACACATAGGTGCAGGCAACAACTTTGAAGCAAGTCCACCTATATCTGAGAAAGCATGTAAGTTCACAGGTGACTTCCTGTAAGGCAGACTATGACTATGAATCTGACATATCCACACCACCAAGGACAATTGCAACCATGTCTCCACATATGTTGTAAGTCTCAGATGAAATAACACAATTCATCCTGTACTGGGGGTAAAGAACATCTCATACACACATGCCATGGATATAGACAACCTGCATCACAGGTTAGGTGGGGAACATTGCAACCCTGTCCACCCCAGTTGTACAGGGAGATATGCACATCAACCACACTCCTCCCCTCATCAATGGTGAGCATGTACATATTGCCTACTGATGGCAACAACAGCATATCACCATGGGGCATAATAACATCAGTGTCTGCCTCCTACATGAACTCAGTCATGTGCTCAGAGCTCCATCACACACCACAGTCAAACACAGACCTGCCACCATCCACACACCATCCACATAGAAGATGCTCACTGTCAAACCTCTACATAGAAATGAATGGAGGATAGAGAATTATGCAATCAAGTGTCCAACATTGGGGGGAATAAGATAGCTCAGGGACAGGTGTGTAAGGCAAGCTGCTATAGCCATGATAGCTTGGAGGGTTTTGGTGTAGTCAGAATTATTTGCAATTGATATCCACTGTTGATGTGCATTTTAACAACCATATGAGGTCCTCTGACCATTTTCCTATTTATGTCTTCTAGGTAACATGCAGAGTGCTCGCCTACTAGCATTCTCTGTTGGGGAAACAGACATCATCACCCAATATGTGATTGGACATTATGCCCTGTCATTTGGACAGAAAGCAGAAGATGTGCGGGAGAGGACTGCCCTGTGGAACAGTGTGGTCCACAGGGTAAATGATGCCGGCCTGCACAGCAGAACTTATGAGCATGTGCAGCATCGGGCCATCAAGCTCAAATACCATGCCCGTCAATGGGCTGCTGCTGTAGCAAGGGACTGGCTAGCCACAGGTGGGAGCCCAGCCATCCAGCCCCCACTGACACCCAACCAATGAGCTCCTCACCACACTTGGGCCACAAGCTGAATACACAAGCCATTATGCTGAGGGAAGCATTGTGGAGGTGGGTTGCACACACACACTGGATGAAGAGTGTGCAGGTAAGGGCCCAGTGGGGATTATTACACTAATGTATCAGACATACATGTATCTGCATTGTATCTACATGCATGTGTCAGGTCCAATTGCAGTTGTGGATGGGGTTTTCTAATGCACAGAGCTGCACATCTATGGTGAGGACAGAACTTTGTGTATTATTGCGGTTAGTACTGTAGATGTGTAGACATGCTGAATCCATCCTGTACCAAGGCCACAAGTGCATCTGCTGACAATAACTCCTTCTCACAACTACCTAGGACTCTCTGGTCTGCATATGAGACAGCAGCCTGAAGCTGGTGAGTATGACATCATTCTGTTGTTGCCTGGCAATACCCCAGGCATGTGAAGCGCATGCAATTTACCATGCACACAACCATCAGTAATAGCTATATTGCTTAATGTAATAGCTATATTGCTTGTTGTGCATGTTCACTTGTGCTGAGGTTAACTGTATTGCATCACAGTGGTCACCACTTGGGCCTATCTGACATGAATTCAACATTTCTGTAGTATACCTCACAACTTGTCAGTGCCAAGACATCTGGACAGAGGCCAGCAAATTCTGCTGGCCAAACGGCCTAAGGTAGGGTCATGCATGACACATTACTGGTATACAGTGGATATAAATTCTGTACACACCCCTCTTAAGATGTAAGGTCTTCCTGTTACATACTAATTAGGACCACAATATGACAGTCCACACCTTTTCCAGCCTTTAATGTGACCCATAACAGGTACAGTTCACTTGTAAAACCAAGCATCTGTACTCATGTATTGCACCTACAAGGCAGGTCACCTGTGAGGGTGGAAGATGTCCAATCAGCATGATGTTTCAGTCAGGTATGATTCCTCATGCTGCCATATGTGTCAGTACACTCACTGTGGCCTGCTTGGCAATAATATCACATACATGGGCATTGTTAGGGCACACAGACCACTTCTGACCACGTGTAGGTTTCAAACATATGGATATTCTAGTACAGAGGACTGTACAATGGTTTAACCTGCTGCATATGAGGGAGATGCTGTTACCAGACTATATAAAGTAATAGCAGTGGGAGGTGGTCACCAGTTGTGTATGGTATACATTTCAAAATAGTGTAAGCTAAACATGATATGATCCTCACACACACACACATACACACACACACACACACACACACACAAAAACAGTTGCCAGCATTAGGATTAGAACTCTTGCCTATCTAGGTATTCCTACTATAGTGCTACACAGTTATGAGATGTGCCAGAGAGTTTATACATTTGCACCTCTTCTAAAGGTACTTCTAAGGTGGATGACATTAACAGGTCTACTAAATTGGAGTGAAGGGAAGTGTAAAGGGTAGTACACAGGTCAAATTTGGTAAGAGCCAGAAAGTACAGGATTTAGACACATTTGCCAGTATTAAAACTCCTGCCTATCTAGGTATTCCTACAATAGTGCTATGCAGTTATCATATACACCACAGAGCTTATACATTTCCACCTCTTCCAAAGGTGCTTCTAAGGTAGTTGACATCAACAGGTCTACTAAATTGGAGTAAAGAGAAGTGTAAAGGGTAGTATACAGGTCAAAAATGGTATGACCCAGACAGTACATGATTTACACACACATACACTTGCCAGTATTGGGATTAGAACTCCTGTCTATCTCGGTATGTCGACTACAGTGCTATGCAGTTACCGTGTGCCCTACAGAGCTTACTGAGCTTTCATATGGCCAAAGCTGCTAACTGCACAGCTGTGGTAAAGTATTACAGGTGGCAGACAGTCTGCCTTCTGTTCCACCCATACATCATGCTAGTTCCTTCTGTCTTGCACTTCAACTAGCATTATAGCATGGCACTTCACCAGATTATTGTATCAAGAAGTGTGGCACAGTGGGGCACCATCAGCAGTACTCGTTCATCACAGATATAGCCCCAGTACATATTAGTTATGTCCACCCCTCTGGGCATGTTTGAAGGGCAGTTATCTGTGCTTTCACTCATTAACCTGTTGCACTTGTCCATTCTGGGGCACTGTTGCAACTGCCTCATGTACACAGACAACCCTCCCCTCTAAACTCAAACACTCAGACCTGTGAGGGTTACCAATATATCACCCAATGTGGACATATGCACTCTCCAACAAAGACTGGACTAGCAGGTCAAGAGATAAGATCAACACCTGCCCCACACTATGTGGAACACATAGCTCACCATGACACCCACTTTGACAGCCATGACATACAGTGAAAAGTCACACACCCACCTTCTCAGAAGCACTCAATGGACATTTACCCAAACAGCACAGACCAGCAAGGCAGACACCCACTCAGACACTGTGACATGGCATATGCCAAGGGACACATATTTAACCCCTAACCTAAGCTCTTAAGGCTAACCACCTTGCACAATACACTGATCATGGGTAACTCAATACTGAGGCACACACATCCCACTCACTAAGTTGAATATGGAGCAGGTAACAGCTAAATATCTATCACATGCCAGCATCTAACATATGACACAGCCAGTTATGTCACTCCAGAATAATTATGAGTATCACTCCATATCCATGTGGGTGTGAATGACTTGGGACACACCTCCATGGACTACATGACAGGAGACATGGTTGAACACTCGGATTATGTGGTCCAGGCAGGTGTAACAGTAACCCTGGGCAGTGTACTGCTGTCACCCAGAATTATGTTGCTGTACTATCAACATATTATTGACTGCAACATTGGCTTACGTGTTATGTGCCATTCTCAGGGGATCCAGAACCTCTATGCTTTGGATGACATGACTGACAGAATCCAATGTCTTGCCATAGATGTCCTATATCTGTCACTGCTGGGTTGACAGGTACTGGCTAAGTATCTTGCCACCCCTATGGTCCTTATTAGGCAGTGTTCCTAATGTTATTACCACCATAACAGCTACACGTGTATGCAATCTGAGGGTCATGCTGCTCAACAGTGGACATCTATCTAACTGTCAGGATGCCGTCACTCACAGCAGTTTATGGAGTAGAGGACACATGTCTGATGTAATGGAGAGGTGGTTCACAGTAGCAGACAGCAGACCTGCAGTATCAGGCTATGACGCATTCCAAAGCTGTCAGCCCCCAAACATAGACCACACCACACCTCCACAGGTGGTGTTGTCTCCATATTCATTATGGATAGGAACACCTCCAGACTAGTATCAAATCACAATACATTGGATATACTTCTGGTACAACTGCCTTGGAGTAATAGTACAATCTAGACCATAGCCTGCTATGGGTCCACATCTATGTCCCTAGATTGTCAATGCACATTCCTCAACACCCTGCCATCTATAATGGTCCAATGCAACACTGACATAGTACGAGTCTTAAACTACCCCTCCATATCCTGAGGAATGTAGCCAAGTGCCAGTACAGTGGCCCAACACTTCTGTGATTCATCATTTTCATTGCCCTAGACCAGCTCATACTGACCCCTGGTAGAGGATGCAACAACCTTGACCTGTGTTGACCACTTAAATATGGGACTGTTGCCCATCCACAGATGTCAATCCCTGCCTGGTGAGATTCACACAGGCTGTAATCAACATGGAACACAACATGTCAGCCACACCCCCCCACAGAGATAACCATATCGCAAAACCTCACCAAAGCTGACTTTGCAGCCATGAAAACAGGGGTGGATGTCTTCATTGCATCCATAGCAATGGGAAATAGTTGCATGGGTGGATGTCTTCATTGCATCCATAGCAATGGGAAATAGTTGCATTACTGTAGAATCATACAGATAGGCACTGTACAAACAGGTACATGAATGCATGGTACTAGCCAGAGCCAATAGAACCCAGACACTGTCCTCCAAACACTGGGAGACAACATGATGGTCCCCTGCAATTACTAAAGTGTACATCAGAAGGAGGACACTGTTGCACAGAAAGGTGGTGTCCCATAACTAGTGAACTACCTTATTATCAAACACAACTTTAGATCCCTCATGGAATCCCCGACAGGCACCTATGGCAGCAGAGATGCACCAGACACTGATGACAGTCACAACAACCTTTGATAGTTACATCAACAACCTCCACAGCATTAAACAGAAGTGCTGTGAGTTACTGCACAATGCTAATACCTATCCTGAGACAACAGATATTGGCCACAGTCTTGGCAACACATTCAGTGCCAGCTTTACCCCTCTCTCCCCCCACAAGTGAAGTGCTGAGTGAATGTGTTCTCACATGCTGTATCCCATTTCCGTTCTAGACATCTGTGTGTCACCAGAATGTGGCCCTCCAGCAAGGCCATGGGGTATGGCAGTGTGGTAACACATCCACCATGTCATAGGCAGGGTACAATATGTGCACAGTAATCCTCAGTCTGTAACACAGTGATTGCATATGCCTCACAGATTAGAGGGCTGAGGGTTGTACATAGCTATATGTTGATTTACATCATCTGTTGTAGAATGTTGAATGGTACATGTTCTGGTTTGGACACACCTTTAGTTGCTAATAACCACAGCCAGAGGAGACATTCATCAACCAAACACACTGGGATTGCTATTCACACACACACACACACACACACACACACACACACACACACACACACACACACACACACACACACACACACACACACACACACACACACACACACACACACACACACATGGACGCACACATGCACACACCCACACACACACACACCCACACACCCGCACACACACACACACACACGCACACACACACACACACACACACACACACACACACACACACACACACACACACACACACACACACACTTGCCAGTACTGAGATCCATAAGTTTATTGCTTCATAGGTGTGTAGTAGGCGAATGGGCCTGAAGGCTTTACAAGGCTAGCCCAAGGAAATAGACACTGTACCAACCAAAAAAAAGAATGAAAACTGAAGACCACAGACGAAGAATCCACTTATAGCACCTAATTTATTGTACCTCTAGCGCTTCGGCAAACGCCTTCAAGAAGTATAAAACATCACATAACTAACACAGTTTAAATACCCTAATACATCAAACAATTAAACAATCAACATTAATCAATTAATCAATAAACATTAAGAAACCTCATCAGATAAAAAGCCTCCAGTTATATTCTACATTCAGACCCTGAGGAAATAAAGTGTCATATTTCAAAATAAAAATGCTTTCTTTATACAACTTCTTTTTATATAGATGATCAGAAAATACACCTTTAACAATATGTAGCCCAAGGAAATACCCTGTCATCAGGCCACATGAAAATAGTCCCCAGTGTGGATATGTAGCCCAAGGAAATACTCTGTCATCAGGCCATATGAAAATAGTCCCCAGTGTGGCTCAGGAGTATAGTCACTGGAGTGGTCCCCAGGGGTGGGTATTGTATTTCCCATCCACTCATCCAGATTTCTATTGTGGGTGGCCAGTGATGTGCATTGCTTCCTATGTATGTGATTTATATTCCATAACATGGACAGTTTCTGGGTTGTGCACATGTCCCACATGCATGTTCTTTGAAGTGTGGAAGTGTGCTTGAGGTCTGTGGGGCATGTTGTGTGGACAGATAGGTATCTTCTGATGAGACCTGGCTATGTAACTGAGGTAGTGATTGCACCTACATTGACAGTATGATATGGGTATTCATTGGAGTTATTGGCATCTGTCCATACAGGGCATGTGTATAAGGCATGATATTCCCTTTGTAGGGTACCTTTGCACACTCTAGAGTTGTTGCAGGCATCCATTGAGAAACATGGCAAAATGGCTACTGTACACATTGATTGGGCTACTGAGGGGATGGAACAGGGTGATATGTCTTTTTACTTGCTGGATAACACACACAGTGAGGAGATATAACACATCAAAGTACTTTCTGATGTCAGTGGCACTACTGTGGTCAACAGGCATGTAGTCTACTGCAGTCACACTGTGGGTACTATCTGTGAGACAATATGCAGGGAAACTACCAATATAGTGGTTTTTGCCTAGCCAAGTGTGTTTGTGTATGGTTCATGGGTGGCGAGGGGTCTCTGAGTACTAGAAGGGTTGCCTATATTGTTCATTAATCCATACTGTCATGTAGTCATTGCACATGACACTAGACATTTAGGGTTGTGGATTGTCTACACCAACCTCTATGGTGTTTGACAACTGTTGGTCTTGTAATGTGGACATTGGGACATATACTAGGTCCTCAACATAATAATTTAGCAAAACCCGCCCCCCAATGGATCCTGTTATTACACAATCACACACACACACACACACACACACACACACACACACATACACACACACACACACACACACACACACGCACACACGCACACACACACACACACACACACACACACACACACTTGCCAGTACTGAGTTTTAGATCTCTACCTAGCTATAAATTGCTACTACAGTGTTACACATTATCGCATATGCCACAGAGCTTATAGGATGGATGTTGCCCCAATGTACTTCTAAGGTGCAAAGGTATCTTTGAAGGTGAGTGACATCAGCAGCAGTGCTAAAGGAGGGGTAAGGGAAGTTTAGTGAGTGTGAATGGCCTCAACCACATTCATCTAGAAATACACACACACACACACACACACACACACACACACACACACACACACACACACACACACACACACACTCACACACACACACACACACACACTCACACATAACTTTACATTTGACAGGACTGAGATTACAACTGATACATTGATACCTATTTGTACTGTAGTGTTACGCAGTTATCACAAGCATCACTGAGACTATAGGGCGGAGGGCTAACCACAGGTATTTCTACAGTGAATGACATCAGCACATCATGTGATATAGGCCAATGGGATGTGTAGTGGGTGGGAAAGGCCTCATAATGGGATTCTCTCTGTCGCTGTCTGTCCTTCTCTTCCCCACGTCTCAGTGTGTGTATGTTTGGCATATTATATGATGTTGGCCTTAAATATGTGCAAGTATTCCCATCCAATGTGTGTGAAGTATCAATAGTGTACAATTTGGTGTGTGTGCACAGACAGCTGTGGATAACCAATATCTGTAGTCCACTGTGTTGTGAGTCATGAGCTTAATTTCTCTAAGTGTAGGAGCATGCCCAGTATGACCTTCTATATTGAGTGTGTGCATCCATTCTAGGGAGGGTTGGACTTCATTTCAGAGTTTTTTGTGCTACAGCTACACCTAGCAACCTGTTTCTGTAGATAGGTGGCTAATATGGGGACACAATGGGCTTAACATATGGGGGATACTGCAACTATTGCTGTCTGTGCTGCTTGTGTGACATGTTTGGTTGTAGCATAGATTTTCTGACATATGTACTGTTTTACACTGTGATGTGTCATGTCATCAACTACTGACAGTTATCATTCTTTGCTCACAGTTATTTACCGAGAAATACAAGATGAATGAAGCTGAGACCAATATTCTGAGGCATATAAACTACACATTCTGGCACACACCTGCCATTGTGGATGGGTGGCTACAGACAATAGACTGCTGGTTCTGTGTAAATGGTCCAGCACCTTGTTAGTATGCTGACTGGGGATCCCCTCCTTGTGCTTTTCTCAACTGCATGGAATGACCATATCCTGCTTGGGCCATACCTCTCAGCTGTACAGATACACACAGGTTATCCAGAGGCAGGACTCATATCTGGTCAGTTTACCTTCACATTGTGGTTTACAAGTAGTTTTGTGGTTATTCATTCATGGGTTTGCAGTCAGGAGTAGTATGGACGGACATTAGAGTTTCAGACTTCACACACTCCATGACATCCATGCTTCTACACCCCCCAGTCATTCTCTCTTCCATCTAACATTATGTAAGCAATATCTCAGAGGTATCCCTGTAGTTGGGCCTTTATCCCAGTAGTATTTATGGCCTGATCCACAGTTCTTGCAGTAGGACATGGGGAGGCATGCTATTGACATTTGTCAACTTGGCCTTGCATTTGTTTTCTGTTTACTGTGTTAGATTGTTAGTTGGGATCCCCTGACATTCTGTACATTGGCACTATGGGTGAGGCATGGGCTTTTGACAGAAGACTGTAGGCCATGTGAGAGTGCTGCAGGCCATCTGTTACTGCATTTCTACATGAGATTGTGGGGAAAGTACACGCCTGCAGACTTTAACATTTGAAATGACTGTACTGGTATTTTGGTTACTCTGTTGGCTTCCATTTCATATTTTATTTTGACCTATCATTCAGACAGGAGGCATATCAGTAGAGTACACGTTAGACCTTAATGGCATATATTTCAGTTTCAGACTTCTTACCCTTCAGAACTATAATGCAGCTGCCAGACCTGTTGTATTATGTATGCATAGGTCTGGTGGGGGGGCTGTTCACCATTGCCATCAAACCTGCCCTGCTGGGTGAGGCTGGTGGTGGGTATGTGACCCTCATAGACATCCATGTGTGTGACCTATTCACACCCATGGTTATTTGGGCCATCACATGTACTGCAGTGGGGGTTGTCACCTTGTGCAGTGCTGCCTAGTATGTTGACACCAGTATTTGTTAAGAGTTTCCTGCTGTCCCATATAGCTGTCTACTGCTATTCCATTCAGCCACCCAATTCTCTTGAGTGCTTACATCCATATCATACTATTCCATTCAGTAATTGATAGGAAGGGTGACTTACCTTGTTGCTGGGCCAGTATTGAGGACAGTGCTAGAGGGCTGACTATGTTGGATGCACATAGTACACACCCTATACATGGTAAAGCTCAGGTAGAGTTATGTTTGGCATCATTTTTACTGGATGTGCGAGTCAGAGAGAGGTATTGGTCCCTGAGTCCCTACAGTGTCAGTGTGTGTGCTATGCATTGCCTCTTTGCCAAGGCCTGGGCATACTGTGCACGCCTCCTTCTGCCTACAAGGGCAGGCTCAGAATGTTCCTCCTCAGAGTCCCTCTGTGCCTGTGCTGGCCTTGGTAATGGTGGGGGCTGTGTGGCCCTGCCCCATGCTGTTCCTGCTGCAGCTGTTTTTGCAGGATCATATTGAGTAGCATGGCACATACTATGAACATTTGTGTACATGTAGCTGGAGAGTACTGCAAGGCTCCACAGGATATGTCAAGGCAGCGGAACTGTAACTTGAGCATCCCAAACACATGCTCTACAATGATCCTAGTTTGTGCGTGTGCCTCATTATGATGTTCTTGTTCAGGTGTGTGTGCATTTCTGATGGGTGTCATCAGCCACAGCTCCAGTGTATAGCCAGCATCCCCCACTAGATGGCCATATGGGATGTCCCCCCTTGCAAACGCCTGATACAGCTGTGAGCAATGACAGATGTGGGAGTTGTGTTAGCTTCCAGGGCTGCCAGCTCACACATTCATGATAATGCCCTTGGCATCGCATGTGACCTGGCAGTTGATGAAGGGGAAGCCCTTGTGGTTTATGTAGACCATGCCCCGTTCACTGGGTGGTGCTTTGATGTGGATGTGCATGCAGTCTATAGCACCAACTACCTCAGGGTATTTTGCTATACAGTGGAAGAGACGCATACATCTGGTCAGCGCCTCACGGGCAGTGGGGAAATATATGTGCTCATTGGCATATTATGTCATGGCATCCAGGAACTGGTAAAGTACCCTGGATGCTGATGCCTGTGAGACCCCCATGATATCCCCAGTTGGTCTTTGGAAGGTACCTGTGGCTAGTATTTTTAAGCCTAGACATCCCTTGGTATCCACTGGGATGGGTTCCCCTCTATTAGTTCTGTACGTGAGGCATGGCTGGCACAGCTCAACAATTTGCTGTAGAATGTCCCTGTCCACTCTATAGAGCTCGACTATCTCCAGCTCATGTAGGCCCTGGTAGGTTACCCTGGGTCTGTACACTCTTCTCTTCCTCCTCACTGTGGGTCAGTTGTCAGCATTCTCCACCTCATCACCCTCAGTCACATATTGGTGGAGTAAATCAGCAACTGCAGCCTCTAACATTTTTAGTTAGTTTTGCCAGTTAACAATCCCCCATCTGTGTACACCAGTGGTGTAGATTTTGTGGGAAAAAACTGTCTGTAGGGTGTTTGCATAGTTTATATTAGTGTGCTGGGCTGCTGCATGTGTAATTGGCTAATTCGGATACATTCCATCTGCCAGCTATGCTAGTTCTCCTTGATTGCCTTCCTAGTGCTTTTCCCCTTCCCAGTTCCTCTCTGTTTAAGCTCTGAGGCATGGCACGCATACCCAGTGCTGAAATGTAAACAGTGCTGCCATTTCCTCTTTTTTTTTCGTTCTTTTTTTGTTTTGTTTAAATCCTGGTGCATGGCGCGTACAACTGTTTATGCTATATACACACCCCCTTATGAAGTCATTCAGCTCTTACACTTGCACTGTTGTATTGCTGCACCTACACAGTTAGGTACAAGCTGACACTTTGAAGAAATCTGTGATTCAGTTTAACTCCCCACATTTGCATACCCCAGTGTGTAAGTCATTAGTTACTGCACTTAAATGGACCCTTTCCCCTTGACAACCAGTGCTCCCTGGTATTGTTTACATTCTGCATGCCATTGACTATAACGGCAAAATGCAGAATTATCTTACAATTGACTTTTCTTTTTTTTTTTTTTTTTATTTTTGGCATGATCCCATTTGCACGCCACTGCCCTAAGCTTAAACGGCCGAGATCGACCAAAAAACAGTTTAATTTAAAAAAAAAAAATAAACTGTTTTTGATGCCAATGGCCTTATATTTGGCCATTGGCATGTGTGTTTGACTATAATACATGCTTTCCATGAGCTGTCCTGCTTCCGTTTGTTCAGATGCAGAAATCTATTCAGTTACTAACTGAATACATTTCTGCTCTGACACTGTTCCTGCACGGAGTCTGGCCAGCTTCTTGGATCACAAAATCATCTCATTTGCATGTTTTTTACCAGCAGGTGAGGCGATTTGCATCCCGCATGGCTTTCCATGCAGGAACAGTGTAGGGCCACTCATGCACATGAAAACGGCATGTATCTGAATCACAAAGCAGCCATTTTCCATGCAGGAGTGGCTAAACTGTTCCTGCATGGAAATCAGACATTCCTGAATCCGAGGGATAACTTTAATGCTCAACATTGAAAAAAGAAAAAAAAAAAAATACATACCTCAAGTAGAACAGATACCTATCACCATATCCATGCCAAAACAATGATGAAAAAATAAAAATGTCACCCAAAGTGAAAAAAAATAAAACAAAAGGTTTAAAATTAAAACATTCTTAATTTAATTTGAGGAGAAGCTTGCAATTTTCCATGGGAAAGAGCAAAAAGGCACCTAATTCTCTTCTGACTTCTTTTTCATTACTGAACATCAAGGAAGTAGCTTTCCATAATACTTTTAGTTTCTCAGGAAATGAGAAAAATGACTTGATCAGTTTTTGGCACAATTGTTGCCGAATTATCACAAAAGCCCTACACTGCTTCCCATCTTTAGGAAGTAAATCCCCAAAAAATGGAAATAGAATCTCTTCTATAGAAAATCTCTTTTTCTTATTGCTGCTGATAAAATTCTTCATAAATTTTATTATTATAGGTCTAGGTTTTCTTTTAATCTAGTCCTTCCTTTTAGAGTTGACAGAATGGTAAAATCAATCTAATTCAAATGTTACTGGTTAATTTGAGTCTATAACAGCTTTACATAATTTTTGTAATACCTTCTCCAATCCAATCTCATGATCCCATATTTCCAGAACTCCCAATATATCCGATTTTCCTTTTTCATTCATAGTTCAAAGTCTACTATGTAATATTTGCTGTTTATCCATCATTAAAATGATTTGGTCTTTCAACAACCTACTTTCATATTTAGCTCTGGTATTATTTCACTCAACTCATTAACATACTGCTTCTGTGAATTCTGCTGTTCCACTAATTCATTGATAGGAAGCTGCATTTGTGCAGTTATTTACTGAAATTTCCAGCTTATCAAGTTTGTTACAAATAAACTGTAATTTATTTGTGAGAGGATTAAAGGAGGCAGTGTCTTAGTCCAACTCCCTTTTTAAAGCTGAGCAATCTGTTTGTTACAAATAAACAAATATATTTGTGAGATAATTAAAAGAGGCAAACAGTGTCTTATTAGTCCAATTCCCTTTTTAAAGCTGAACAATCAGTAATTTGGTCTTGATAAATGTACAAATGCATCCTTTAAAGCAGGAAAGCTGCAGCACCAAGAAAACATTGGCCTAGGACAGGAATGTGATATAAAAGAACCTGCGCATGAGAGAGTGTATACATTGTTTGGGAACTGATGGAGGATCAACAATAAAACATGAACAAATGTGAATAAAACTTAGTAAAAAATATTTTAGAAGACTAAAATTAATACTGAAAACAGCACTGACATCTAGGAACAAACCATAGGTCTCAACCTGTTAAGAGGCCAATGTGGAACACAGACCCTAACAATATGTGACAGATGGTCAAAATGTGGAACACCCTATTTTCGCACTGCGTGAAACATGCCATTGTCATGGATAATAGTAGAACATCTGTAAAATTCAATAAAACACACTTCTCAGATCCAAAACCTTTATTTGATAATCTGCAAATACCATAACCACACCATAAGTAAATGAAACAGCACTTTACAAAAATAAAAATCAGATTTACTACATTTTCTAAACAGACATATTACAGAGACACTTTAAATATTGTTCCTATAACCTTAGAAATATTGCTAGAACAGGATCTGTCTTGGCATTCAGTTTCTCTAAAAAATGGCAATTACTCTTCGAGAAGTACTAGGGGGACAAGCAGCACAAACAGACACTTTAAATATTGCTCTTATAAACTTAGAAATATTGCTGAAATAACAGGATCTATCTTGGCATTCAGTTTCTCCCAAAAAAAAAAAAAAAAAAGGCAATTACTTTCAGAGACATACTAGGGGGACAAGCAGCACAAACAGAGACATGTTAAATAGTGCTCCTATAACCTTAGAAATGTTGCTAGAACTGGATCTGTCTTGGCATTCAGTTTCTCTAAAAAAATGGCAATTACTCTCTGAGACATACTAGGGGGACAAGCAGAACAGACACTTTAAATATTGCTCTTATAAATTTAGAAAGTTGCTAGAATAACAGGTTCTGGCTTGACATACAGTTTCTGGAAAAAAAGACATACTAGAGGGGCATGCAGAACAACAGAGACACTTTAAATATTGCTCTTATAAACTATATTGCTAAAATAAATGGCAATTACTCTGAGATGCATTAGGGCGACAAGCAACACCAACATAGAGGCACTTTAAATATTGCTCTTATAAGCTTACAAATACTGCTAGAACAATAGGATCTGTGTTGGCACACAATTGCTCAATTACTTTCAGACTTCAAAATCCTAGGGGGACAAGCAGTACAAAAACAAACTTTAAATATTCCTGTTATTCTAGCAACGTTTTAAGTTTATAGCAGCATCTGTGTTGGCATAGATTTAGCTCAGTTTCTGGCAGACTTCAGAGACATACTAGAAGCAAGCAGCACAAACTTACAGCCCCTAAACATTGCTCTTATAAATTTGGAAAGTTGCTAGAACAACAAGATCTGTGCTAGCATACCAGTTTTCAAAGAAAACACTTGCCATTGCAGCTAAAACACTTACCTTTGCCTAGGTACACAGCACCCACTCAATATGCAGTTAGCCAAAGTCTCCAGCAGCACAAATAATCCACCACGATGACCACAGCACAAACTATGATGATCCCGGTAGTCCAGCAGCAAGCAGCAGCAAAATAAAACCTCAGCCCTTCTGTTCTGGCCGCTACTGAGTCCCAATGTCTTCAATCCGCACCTTCCTTCTCCCGATGTCTGCAACACGCACCTTCCTTCTCCCGATGTCTTCAAACCATATTCCACTCCTTCCCGGTCTTCTTTCCTGGAGATTAGACCTAAAAAGTAAAATCCCTGATTCCTGGAAGCCTTTTTCAAGCCATTATTTTGCCATGAAAAGGCTTCCTGGAATGTGATTGGCTAGTACTGGGGAGCTCTCATAGGCTCCTGTCCTCCTGTGACTCTTTACTTGATTGGCTCATAGAATGCATTCACAATTGGCTGTAAATGCAGTCTACAAGCCAATCAAAAACTGCGGGACACAGCCAACACTGTGTAATGCAGAATGGCAGCAGAGGTTTGCATTGGCTTGTTTATTACCAATTTATTTATTGTCAATTACAAACCAGTCAAAATCCTTGTAGTGGAGCCACAGCTGATCAATGCAGAACAGCGGAACAGTGGCTTTGCTCGTCTTAAATGTGGAGTGTTCCGCATAATCCAGAGTACTTGGATGCTCAGGAACAAACTCCAAGCTATAAACCAATTTGTTCTTCCTATCCTGACTTACAGTTTTGGCGTGATTCACTGGGCCCAAAAGATGTTGAATCAATTGGACAGGAAAATAAAAAAGATGCTTCATGGTTATCAAATGATTTATAAAAATCAGTGTATACCAAGACTATATATTCCCTGTTCTGAAGGAGGTATGAACCTCCTAGAAATTGATTATATGTATAGATCTGCAATCATAGGCCTGCATACATATCTGCTAACCTCACAAGACCCAAAATGTAGTGAAAGTGTTAAAACATGAGGAGAATAATTCTAAGATGACCTCCCTGCTTAGTTTAACAGAAGTATATCAGTGTCAAGCAGGAACAGAAATTAAATCAGAAGTAGGTAAAACCAGGCAGCAACTGAATGTGCCAAAAAAAATAAAAGATAGAATATATGGTGATGGATCAGATGAGAAGGCAAGAAATGTGGAAAATGGATAAATATAGATGCAAGTATAGAAAACTCTTGGAACAACCTAATGTTGATCAGGATAGAACATGAGAATGGTTAAGGAGAGCTGTATTTAAACCAAAAGATGAAAGGTTAATATTGACAGCCCAAGATAGTGGACTATGTACATGCTGGTTTACAAAGTCCATTGAACATGCAGTAGAAACAGACAAATGTAGGTTCTGTAAAACAGAATAGGAAACAGTCACACATCTTGCTGCTGGTTGTGATATTCTAATGGCAGAAGGACTTTATACTGAAAGGCATAATAATGTGATAATGTGGCAAGACTGTTGCACTAGAAATTGTACAAACATTATAATACTGAAGTAGATGAAAAACAATGAAAACATGAGCCACAGAGCATTATAGAAAATTATGAAGTTTATATCACATGGGATCACCCATTACCAACCATTCAAAAATAGATGCAAGAAAACCAGATATAGTAGTTCATGAAAAGAAGACAAAAGTAGCATTGATCAATCCTAACTGAAACATAATTTCTTAATATTCTTCATCCTACATAACATTTATCATATTCAAAGTTTTCACATAAATATTGTTCCCATTTTAATTTGCCAGGAAAAACTGTAACTTCTGTATTACTATTTATCATTTTATAAATAAGTAAAATCTGTTTACTAATGTACATGAGGTCTAATTTACTTTCTGATTTAAAACCTTTTACACTTTCAAGTATAAAGAACTAATTTGATTTTCTTTTCATGATGTCCACATTCATAATAATTTCAAGCTGTTACCATATATTGTCAATAAAACCTTGTAATAACAGATAATTATTTTTGCATGTTGCATGCTAATCTAAATGTATTAACTAAAAAGGAAATTGTTGTGTACAAGGTAGAAAATAAATATATAAAAGTAAAAACATCAACCAAAAGGATGTAGCCACAAAATAACATCCACAGAAGGCACTCCGTTAAGGAAATATTTATTTAGCGCTTTTGCCCAAAGACTTCATCAAAATTGGACTAATTATGGTATTATATATATTACAATGAGCATTTAGTACATACGTAATAGTGTTCCTAGTATTAATTTTCCTGCATTGTGAAGCCAACAGTTTTCCAATTTTATCATTAAACACATCAGTCTTAAGTTTATTATATTTCTCTTCATATACTTTTCTTTCTTGTATGCATTTTGCCATATTTCTATGTATATTTCATAATTAATAGCTATTAATTGATTTAATATGTCATCTAGTTCTGTAATTTTATCAAATAAAGTATATATAAAAAGTGCTGAAGTGCAATAGCTGACCTGATTTGTGTACCTTAAAGGTATCCATTGTAAATCTGAAAGAGACATATGAGTATACATTAGTTGTACAATATTCTCTTATGAATTCCTTAATAATATCATTAAAGTATTCATTTATAAGCAAATCTACAAACATTTTTTCTAGAATTAATGTGATTTTTAAGAGAGTAACAGTTGTTTCACCATAATGATTTTGCATTATGATTAGTAGAGATGCAAATTATGTTATTCTTTATTGTAGTTCTTATGATCAAATCCTCAGAGACAAGAAAAAAAAAGAATTCTAGAACATAATTTTACCACTTTCATAATGTGCGCATATTCTCTACTTTTAGGATTCTTAATTCTCCAAACATCTATCACATCTTTTTCACATACACTTATTCAACATATTACCAAACAATGTAATGTTTTTTTTCTTTTTTTCACAGAATACTCAAAAGATACATTACTACCTAATGTGTATTTTCTTTGCCAGAATTGTTTTAAATATGTATATATTGATTAGCTATCTACTAGGTAACCTCCCTTTCTTTTGCAATGAATGTTACATATGAAAGCCTATAGCTTGCTATAATTTTTTTATACTGAATACTTCTGTAAATATGTAACATCTTTTATTATTCTTTATTTTCTTTTGCAATGAATGCTACACATGAAAGCCTATGGCTTACTATAATGTTACTTTAATGTTTCTGACTCTGAATTTTGTCTATTATGTAACCTCTTTTGCTATTATTATTAATGAAACTTTTTGTGGAGCTTTTCACCCTCCACTGAAAATGGGTCTCTATGACCTAGTGGATTCTCCTGGTCAACAAATGCAAATACATAAATAATAAAATAAAATGTTTGATAAGTTTGCCTTGTAGATAGATGGACAAATTTGGAATTCAATGTAGCATTCCAATCACCTCTAATAATAACTATAACATTATTCAGTTTCTACAAATTTCAGAAATGTCAGTTAAAAAGAATTGTATTTATGAAAAGGTCCGTATACTGACATTATTGTCATTTTACATAATTCATATTCTACAGAGATTACAACTACATTGCCTTTAAGGCCTGCACAACATTTGATAATTTTACTACCAAATTTAGTTTTAACTGAAATCGCTACTGCTGATGCTGACAAATGAAAATTGTTAGAACTATTATTGATCTATTTGTATTTTGATATTTATTTATTTTTATGTATTTATCATTTGTTGACCGGTAAAGCCCGACTAGGTTCCACAGAGCCTGTTTTCAGCGGAGGCCCGGGGAGAAATGCTCCAGATGCATGTCTTTGGAATATATGCATGTCTTTGGATATAGGATACAAACATTGGCTATCACTAATAAAAATATCCTGCAATAAAAAAGTCTTTAGAACAATTTCTAATCTCATAGTATTTTTAAGTTTTGAAAAAGTCTGTGCACCATTAACATTTATAGACATAACTTTAATGCTCAACATTGAAAAAAGAAAAAAAAATTACATATTTCAAGTAGAACATATTCCTACTACCACATCCATGCCAAAACAATGATGAAAAAATAAAAATTTCACCTGAAGTGAAAAAAAAATAAGACAAAAGGTTCAAAATTAAAATGTCCTTAGTTTAATTTGAGGAGAAGCTTGCAATTTTTCATGGGAAAGAGCAAAAAGTCACCTAATTCTCTTCTGACTTCTTTTTCATTACTGAACATCAAGGAAGTAGCTTTCCATAATACTTTTAGTTTCTTAGAAAATAAGAAAAATGACTTGATCAGTTTTTGACACATTTCTTGCCGAATGATCACAAAAGCCCTGCGCTGCTTCCGATCTTTAGGAAGTAAATCCCAAAAAAAATGGAAATAGAACCTCTTCTATAGAAAATCGCTTTCTATTTGCTGCTGATAAAATTCTTCATAGGTTCATAGGTTCTTAGGTAGATACTAGGCTATTGGCCCTAGGGCCTATATAAGCCTAGCCAAAAATGTACCCTGGCTTTTGCCACCCAAGACAATTTTTTTCCTGTGCCCCTGTCGAGCAGAGCCACAGAAGTGATCCCTGGGGTGAATTTCCTATTTCCCATCCAATCATCAAGATTTTTCTTAAAGAGTGCTAATGAGGAGCTCTGTTTGACATAGATAGGTAGTCTGTTCCAGAGTATGGGAAGTCTCGGGACAGGAATCTATCCCTCTAGCATGTTCTGTTTATTGTGGTGACAAGGTTTATGTCCCTAGAGCGTGTAGTTCGGAGGGATTGGGATTTCATTAAGTGGAGCATGTCCAACAGCTCTGGGTTTGACACAGCTTTGTATGTTAGGCAGAGATCGCCTCTGAGTAGGCGATATGCAACGGAGTAAAGCTGGAGTTTTTTGAGACGGTCTGCATAGGGCATCTGTTTGAGGCCAGTAATCCTCTTTGTGAGGTATTTCTGTGGCCTTTCTGTTGTTGTAGATGTCCTGTGAGGTAAATACCAAAAGGGGCACTGTACTCTATAATGGGTCTAATGAGTGATGAGGAGAGGGGAACATCGACCTCCTTTTTTCTGGATGAGAAACCTTTTGTGATGAGGTGAGACACATAGAAGGATTTCCTAACCACTGTGGTGATGTGATTATCAAAGGAGAGACTACTGTCCACTTGTGTCCCAAGGTCTCTTATCCCATTGTCAGCGTTAAGTAGACTACCAGCTATGTGGTAGTTCATGGGTACAGAGTTTTTACCAAAGGGAATGACAATACACTTTTTGGCATTGAGCTTCAGGCCATGGCTTTGACACCAGGCATCTGTCTCAGTAAGGCCCTTTTGTAGTATGTCCACATCATTAGGAGTTTTGATTATGGCTCCTAGTTTGCAGTCATCTGCAAACTTTGTTAGCCAAAGACCTTCTGTGTTAGCCTAAATATTATTATTATAGGTCTAGGTTTACTTTTGATCTGGTCCTTCGCTTTAGAGTTGACAGAATGGTGAAATCAATCTAATTCAATTTTTACTGGTTAATTTGAGTCTATAACAGATTTACATACTTTTTGTAATACCTTCTCCACTCCAATCTCATGATCCCATATTTCCAGAACTCCCAGTATATCAGATTTTCCTTTTTCATTCACAGTTCAAAGTCTACTATATAATATTTGCTGTTTATCCATCATTAAAGTGATTTGGTCTTTCAACAATCTACTTTCATATTAAACAGCACTGATTTTTTTTCATTCAACTCATTAACATATTGCTTCTGTGGGTTCCTATTACATGATCGAAAGATCACAATTTCGAATGCTCAGAAGAGTGAAAATGCTGCATATCGAAGTTTGTATTGTGGGATTGCAGTACAATGAAAATTGGAATATTTGCCCTTTCCTCACTGTAGTGTGATCTCAAAGCTGGTATATATATTTAGTGGGGGTGTGGGGGCAGCCCCCCACAATAACAGTTTTGATATGCAGCATTTTCACTCTTATGAGCATTTGAAATTGTGGGGCAGGATTCACCAAGCCTCCGTGTAAGAGTTAGCAAGTCTTACATGGAGGCTGCAGTTAAACGGGGTGATGTCAGCATGCCATGCATATTCATGAGGGCATGCTGAATCACACCCTAGGCTAACACGGTCCATGTAGCAATGTTGAGGGCGTGTCCGCATGGTGAGACATGCAAAGGGACACGCCCCCAGAAGAATCACAGTCCCAAAAGGAAACTCCCATGAGCGAGTCCGTGGAAATGTCACGAAACACAACAGCACACATGTCCCTACAGACTATTAACCCAACTGAAAAGTAAAACGTAAAAATGAACAGTTTATTTTTTTTTTATTTCAGAAATGTTTGCCCGTAATTGCGCTCGTTTGCGCGGGTGTGCCCTTCGCTCAGCCACAGTTAGCAGTCATTGAAAAAGCATATAAGCTCTAAATATGCAAAATAAGCCAAGTAGCAATAGCGTAGCGGTAGAGACGTCGGCCAAAGAGGAGGCAGTCACGGTTCGAGCACCAACAACATCATTTTTTTATTTTTAGTGAAATAAGCACGAAACAATCCCCTGACATATATGTGTATATATATATATATATATATATATGCCAATAATGGATCCAAACAGGAGTCACCACACGAAAAATCAAGTAGAACTTTCTTTATTGTTACCTAAAAACCACACAAGCGCTTTCACGTAGGTTAACTACGCTTCATCAGGTGTAAATGTTAGAAACAAATGAACCATCTTTATACTTGGCTTTTAGGCGGGAAAACCAGATAATCAAAGCACAATTAGATAGCAATTAAGACAACTTGTGTTGTATTTAAAAGGGCAATGGTCTATCATTAGGAGAATGGTATGAATACATGTCAAAACCATTCAATGGCAAAAGTTTCAAATGCTCTTTTTATACAATATATTGAGTGTGTAACACATAAATCACAATATCATTAAAAATAAATGCAACACAAAACATCGTTGTTTAAATGAGTTGAGGCTAGTCAGTACTAGCTTGCAATTAGTTACCACACTCTTGTATATAATGCAATATTCTACACATTCATGCATTATCCCAATAATGTTATATTCCTCTGACATGGAATATACAATAACAGATTAAAATTATTTAATATTTAAAACCAACGAAACCATCGTTTAAAGTTAGATTACCAGACCACATAGCATCTGCATGATTCAAGGAAATAAAGTGCCTCCTCAAAACAATTCAAACTGAGAGAATAACAGTAAGTCCCTCAGACAAACTGAAAGCAGTTGTCAAGTAACCTTCCGTTCTAAGACATTTAAAAAACAGATCTCATTCATTAATCTCACTAGCACGTAATGACTCTAGCACCCAACGGCCATTATGATTAAAAATTACTCAATGAATAGAAAATTTAAAACAAAAACAAAGACAAAAACATTTACTTTGAACATTGTTTAGAGGCAAAACAAAAACATCCAAGTTCAGCAACGTTCATATACAGGAGCGACAGACTCTCAAAACCAGTAATTCATTCATATCAGGCTCTCCAAATATTCATCAATCACCTATGAAGCTACCTGCAAACTATGTAGTAACCGTGCCTGGCAAATAAACAACCACCATATCTGGACTTATTAGAAACGTAGTTTTGTTACCAGTTAACTAAAAGGTTTAAAACGCCCTCAGTTACAAAACTAATCGGCGTTTAAACTTCATCAGTTAGCATCACTTATCTGGCACCTTCCCAGATGACCAACCAACATTTATAGACTAATAGCAGTAAAAAAGCTGTAATAACAAAAGCTGCTCACCATGCGATGCATCATCCTTACCATCCGATCAATCCCCATAAACAAAACAAGCCAAAACAAGGCAAGACATGAGCAATCCAACTCAGAGGTGTTCACGATCAGAAGTACTGATAGCGAAACTGAATACTGAATACTCATACCTCTGACGCTCTCAGCACCTCCGCATCTACCATATATAACTGCAACCAAGATATTTACCAAGAATGCTACCATGTCTAAACTTGTTAAATTCGTAACTACTAAATAAAACAAACTTCCAATACCTAAAACAAATAGTATACAAGATCAACATCAAACAGATATAAACCTAATTCAACTCAACACAAATAACTATTGGAAGTGGAAACACAGCATTGATGCTGTTTACTCATGGGCAAACCATCTAAAAGTATGAAATAAATAATAAATCCATCCGGGTCAAAAATCCAAGGAGTGAATGACCTCAAGGCAATGTCTTTGTTATATAAAGTAAACACACAATATTATTGCTGTTTTATCGTAGTCAGACCATCTAAAATAAACAACAAGTCCATCTGGATCAAAAAATCTAAAAAATGAATAACCTCAAAAAAATCTTTACTATATAGATGGCTACATAGTCATGACCATCAAACTAAAATAAAATAAAAATAATAATATTATCAAAATCTTATAGTATTAATACAAAATATAAAAAATGACATATTGTATAATGAATATATATTAGATGTTAAATATTTCTTTCGATTATCTAAAACAGGTTTAATGGATACTGAATAATTAATACCTGGTGGTATATGTGCCCTTAATGTAAAAATCCATTTCAATTCTCTAATGGCCAGCTGATTATTGGTATCACCTGCTCTGGGGCTCAATGGCAACATTTCTAAAACTTTAAACCCAAAAGTATGACTGGGATGCTCCATGACATGTTTGGCTAAAGCATTAGACTCTTTTTCCTTCCTAATATCATAACAGTGGTTGTATACCCTATCACGTAGCCGTCTCTTTGTTAGGCCAACGTAAAATGCATCACAGAAAATACATGTAGCTAAGTATATCAAGTTGCTACTATTACAGTCACTATAGAACCTAGGAATAAAGGAAAAAATGCCTTCAGGATGAATAAAACTAACCTTTTTAGATATAAACGGACACATCGAACATCCACCACATGGGAAAGTACCCAATTTTTCATAAACAGTATTATTAAATGAATATATGTGCTCTGAGCATAAAATTTCTTTCATATTCTGAGCACCAACAACATCATTTTTTTATTTTTAGTGAAATAAGCACGAAACAATCCCCTGACATATGTGTATATATATATATATATATATATATATATATATATATATATATATATATATAATTATAATTTAAATAAAATGCAATGAAATGGGCCATGTTTTATGAAGACCTCTGACACAATAAAAAAATAAAATATTTTATAAGTGCCCATAGCTGAGCAGTGCTCTAACAAGCTGAGTATGTTTGCCTGCAGGTGAGCAGTGGTTTAACAGGTGTAATAGGAGTGTTCGGAGTTGAGCAGTGCTTTAACACGCTGAAAGTGTGTGCCTGTAGTTGCGCAGCATTTCTCACAGTGTAATATGTGTGCTCATAGCCAAATAACGCGTTAACCAGCGTAACCCGTTTGCGCGGAGCTGCCCAGCGCGCCAACCGGCTTACCGGCGGGCAACGGTGAGCAACCTGTATCAAAGCCGCCTTTAAACAGACACACCTCCTAGCTTGTCTAGACAGTAGCAAAATAAAAAAAGACGCAATGCCCAGGCTCGAACCCAGGATACTGTGCATCATAGTCAAAGTACTGAACCACTAAGCCATGACAGCTGTACTGAAAGCTGCAGTATTAGCATATATATAGGAATTAATGGAAATAGAAGCATGACAAAGCAGGTTTTGTGAAGCTGATACAATTCCAAAATGGCCAATCACAGATAAGTGCAGGAAAAATGGCATATATAAGCCCCATAGGCGGGAATACACAGCATAACTGATTGTGGAACCTATTTGCAGTCAGGATGGCAGGTGTAGGAGAGGGCAGTCGCTTTTGAGCACAGAGGTGGGGTGTTGCGGAGTCCAAATACATGGTTTGGCTCCTAGTCCACGATCATGAGGCTCAACTCATGCAGGGCCAGGTTCTGTGGGGTGCATATAAGGCAGAGGCATGGAACCGGTTGGCACATGATCTCACCAGTGCCACAGGCATACCAAGGACTGGTGTACAGGTCCGTCACCACCATGCGGACCTGAAGAGATGGAAGCAGGACCAACTGAATCGTTGGATCCAGGAGGCCCGGCAAATGCCCAACGCCCCACTACTGAGTAAGTATCCATGTAATTATGTATGTAAGGAATTATCCTAGCTGATATTATGGAGATGTATGTTCCAATATTACTTCATTTATATTACAGCTGCAGGTGTGCGTTCCGCGAATAGGCGAGCCTATGGTGATAGGCTGGAGTGGTTGCGCCACCAGGCAGGTTAGTAATTATATTCCTGTACTTGTTATACAATATAAGTGAGACAGCTTGTAAAAGAGGTCAGTGTAGTCACATATTAATAAAGTTCAAATAACACTAGAAGAAAGATTCTGCTAGCATTGTATGATTAGATAAGTGATGCAGCATGTAATCCAGAAATAAAAAGTAAACAGGTCTGAAATAGTGATTACCCACCTGAAGTGTAATATCAGATAACCTGCAGCAGCCTGAAAATCACTGGTAAACAAGCCAAAGATAATAGACATGTGTGAAATACACCCCCTTAGAAAATCTGCCATATGAAACAAGTGAGTCTGTTGGAAAGGATTGTTGTAAGCAGGTATGACATGTTAATAATGCCTACAATAAAGTACCAACTTGAATTGTAAAAATAAAACAAGTGAGTGAGAGAAAGATGTATGAATCGACCAAGAAAGCTGTTATAACTTCTGAATAAAGTATACTGCAGTCAGTACATAATGAAATGAATGAGACAGTTACAACCAAAAAGTGAAATGTTTGAAATAAAGTACTGAAGCTGGAATGTGTCTGTCCCACAATTTGTATATGTTTCTGTACCCTTGCAATATGGAGATAGTATGGTTGTATGAAATAATGAACATCCACAGTTGTCTGGAGCCATATAAATGAAATGTAGCAGGATGCTGTACCTGAACATAGCCAGATATGAAATGTGTATGAATAAAAATGCAATGTATATTAATGTAGCAGTAACAGTCCCATCACCAACATTACTAAGGTTACATATAGGAAACTGTACTAAGACCTGTAGGGTATATATATCTGCAGCTACTAGAGTTGTACAGCATATGTATATGTAGTTGAAGTTGTTAATGAAATATTTCTTCACCCTACCCTATATTCACAAATAATGCCATTCCACAACAAACTGGGTATGTGTATTCACAATCAATTCCTATGGACATTTGTCCTGTTGGTTCAAACATATTTGCATGTACGTTGCTGCATGTGCCCTGTTCACATATCCAAACCCGATGGCCTGTTGCCATCAATCGACCCTGCATGCTGTTGGATTGTGTACTGTTGTTCAAAATATACATGTTTGGAATTCATGGGTGTTTGGTTAATGGGAATACTGATGCATGCTGTTACAACTAATTTTGAATGGTATTGTTTGTTACTAACCCAAAATGTCATAAAATATGTCTAAACATAGGACAACAGGGAAGGCGGGTTCCAGCGGACCCACCTCTCCCACCTCAGCTGGCGAGTGCACCTGGCACTAGTGCCAGGCCGGAACCTCCTCCGGTGGCCCTGTACCACCTTCAGGTGGAAGCGCTGCAGGGGATGGGGCTCATCCCCCCTCTGCAAGCGTGGCCGGAGGAGACCATCCACTCACCCTCCAAAGTGTCCGGTCTGTGGTGCGTAGCGAGATCAGGCAGTCTGTGCTTGAATCCCTACGCCAGCTTGAGGCTCGGGTGGCATGACTCACGGGTGTCCCTGCTGCCCGTCCTACACAGCCCCCAGCACAGCCCCATCCTGGACTGTGAAGGCACAGTGGCAACTGCCCATGGGTGGGGATGTCAATTCCACTGTTGCCATCTGTGGGCTCATGGGCTCGCGATATCCCAACATCCGTCCCCGTCAATTGTGCCCCCCCCCGACATGTGTCATACTCCGCCCCTGTATGCGTCTTGTTTGTCTTGTCTGTTAACCTCCCCTACCTACCTCCTCAAATATACCTACTTCCTGTACCTCACATTCCACTCTCACCTGAAAAAAAAAAAAAAAAGGGCACTCTGTTCCTGCAAAAAAATTACGCCCCATACATAGCTGCCCATTTTGCAGACATGTGTGCTGGACATGTGAAGTGGTAATTGCAATTGGCTGTACAACATACTTTGTTGTCCTCGCCCCTCTCTCAGGGGTGGAAGGTTTCAAATTTCACACCAAATTACAGAGATATGCACAGCTGTTGCTGATAAAGAAATGGGCAGCTATGGGCCTTTCCTACATCCTTCCTGCAAATCCCGAGCTTGTTTTCCTACTGTCCTACCCTCTTTGTGCCCCCTTTTTCACCACTGTCCTATCTCCCCATTTTGTTTTCTTTCAAAGAAATTAGCGCGGGTGTGCGCGAGAGTAAGCACTTTTAAGCAGTTGTAAGCGGGAGTGCACTTGTGTGCGCTTAGCTAAGCATGTGTGTGTGAAGCTAAGTGACAGTACGCATGCGTGAGATCCACGCAAACCAGCGCTAACCCGCTTACAACTGCTTAAAAGTGCCTTAGTCACTCTGAATGACAAGGTCTGTAGTTTGCTCAGCAGCAAAATAAAATTCCTCTGTCAGTCTCGAACCCAGGACCTTGGAAACACTAGTCTGCATGACTTACCACTAAGCCATGACTGATATACAAGAACCTTCTGCTGAAAGCAATATATCATGAAATAGTAGGACTGAATGTAAAGGGAATATAGGAAGGCTATTACACAAAGTTTGTCTTGTATCTTTACTGGCAATTCTTGTGGATTTGTATAACATTAGCGTGAGAACAGAAACAGCCATGCTAGTCGGTAGCTAGTAGGTAATAATGTGACAGTAGCACCTTGCAAACCACACACACTATCAGAGCAGGATAAACACTGCCATATTTGAACAGGTAAGAGGCCAGACCTCACAAATGGGACTGAATTACAGGGATGTCCCTGATCTGAAAACAAATGTTAACTGTGCCCCACTGACTCCCTGTGAAATGTACTAATAGTAGGCAGAAAGGTGTTTTGTCCCACGTAATGGTAACTGTCAAATACTGAAAGTATGCACTACGTGCATGTCAGAAATGGTGTATTCACAAGCACACCCACATGTAGGTGTACAACCCACAAATATCAAAGGAGGTATCCAACTAATAACAGAAGGACAGTATAGCTGTTTACAAGCACTGCATGTGCCTGCTATCCATAACTGTTAGTACAAAGTAGAAGGTGCCACTACTGCTCAGGAGCAAAATAAAATACCCTTGTAGGTGTCAAGCCCCACACCCTGGCCAGACCAGACTGCATGCAGTACCACCAAATCACAACAAACATATAAGGAATTGCTGCTGAAAGAAATATAGCAAGCATTACAAGGAGTGAATGTGAATGGAAAATAGGAAAGCCATAGCAACACATTCCAGTAAAGACACCTAGCAGGCCTCCAAGGAGTGAATGTAAAGGCTAAATAGTGAAGCCATAGCAACAAATTGCAAGAGCCACTGCAGTAAACCAGTTACTCCACAAGTCCCACAGGAAAGCACATACTCCCATTTAAACAGTATTAGTATTATTAGGTGTCAGTTAACATACACACTGAGAAGAATAAACTGGAGGAAGCAATAGTCAGGTGTCAGTACAACATGCATGTCAGTGCCTACAACACAGCCTGAGATATGAGAGACATACCAACCTTTATGCTCACACAACAGTGTCCACAGCATACCAGCATGGTCCCCACCTTGAAAATCTGAAAGGGCTACGCCTACCTCACCTAACATTTTATAGCATTATCCTGAAATCACAGTGAGAACTGCAATTACCACACAGCAGGCTGCATGCAATTAGCAAATGCTGCCTAACAATTGGTGCAGAGGCCATCACATGCACATCTGCATATACCTACAAAAGCAGCCTGTACTCCCAGTCCACACATGCAATACGTTCATTGCAACAGCCGGAGGGAGAGACAGAGAGAGAGAGAGAGAGAGAGAAAACATAAATAAATAAAAACAAAGAAATAAAAAAAAAAAACAAACAAATAAGAGACACAGACTGCTGAAACTACTACAGTACAGAACAGCAGACTACCAAGCAGCAAGCCATCAAAAACAGCAGTGTCCAACAAAGGTAATGTAAACTAATAATGTAATAGTCTACATACTGTGAACCCTCCATATGTGTTAGCAGTCTGTATATAGATATATATGAGGATGTGCATAGGGCAGGGGAAATACTGCAACTATTAGTGAAGGCTGGACATACATATGTATGTGAAGGATGCTATGTGCACATAACAATGTAGGTTATAGTGCAACGTACAATGTAGGTTGTACAGTACTGAATGTTTAGCAGTATGTTAGTGTGTGAATTCGTATGTGTAAATAAAAAGGTATATATATATATATATATATATATATATATATATATATATATATTATATGTATATGTATGTACATTTATATATGTATCTATATATAATGTGCATATATGTATACATAGATAGAGAGGGATGTAGAAATAGATAGACCCAGAATGATACCACAGTACAAGGACAAAATGATTGACCTCAACAATTGGCTAAGCTTCTGGTGTCATTCTAAGGGGATCCAGCATCTGTCTGCCTGGGACGGCATGACCGATTGCTTTGCCAGAGATGGCCTGCACCTGTCACCCTCAGGATTCCAGATACTGGCTAAGACTCATGCCATCCCTATAGTGCCTTTGTCAGGCAAGGTTCAAATGACAAATACACCACTGTAAACGGTGACATCTGTGACATCTGTGCAGTGACAGAGACCTGGTGCAAAGCACCAGAGAGCACCCCTGCATTACCGGGCTTCAGGTCATACCACATCTGTTGGCCACCTAACCCAGAAAGAAGCACTAAAGGCAGAGGCGTGTCCATATTCATTACGCTTATCCACACCTCCAGGCTAGTTGCACAGCATAATGCATCTGAGGTATCCAATTGCAACTAACTCTGGGCAAGAACGCAATCCAAATCATAGCTTGCTACAGACCCCCCACCATGCCCCAGGATTCACACCCCTCATGTCATGATACACTGGAAAGTATTGGGTACAACCCAATACCCTAATAATGGCCGATTTCACCTACCCCACCATTAACTAGAAAAACTACACCCATACCAACTCTATTGCTCAACATTTTCTAGAATTTCATAAATACCAACGCCTTGGATTAACATATTCACACCCCAACCAGGGGCAGCAATATCCGAGATTTGGTCATCACCAACATGGGAAACCGCTGTTCCACACCAGAGGTCAATTCCTCATTGGTGAGATCCGACCACAAGGTAATCAGCCTAGACATCCACATCCCACCCCAGCCCCAATTAGGGGCACCATCGTAACAAAGTCTCAAAAGCCAATGTCACACTTCTTAAGACAGAAGTGGCAAACTGCATGACACCCATGCAGATGGACAATAGAGGTATGACTGCTGAATCCTACACAAATGCACTGTATAAGCACTTACACGAGTGCATGGATCATGCTATCCCTAATAGAACCAAGATGTTATCCCCCAGACAAAGGAAGCCAGTCTGGTGGTCCTCTGCCATAAACAAACTCTACATCAGAAGAAAGACACTGTTGCAAAAATAAGTAATTTCCCATGACTGGAGGAACTCCCTGGTCAACCTCAGTAAGAAGCTGAGATCCCTCATAAAATCCCCCAAAGCTAGTTACGAAAACAAAAGTGCCACTGACTCTAAAGACAACCACAAAGCATTCTATAGCTATGTCAAGAATCTAAATGGGAACACTCAGATCTGCTCTGAGGTACAGCATAAAGGCACTAAATATACATAACCAACTGATATTGCCAACATCCTGGCAGATAGGTTCAGTGCTAACTTTACCCCCCTCTCACCTCCTAGAGGGCCCATCTCTATACTGGAAGAATGCAAAGTCCCTATAATCATGGCTGCACAGGTAAAATACACACTCTACAAAGCCAAGAACACAGCATCCATGGGACCTGACAATATCCCAGGCTGCATTCTACATGAACCACTGAATGAACTGGCACCCTACCGCAGTACCATGTTCAATCATAGCCTCACCTCAGGCTTTGTAGCCACTGAATGGTGCACCACAACACATCCCACTCCACAAAGGGGGAGCCACGATGAACCACGGTAACCACCGCCCCATTAGCCTGACGAGCCTAGTCTGTAAGGCCATGGAATGTACCATCATGGAACTCATAAACAAAGACATTGGTAATCTCCAAACTCTGGACCCTACTCAGTTTGGATGTGTAAAAGGCAGATCATGTCTCCTAAACCTGATTGACTTCTTTGAAGCAGTCAGCAAAGCCATAGATGATGGTGAAATGGTTCACACAGCTTATGCAGACCTCGCCAAGCCTTCCAACACCATCCCCCATTCTGGAATTATAGATAAGCACACTAAACTAGGTATAAATCCCTATGTCATAAGATGGGTTGACAACTGGCTCACGGACAGAACCCACACTGTGAAAGTAGCATATTCCAAATCCGACATCAGACCAGTGACAAGTGTAGTACCACAGGGTTCAGTCCTGGGTCCTCCCCTGTTTGGTATCTACTTCTCCAAAGTGCAGGCCAACACAGAAGGTCTGTGGCTAACAAAGTTTGCAGATGACTGCAACCTAGGAGCCATAATCGCAACTCCTAATGATGTGGGCAAACTACAAAAGGCCCTCACTGAGACAGATACCTGGTGTCAAAGCCATGGCCTGAAGCTCAATGCCAAAATGTGTATTGTCATCCCCATGGTATAAACTCTGTACCCATGAACTACCAGATAGCTGGTAGTCTACTTAATGCCAAAAATGCGATAATAGACCTTGGGACACAGGTGCACAGTAGTCTCTCCTTTGATAATCACATTGCCACAGTGGTCGGGAAATCCTTCTACGTGGCTCATCTCATCACAAAAGGATTCCCATCCAGAAAAAAGAGGTCATTGTTCCCCTCAACTCATCACTTATTAGACCCATAATAGAGTACAATGCCCCTTTTGGTATGTACCTCACAGGACAACTACAACAACTGGAAAGTCCACAGAAATACCTCACAAAGAGGATTACTGGCCTCAAACAGATGCCCTATGCAGACCGTCTCAAAAAACTACAGCTTGACTCCATGGCATATCGCCTACTCAGGGGTGATCTCTGCCTAACATACACAGCTATGTCAAACCTACAGCTGTTGGACATGCTCCACTTAAATAAATCCCAATCCCTCTGAGCTACACGCTCTAGGGACCTTAACCTTGTCACCACAATAAACAGAACATGCTGGAGGGATAGAGTCCTGCCCCAGACACTTCCCATACTCTGGAACAGACTACCTATGTATGTCAAACAAAGCTCCTCATTAGCACTCTTCAAGAAAGATCCTGATGATTGTATGGGAAATGGGGAATTCACCCCGGGGATCACGTCTGTGGCTCTGCTCAACAGGGGCATAGGAAAATACCTTTCTTGGGTGGCGAAAGCCAGGGTACATTTATTGGCTAGGCTTGTATGGGCCCTAGGGCCGATAACCTAGTACCTACCTATGAACATATATAGATAGATGGATAGAATATGTATATACACATATTATGTAATAGACACATACATATATAGATATATATAGATACATACACATATACAGACAGATATGCATGTGTACAGATATGTATGTATATGAATATCTCTCTCTATCTCTCACCCCCTCTCTCTCTCTATATATATATATAGATATAGATATATATATATATATATATATATATATATATATATATATATATATATATACTGAGAGAGGCACATGTGTGTAGATGTATTGCAACAGGTGCCTGTTGACAAAGGCATGTACTGAACACCAGTGCGGATACAGGAGTACCATACCCCATTCCAAAACACTTACACCACTAACCACCACATATGTGGTTGCCAGCCTACTACTGGATGTGTCAGGAGGGAACATGGGAAACAAGTGTACAATAGCCTCCCCTGTGATAATCACAGTGGCACACCAGTCTTGTAATACCTGTACATGGTACATGTCAGCAGAAATGGTGGGTCAGCTAGTGGAATGTAGGTCACTGTACCCCTCTACACCTCACAATGTCCTACATGGTATGTACCTCCCATGACAACTACAGAAAGGGAGAAGGATACAGTCATACCTAACAAACAGTGATAATGCCCTCAAACACATTACCTATGCAGAGTGACTGACAAAACCACAGATAGAGTGCCTCTCAAACTACCGACACAGAGCATACCACTGCTGGATATACATAGTTAGTCACACCCATAACAGTTGTCCAACAACCATGGTAACACCTCACAATATCCCCAGCATAAATGACCTATGTCTGTCATCCTTGGCACCGCAGTAAAGAGCACATGGTGGAGGTACAGGTCCCTACACACAAATAGGCCATACCCTGGAGTACACCACCCAGCATTACGAAGCAAGGCTCCCCATTAGTAGATGTCAGACATACCCCTGTTGAATGTTATGCAGATAGGTAGTATGCCATATGAGTCACCCTGTGTAACTGTTTGACAGGAGCAAGTACAACCCCATTACATGTGTCCCAAGGGGCAGGGTAGCATAACAGTATGCTGCTGTAGGCCCAGGCCCAATAGCATACTACCTGCCTATGACACAATGCACACACACATGTACTCATTGCAATACCAACTATGTGAGGTGGAATGTGTGTGCCACTGACTGTGTGCAAGGTCTGTAATGGTGTGATTGCTCAGCATGACTTTGTGTCTGTCATGGTAGTGTGTGTCCTTGGTATGAGGCCAGAGAAAGATGTGTCAGGTATTGGGATACAAACATACTACATTGCCATGTGTTGTTCTGTGGTTCCCTGTATGTGACTGTGGCGTAGGTATGGATATGGCAACAAAGACTATGGTGCATTACCAGTGACTTCTGTACTGTGCATTGCATGCATTGCATGGGTTGACAATGTTCCCCATACATTACCTTGATACATACCCCCAGTGTGAGGCTGTGCATTGGATCTCAAACAATGTGTCAACTGCTGGAGTATACTTGTTTGTTGTATGGAGTGTGCCAGGCACTGTCACAGAGTTGTCAGTTGAGCACTGATATGTGGTCATTCAAATGTGTATCCCCCAATAGACAGACAGATGCTATATATAGCAGTTCAGTGATATCACTACAGTAGAGTTTTATGTGTGCCATATCACTTGCTCACATATTTTTCTTTTCCTTCCAGGGCAATGGTGCACTAGCGCAATCCCACATATTTTGCTGCAGAGGAAGAGGAGATACACCAGAGCCTGGTGCGGGAGTTTGCCACACTCTTTTCCCACACCAGCCAGAACCAGCAGGAGAGGGCTGCACTGTGGCAAGACCTTGTCCATCGGGTAAATGATATAGGCATGCACAACCGAACATATGAGCAGGTACGCCATCACTGCAGTGATTTAATTAGAAATGTCCGTCAGCATGCGTCTGATATCCACAGGCAACAGCTTGCCACAGGTGGTGGGGCGGCTATACACCCCCCCCTCACCAGACTGGAGGGGCTCCTCCTAAGTGTTGTGGCTCCAGCCCAACAACAACAACATCCACACACATGTGTAATGATGGAGGCTGGAGCCACCCAGCGGGAGGACTTGGAGCGTGCAGGTAACATGCCATGTCTATATTTGACTGTTCTCTACACTGGTAGTTTATGCATGTGTGAGGTGTGTACTGTGTTTGTAGCTATTATCCTGGTAATTATTGTGCAAGAGTGATATTCTCAATATCGGCAGTAGACCTGTGAAAGCCAACTGTTGTACTACTGAACTGTATCATACTCACAGTATCAATGGCACAGTTGTGCCCACTGACAATGAATGTCTTATTTGTGCAGGTCCCTCTGGTGTAACAGCAAGGCAGCCAATCCATGCTGGTAAGTGTGTAATAGCATTCCTTTAATACTAATGATAGTAATAGTAATAATACCCTAAAATGGTATTGCTATGTGTGTGTCTGTGTCTGTGTGTTTGTATCTCATGTACTCAGGAGTGTGCATGTGTGCATGTGTGCATGTGTGCATGTGCGCATGTGCCCATGTGTGCATGTGTGCATGTGCCCATGTGTGCATGTGTGCATGTGTGCATGTTCATGTGTGCATGTGTGCATGTGACCATGTGTGCATGTGCCCATGTGTGCATGTGCGCATGTGTGCATGTGTGCATGTGCGCATGTGTGCATTTGTGCATGTGTAGTAACATTGTGTGCACATTGTAAACTGTGTTTCCTGTCTTCTTCTCACAGGTTCTGGTGCTGCTCTGGTGGTGTGCAGCAGGGAACCTGAATCTGCTGCTGGGGATAGTGATAATGATGATACCTGTGTAATGGCACAGGGAGGTGTGCCAGGGTCCATTGTTGGTCAGCCAATCGACAGTACACAGCTGTCAACCCCATCAATGCGCACAGTCATCCTGCCAATACATCCATTGTCACCAATATCCCTAGGTGATGGACAGCATACAGTGGGCATTGACCAGGGTAATGTGGTATCACTGGCACATGCATCCCCTCACAGCAGCCATGGCCAGAGTCCTGACATGGTACCACACAGGCAGATGTCCAGGGGTTCTCGTGGGAGCATCCGTGGTTGTACTGCCCCTGTCAGACGTGCCCACAGAGGTCTTTCAACCTCAGCTATGTTCCGGGCTGTAATGCAGGCACAGTCACGTATGGAACGGTACACCAGACAGGGTCTGAGGGAGCTGAGAGCACATCGCACTGCTATGAATGATACTATGAGTGACGTTGCGGCTGCTATCCGTAATTTCACCGAGGTCATTGACAGATGTTGGGGGGACACATTAGATCTGTTCCACAACTACATGTCCATGAGCCAGGGCAATGCAGGGTGGTTGAGGCGTCAACGTGGACGAATGCCATCAACAGCAGCAGCTGGCAGTCATCGCGGACAACAACAAACCCGCGGCCGCTCACATAGTGCCAGTACCAGCCCCAGCAATGCTGGGTCTGTGCTGTCATCAGACCGCCCTAGGAGACCACATGCACGTGGCTCTGGACAGTCCCAGCAGGGACATGTCTCCAGTCAACAACCCCCTGCTTCTGATGACAGTATCCAGTCTGGCTTAGTACCTGATACTGTCCGTAGCACCCCTGCCAGGCACAGGTACCGTGTCCATGGCCAGAGACAGTGATCTGTACGACCTGGCAGGTACAGTCTGTGGCTGTCCACAAACACCCGTATATGGCGGCCACAAGGTGGAACTGTGTGCATGCATACACACATGCATAATGCTACCACCTAGGGCTAACACATACATGCACACACTGCATCAACATTGCCCCATCTTCTACGGTTGTCCCTCACTGACACACACACACACATACATGTCGATTGGTTGTATCAGTGGCAGACTCAGGCATACTAAGTACACACCCTGTGCATATGATGAAACTGTGCCACCTCCTGCAATCTGTAACATCGATGCAGGACCAGTTAACATGGTGCTGATGCCCAGGGTGACTACATAGATGTGTAGTAATATTATCATGTTGTCAACTGTGCAGTGTAATGATATCATTGTGGGTATATCCCAGCATGCCTGATGCATTAACAGTATGATTGTCATTGTATTGTTTGGTACACCCCTATAAATTACCATAGTGTAATGTCTGCACATCTTTGCATTCTGCTGGTAAGGCTGTAAACAGAAGGCCACCTACATAGGTAGCACAGGGGATAAGTAAATGGAAGTTATGATACTCAATGGTGGACATGTAAACTGCAAGATGCATGCAGTACAACCTCTACTCTGCATGGAGAATGTTGATATCTGTGCAGTAATAGACAACAGGTTCAAGACTCCCAAGAGCACCCTAGCACTATCGGGTTACACCTCATACCATGCTTGACAGCCCCAAAACACACAACTAACTATGACAGGAGGTGAGTCTCATTAAATGTCAGGGATACTGTGGTGGCAGGACAGGTAGCATACAGCCTTCTAAGTTGGGGAATGCTGATTGAGGGCTCAGTGTCTGTCATTATAAATGTGTATTAGTTCTGGTTTAAGCAGTTGGGCTTCAGGCCAGTTATTTCACATTACAAAGGTTCATGGTCTGCACTCTTGTGGGAGGAGAGGCTGGACTCTGCCCGTCTGAGGTGGGAATTTCTGGCTAAAGGCTTATAGTGCCTGCATATTTGAACTGTTTCTTACTGAAATTGGTACACCTTGTTTGCTGTAGCATAGACTAGATCCATGCCTGCTGATTGTAGCTTTGTTTGTATGCTTGTTTGCTTATTTTCCTGAAACACTAATCCCACCTGAAATGCAGCTTTACAGCACCTCTGAGAATCCCTAGTGACATGTGCATTGCTTACTGTATGTATGTCCTTGTTTCACTTGACAGAAAGTTAGTGTCTGTCAGTTATGCAATTAAGTTACCTGTAACACATTGCATTTGAGATACCTGGCACTTGCTCACTAAAGCATTTATATATGCCAGCACTAACAAATTAAAACCACTACACCCTCACAAACTCACCTTACGTACCTTGTTCCCCATTGGCCCTTTTTGTTGTTAATTATAAAGGAATTCCCAATACTAGCCTAGCATGTTCAAAGGTCAGTTGTCAATCTCCTCCACGGTCCAGCTGGTGAATCTGGGAATCTAGAGGCAATGTTACAATTGCCTCATTTACACAGTCAACCCTCTCCTCCTCCCAACAAATTCCACCACATGTGAGAGATGCAACCATATATCCAAACTGCAGGCAAAGCTCTCTCTCAACTCAGTACTGGCCAAACCTGTCAGAAGGAGACGGAAACCACGGTCACTACAATTCCAGTCTCACATAGACCTACCACAACAGCAATCGAAACAAATAAACACACACAACCATACTCGTAGTCTCTAAATAAAGGTCTGCCTATGCAGCAGACACCTCCAAAGCAGACACACAAGCAACCGCTACCCCAGAACAGAACACGTGCAACACATAGCTCACAAAGCCAGTGTGCCGAACAGTCACAGCATGTAAGGCTAAACAAAACACCTGCTACACTTGTGATGGGTGCCTCTATCGTCAGGTACACTGATGTCCCGCTCACCAGGCTGAACAAGGTGAAGGTCTCGGTGAGATGCCTGTCAGGTGCTATGATCTGCCACATAACACAAGCACACAGGTCACTCCAAGGCATGTACAAATATGACTCAGTCAGTGTCCATGCCAGTGTGAATGACCTGAGACATACCTCCCTGGACTACATGATGAGAGACATAGAGGAGATCTCTGAACATGTGGCCCAGACTGGTAGGACCCTGACCTTGAGTAGCATCTTACCCTCACAAAGAATGATGCCACAATATGTAGACAAGATGATCAATTCAGACAATTGGTTTATGTCTCAGTGTCATTCAAAGGGGATACAATGCCTGTCAGCCTGGGATGACATGCTCAACAAGCCACACTGCTATGCTAGGGACAGCTTGCACCTGTCACCCATGGGCTTTTGGATATTGGCAAAGGCTCTTGATACACCCATAGTGCCTTTTTTAGGCAAGGCTCAACAGAGAAGACCACCTCCATAGGTATCACAAGGGATAGGAAACTAATAGTAATGCTACTCAATGCCAGCCGTGTAAACGTCAAGATGCATGCACTGGAAACTGTCCTTAGCATGGAGAACATCAATATCTGTGCATTAACAGAATCCTGGTTCAAGGACCCCAAAAGCACCCCAGCACTGGCAGGTTATACCTCATACCATGCTTGTCGGCCACATAACTTGCACCAAAACAGAACAGGAGGGGGAGTATCAATATTCATCAAAGATACACACACCTCCAGGTTGGTGGCACAGCACGAAGCATCAGAGCCTATCCATTTGCAACTAACAGTGGGTAAGACTGCCATCCAGTTCATAGCCTGGCACACACCACACTCCCAAACCCAGGTAACACACTTGGCCTACTTAAGAAGACATGTATATATATATGCAGGTGTCTACAAACAACAATATATTGGGCAGCTTCATTTACCCACACATAGACTGTGAGCATTACTGTAGCTCCAACACCCTAGGTGCAAAGTTCCTAGAATCCATACACTCAATTGCTATGGAACGACTTGTTACCACTCCCACAAGTAGGGAATACATGCTGCACCTGTTCATCACCAACATGTGGACTATATGCTCCAGACCAGACGTGTATCCCTCGCTGGTAAGATGACACCATAGACTACTCTCACTGTATATTCACATACCAAATGCAGCCCCTGCACAGAAAACCACAGTCATAATGTTGTGTAATGCAAATTACATGTATTCACATGAGGCAGGCTTCACACATGGGAACTATTTCAGGTCACAGGTACATATGTCTATGTGGCACACACATACCTCATGTGTGCATTGACATTACTGATATGATCTATGTCATACAATATTAAGAGCAACACCCCACACACATGGACAAACTGTGTGACAAAAACACACATGGCATTTGTAAGATTCAAACCCCTACCTAACTATGTTATGACACTTGAGAGAGACGCATTAGCAGAGCACGCTATTCACATTACTGGGAGGTTCCCCTTCTCCTGCTGTACTTATAGGGTGCTGACATCATCAGTGTTTAGAAAGAGGAATGTGCATCATGCAGTGTGTTCTTGTAGTTGGCAAAAGGGACATTTCTTTCACACAGAATTAAACACACACTAACCGCCCTCACCCAAACACACACACTGTGCATTTGCAGGATTCAAACCCCTATCTAACTATGTTATGACACTTGAAGGAGACGCATTAGCAGAGCACGCTATTCACATTACTGGGAGGTTTCTCTTCTCCTGCTGTACTTATAGGGTGCTGACATCATCAGTGTTTAGAAAGAGGAATGTGCACCATGCAGTGTGTTCTTCTAGTTGGCAGAAGGGACATTTCTTTCACACAGAATTGCACACACACTACCCCCCTCACCCAACCATACACACACACTGAGCATTTGCAGGATTCAAACCCCTACCTAACTATGTTATGACATTTGTGAGAGACACATTAGCAGAGCATGCTATCCAAATTACTGGGAGGTTTCCCTTCTCCTGCTGTACTTATAGGGTGCTGAGATCATCAGTGTTTAGAAAGCGGAGTGTGCATCATGCAGTGTGTTCTTCTAGTTGGCAGAAGGGACATTTCTTTCACACAGAATTGCACACACACTAACCCCCCTCACCCAAACACACACACACTGAGCATTTGCAGGATTCAAACATGGATGTGACATTGCAAATTCAACCCCTGGGATCTCCACTGTGTCCCTGCTTGACGGAGGCACAGCACACTAGCCTTACATGGTGCCTTCTGTGACCTACTTTACAGAGGCACAGTAGCCTACTGTACTGGGGAGGCAGATGCCAAGCACAGTCTGACTAAGCTTGTATTCCCTAGGGCAAACAGCCTAGTACTGACCTCTACACCCATATGTTTAATTTTCAGCTGCACAATATTTGTTGCTGATAAACTGTTTGCAGGTCTTTATTGCCATAGCTTTCCCTGTTTCTATGTACAACTTGTGTATCTGTGGAAGATGTTTGAATATGTATGGGATCCACTATTTAACTTATGTCTCTGTAGTCATTTAACTGTGTGCACTGGGCAGATTGCTGTCTTGTGGTTGGTTCCTGGTTTAACACATACATATACCACATATGTGTGGCCAACTGCTAAACTGAGACATGGCCTAAGTGTGTGAGCATGCCCAGTTCAGGCATAATCCATGGCTTGTTGCCTGACATATGTCTCATTTATCAAAGTGTGTGAGCATGCCCAGTGTGTGCTTTCCATATGTTGAGATCTTCAGTCCACCACATTTATGGGTGTGTGTGAACTTCCACAGTATTTCACATTTATAGTTGTGTGTTGGGAGTCATGTTGTGCACATACTGCCCAACTGCTTTGTGCCTGAACCCGGCAGGGATTATACTGTGCCTGCAGGGTTTCCATGGGATAGTTTGCATACAGTTGTCAACATCCTTTCATAATGACCATACACTGTAATATTGTATAGTGTACTGGTTCAGTACTTTCACTGTGGTGGACAGTATCCTGGGTTTCAGTCCTATCACTGCTTTCAATATTCATAGTGAGCACACCAGACTGGTTAAGGGCCAGTTGTGCACATATGACCATGCTGCATTTTGTTTGGATATGGACTACTTACACCAGGCTTGTCCAACATTGGTAGTGTATTCCACAACTTGGGTGGTCATTGACAAACACTAGCGATGTGCCCTAGGCCATTTCTAGTGCTAGTCAGAGAGTGTGTTTGTCCTTCAACACACATTGTAACTGGAATTTGACATCACATATTTCAAGGTTAGTATAATGTGCCTCTGTCTACCCGTGACATAACAGTGATACCCAGGGTAAACCTACCATCTCACATCCACTCATCATGATTCCTGTTGAAGAGAGTCAATGAGGGACTCTCTGGCTATCCTGTACTGGGAGTTTACTCAAGAGTGGAGTGAGCTTCTGGGTTATGGATCAATCACTACAGCATGTCCTATGTATGTCAGTGCTGTGGTTCAGGTCTCTCATGTGCATAGCTCACTGGCATTCAGATTGTACAAGGTGCAGCATGTTCATTGATTCCAGCTTGGACATGGCTTTTTACATCAGGCCCAGATTGCCTCTGGGCAGGCAGTATGGCACTGCGTGGAGCTGCGGTTTGTTTAATCAGGCAACACATGGCATCTGTTTGAGCTCTTTGATCCTCCTGGTGGGGTACTTTTGCGGTCTTTCCAGTTGCCGGAGGTGTCTGCTGAGGTACATCCCACAGGGGCCATTGTACTCAATTGTGAGGCTGATGAAGGATGACTGAAGAGGCACGATGACCTCCCCTGATCTAGATCTGACTACTGTCATGGTTAGGTGGGTATATGGTATGTTCCTGTAACCACTACAGCCACATGGTTGTCAAATGCAAGATATCTATCAAATTGTGTCCTCAGGTCTCTTATTACTTCTAAAGTACTTAATGGGTTAACACCTATGTGGTAATTGGTGGGCACTTACTGTTTATCCACAGGGGATGACTATACACTTTTCTGCAATTAGCTTGATGACATGGCTCTGGCACCAGTTGTCTGTTTCTATGTGGCCCTTTTGTAGGATGCTTGTGTCAGCTGGAGGGTCAGATGAGGTGCCCAGTTTGTAGTCCTCTGCAAACTTGTTCAGACACAGTCCTTCCATGTTGTCCTGTACCTATGGGAAATATATACCATGCAAGGGAGACCCTAGGACTGAGCCTTGTGGGATGCCAGTTGTAGCTGGTTTGTAGTCTGACATGGCTGCAGCATGTCTGACCATATCAGTTCTGTCCTTGGGCTGGTTTGCAACCCATCTACTGACATAGGGGTTTATATTTAAGCTGGTGAGCTTATCTATAATGAACACGTGGGGTATTGTATGGAAGGCTTTTGCAAGGTCCAGATAGGCTGTGTGGACCACATTCCCCTCATCAATGGCCCTGATGACTGTTTCAAATGAGTCAGACATGTTTAAGGGGCAGGATCTACCCTTAAGAAAGCCACGCTGGGTAGGGTCCAGTGTCTGTAGGTCCCCAATATCTTTATTTCTGAGGTCCATGATGATCCTTTCCATAGCTTTGCAGACCAAGCTTGTCAGGATTCTGGGGTGATAGTTTGCAGTATCCATTGAGGCATCGCCTTTGTGGAGAGGGACCACTGTTGCTGTACACTGCTCTTTGGGTACATATCCTGTGGTAAGGCTGAAATTGAGCAGTAGTGTTATTTGGTATTCCATTCTTCTTGGAGTTCATGTTGGACACAGCCCAGGACACCATGTCGTACCATTGATGCTGTGTGTCTTGCTTTGAAGATGCTACCTGTTACCTCAGCATCTGCAATGTCTGGGGGCCAGCACTCTGTTGGGATAGATATTTGTCATTTTTTGGGTGGGGGTTGCACTGAACCTGTCAGGTTGGATGTTGGCAATGTGTGTGGGTTTGGTGTATTGTTTGTAATATTTGGTAATTCAGAGCATATCTGTGAATTCCCACCAAGGTTCCTACCATCAGTTAAGACAACCTTGTGATTATCCTTATTGTCCTGTACAATTTGTATCTCCATAGGTTCATAGGTTCATACTGGGCTATCTGCCCTAGGGCATTTATCAGCCTAGCCAGGGTGTGTGTGGCTTTCACCACCCCTTGCTATGTGAATATTATGGCCATTTAGGGTTTACTTTACTGTGCCTCTGTCTAGATGTGACACACTGCAGACCCCCAGTGTAAATCTATGCTCTCCCATCCACTTGGCAAGATTCCTGTTGAAGAGAGTCAGTGAGGGGCTCTGCCTAACATGGAGTGGGTTCTGTTCCAGAGTGTAGGAAGCCTCTGGGTTAGGAATCTGTCCCTCCAGCACATCCAATTTATTTATGTGTTGAAGTTGACATCTGTCGCTCTCACGGCTCTAATGGCTTTGGATTTTCTGAGGTGGAACATGTCCATCCATTCTGTATTGGACATGATCTTGTACATCAGGCATACATCGCCTCTGAGTATGCAGTATGTGACTGCATACAGCTGGGGTATTGTCAGCCAGGCAGCATATGACGAATGTTTGACACCCTTTATCCTCTTGGTCAGGTACTTTTGAGGTCTTTCTAAATGCTGCAGGTGTCGGGTACGGTACATCCCAAATGAGGCATTGTACTCACTTATGGGCCTGATAAGGGAAGAGTATAGGGGCACAATGACCTCTCTTGATGTAGATGTGACTCCTTTCATGATAAGGTGGCCAATATAGGTGGTCTTCCTAGCCATGTTGGCAAAGTGAGTGTTGCATGTGGGGTTACTGTCCACTTGTGTCCCTAGGTCCCTGATTACTTCTTCCATACGTAATGGATTACCACCTATGTGGTGATTTGTGAGTACCTTGTTTGGTATTTGGGGTGACATTCATACTCTCCAGTGTCTTCAGGGAGGCTGAGTGGTGTTCCTGGGTCTGAGAGGGTGGTCTGTAGCATGCTACAAACTGTACAGCAGTTTTGCCTACAGTTAGTTGCACATGGATGGTCTCTGATGCTTCGTGCATTGTCAGTAACCTGGACGTGTGGGTATCTTTGCTGAATATGGATACTCCCCCTCCTTTTGTGATTTGGTCCAGGTTTTGGGGCCGAAAAGCATGATTTGAGGTATAACCTGGTAGTGCTGGGGTGCTCTCAGGAGCCTTGATGCAGGTTTCCATCACTGCACAGACATCGATGTTCTCCATACTGGGGAGGGCCACGAGAGTGTGCATCTTGTGGTTTAGACATCTGGCATTGAGCAGCATTACCCTCATGTTTTTTCCACTTATGTTTTCTGGGGAGGTGGGTTTGTCTTTTCAGTCTTGCCTACAAAAGGCACTATGGAGGTGGCAAGAGCCTTAGCCAATATCCAGACACACAGGGGTGACAGGTGCAAGCCATCCCTGGCAAAGCAGCGTGGCTTGTCAAGCATGACATCCCAAGCAGAGACACATTGTATCCCCTTGGATTGACACCAGTAATTGAGCCAATTGTTAAAGCTGATCATTCTGTGTTTGTACTGTGGCATCATTCTTGGTGGGGGTAGGATGCTGATCAGGGTCAGAGTCATACTGGCCTGGCCTACATAATCGGACAGCTCCTCTATGTCTCTTTACATGTAGTCCAGGGAGGTACATCTCAGGTCATTCACACCAGCATGGACAATGACTGAGTCATATTTGTACTTGCTTTGGAGAGACCTGCATGATTGTGTTATGTGGCAGATTGTAGCAGCCTACAGGCAGCTTACTGTACCCTTTTCCTTGTTCAGTCTGGTGAGCGTGACATCAGTGTGTCTGACTATGGCATCACCTATTACAAGTGTATCGGGCATGTTGTTTGTCCTTACGGGCTGTGACTGTTTGGCACACCAACTTTGTGTACTATGTGTTGCATGTGCTATGTTTGGGGGTAGTGGTTTCTTGGGTGTCTGCTTTGGAGGCCTCTGTTGATTTGGTGGTTTTTAATTATAGCCTCCAGGAATGTTTTTGTGTGTTTATGTATTTAGTTTGCAGTTGTGATAGGTCTATGTGAGTGGGTTTGTGGTGTGTGTGGTTACCTTCTCCTCCTGACTAGTTTAGACAGTACTGAGTTGAGTGAGCTCAGCCTCCAGTTTGGAGACGTGCTTGCATCTCTCACATATATTTGTATTTCTTGGGGGGTGGAGGGGGTTGTCTGTGTACATGGGACAGGTGTAACATTGCCCAAGATTCACAGATTCAACTTGTTGTAGCTGGCCTTAGTGGATTTTATGACTGGCCATATTTTATTGCCATAATACTGATCAGAGATTACTTCCCTTTTTGGGTTTGCTCTATCATGTGGTGACTTCCTCATTCTCTTGCATGGTTTGGTAATGGCTGTGGTCCACCATGCCAGATGCCTGTGTGTATGGTATTGGGCCTTGGTTTTATTTGGGATTGCATAATCCATGCATTCCTGACTGTGTTCATAGAATGCATTTATAAAGGGTTCTGAGGTGTGGTACATATTTTCCACAGGCACAGGGCCTTTAATGGATTCCACATCAGTTTGGAGGAGTGCAACATTTTCTTTACACATGTTTGTCACTGTGGTTTTCTGGACAGGGACTGTGGTCCGGCTGTGAATATCCAGTGTGATTACTCTATGGTCTGATCTTACCAGTGAGGAATACACTTCTCATCTGGCCATAGAGTACCCATGTTGCTGATTATCACATCCAGTATGCTTACCCCTCTTGTGGGAGTGGTACGTTGTTCCTGAGCATGTTGGTTTATGGATTCTAGGAACCTTTGGCCTAGGGTGTTGGTGCTGGGATAATGCTCCCAGTCTATGTTTGAGTATTTTCAGTCACCCAATATAATGTTGTTTGGAGAGCTTGATATTTCCATGTGTTCCAACATAGGCCAAGTGCAGTTCCTGACATTTGGAGGGTAGTCTGTAGCAGGCTACAAACTGGCAGGCAGTCTTAGCCACTGTTACTTGAGCATGGATAATCCATGCTGCTTCTTGTTGTGGTACCAACATGGGGGTGTGGTTATCCTTGACAATTATTGCTACTCACCCTCCTTTTGTAGTTTGTTCCATGTTTTGGGGCTGTAAAGCACAGTTTGAGGTGTAACCTGGTAGTGTTAGGGTGCTCTTGTGAGCCTTAACCCAGTTTTCTGTTACAGGACAGATATCAACATTCTCCATGCTGAGGGGAGTTTAGACAGCATGCATCTTTCAGTTTGGACATCTGGCATTGGGTAGCATTACATCTAGGTTCTTATCCCTTGTGATACCTATGGAGGTTGAGCATCGTGCCTTGCTCAGCATGTCATCCCAGGCTGGCACGCATTGGATCCCCTTTGACTACTGGCAATACTTAAGCCAATTATTGTAATTGATCATCTTGTCTTCATATTCTGGCATCATGCTTGGTGAGGGTAGGATGTTAGTCAGGGTCATCATGTTTGCATATACTACATGGTGTTACATTGCTTAACACATGGCAATCATGCCTCAGGTGGTGCTGCAGGGCTGTCTATGTTGGATGCACATACTACACTCCCTGTACATGTTTGATAGCAGGTTGTGTCAACTTAGACATCCGTTTTACTATATGTGTGAGTCAGACAGAGGTATCATTTCCTGGGTTCCTACTGAGCCAGTGTATGTGCTATGCGTTGCCGCTTTGCCAAGGCCAAGGCATACTGGGCACGCCTCCTTCTGCCTACTGGGGCAGGCTCAGGTTGTTCCCCCTCCGAGTCACGCTCTGCCTGTGATTGGCTTGGCAATGGTGGGGGGCTGTTTGGCCCAGCCCTATGCTGGTCCTGCTGCAGCTGTTTTCACAGAATCATATTATGTAGCATAGCACATACCATGACAATTTGGGTACATGTAGTTGGTGAGTACTGCAAGGCTCCACCAGATGTGTCCAGGCACCGGAACCGTGACTTGAGCAGCCCAAACACATGCTCGATTACATTTCGTGTTTGTGTGTGTGTGCCTCATTATGGCGTTCTTGTTCAGGTGTGTGTGCATTTCTGATGGGTGTCATCAGCCACGGCTCCAGTGCATAGCCAGCATCCCCCACTAAGTGACCATGTGGGATGTCCCCATTGCAAATGGCTGGTACAGCTGCGTCAGATGCCAGATATGTGAATCGTGGTAGCTTCCAGGGCAGCCAGCACACACATTCATTATTATGCCCTGGGCATCACACATGACCTGGCAGTTGATGGAGGGGAAGCCCTTGCGGTTAATGTAGGCCCTACCCCGCTCACTGGCTGGTGCTTTGATGCGTATATGCGTGCAGTCTATTGCACCCACTACCTCAGGGTATTCCACTATTTGCTGGAAGAGACGCATATTGCTGGCCAATACCTCACGGGAATTGGGGAAATATACATGATCACCGACATGTGCTGACATGGCGTCCAGGAACTGGTGCAGTACCCTGGATGCTGATGCCTGTGATATCCCCATCATATCACCCGTTGGTCTCTGGAAGGTACTTGTTGCTAGTATTCTTAGGCCAACACATACCTTGGTTTCCACTCGGATGGGTTCCCCTCTGTTGGTTCTGTGTGTGAGGCGTGGCCTGCACAGCTCAACAATTTGCTGCAGGAGGTCTCTGTCCACTCTATAGCGCTCCACTATCTCCAGCTCATGTAACCCCTGGTAGGTGACCCTGGGCCTGTACACTCTTCTCCGTCTCCTCACTGTGGGTTGTCTGGCAGCATTTGCATAGTCACCACCCTCAGCAAGTTGCATATGTCTCCTTATAACAGCTATGGCAGCCCCTAGCATTTTTGGTCTGAGTGAAGCTTTTTCAGTTTTCACTTATAATAGCTTACTCCTCTGTTGCAGTGTCTCTTGAGAGAAACATTCTGCACTGTTGTTTGTAGTGTTTTAAGTGCTGGGCTGGGCTACTGTTCTGCCTGTGTAATTGTCTGCTTCTGATTGTTTTCACCTGCTAGCTCTGCCAGTAATTTTTGCTAGCTTCCTACTATTTCCCATGCTTCCTTTTTCCCTTCTGTTTCCTCAGGGGGGAGCAATGTGCACACCAGCGTAAACACGCTCACAGTGGCTAACATGTGCGCACACATGCTTAGACAGAATAGAATCTGCTTATTCGGGTTAAAATGTGTGCACACCAGCGCAAACAAGCTTACAGATGTTTACACAGGCTCCTACATGCTTATTCTGCCTTAAACGCGCGCAGTCACGCTTACACGCGCGCACTCTGTCTTACTCGTGCCTACCAGCATGCACACGCGCGCATGCATGCCCAGCAAGAAACTTTGGTGTTATCCATCATGTACACCTTCCATTTCTTGGCTTTCCCATGCCTACTTGTTGACACTCCTCTTTCCATGATGTGTGACTGACAGCTTTCACATGCCACTGTGCTCCAATGAGCTGCATTCCTTTCATACATTCCCCCCTGTGATATCACCTATTTCCTCTATTTCCTACTCTGTTACTCCCCCTTATCCTACTCCTACACTGCACGGATTGTGCTCATTTTCTATGTAACAGTGTGATTCACTATCCTACCACTCATTTACATAGGATTGCCTACTAATGCTTAGTTACATGTCTTATACTCCTCTTCCCCCCTTAGCAACCCCTACTTGGTGGCCATGTTGTTTTACCCTGCTATTCCCTTCCATTGTATACTCATGCTTTGCATAAACCCACACTTGTGGGTTTAATATTTTTATTTTTTGTTTTTTTATAGCGCAGCCGGTTTGCGCGACGCTGCGCTACGTTTAAACATTGGCCGAAAAAAAAATTATTTCTATTTCATGTTTGCATCAGGGTACGTTGCCAGTGGGCACATATTTGGCCATTGGCATGCTGCCTGCGACATTTGCAACCTTTATTTGGAGCTGACATGGCTCCATTGTGTTATTTGCAGAACGGTACTCAGTTATCAACTGAGTACATTTCTGCAGATAACACGGCTCTTACACAGGCAGGTTTCTGCTTCCTGGATCGTGAATTTACCTCATTTGCATGCCTTTTGGCTGCAAGTGAGGTAATTAGCATATCCACGCCCTGCCCGTGTAAGAGCCATTTTAAGTGCTCTCTTACACGCAAAATCTGGCTGTTCCTGGATCGCGATGGCTGCATGGAGTCTTACACTACTCTTAGACTCCGTGCAAGCCATCGTGAATCCTGCCCAGTGTCTTATTAGTCCAATTCCCTTTTTAAAGCTGTACAATCTGAATGGTCTTTCTTAAAACCTTTTGTGGGTGAGAGGTTGGCATAATGGTTAAGATGTTTACCTTACAGATACAAGGTGCAGAGGTTGATTCTCACATGGGCTACTTGGCTAAGCTTAAAATAGTCCACAAGGGCAGTTACCCTAGTACTAATCTCTGAGCCCATGAACACTGCTAGTGATTTATTCAGCCTATTTACCTTGCTTAATATTTCCACAAACTAGGCAGTTGTATATGTTCTAGTTTGTACTGAGCTGAGCTGAGGAGGGCTACCAGTCACAACCCTGAGCTGAGATACCAGACTCCTAGAGGATTCTGAGCTTCCAAAAAAAAAAAAGTAAGTTGCCTGGTGTTTTGCTTATTTGTACTATTTACTGCACTTTTTCATTACCTGACACCTACTTTTACACCATATGTATTTACTGTATACAAAATGACACTTAGTACTACAATTGCCTGCTTCATTGCACCTGTTAAATTTTATTGCTGTTATCACTGTTTATAAATCTTTTTTGTTAGTTTCACTGTTTAAGTATTTACTGGTATTTTCACTGTTTTTAAGCTATCTGTTCTGCTTGTTCTGGTTTTCCCAGCAAGCTGTGTTTAAATAACTGATCTGTTAGATGTTTAAAACATTCTTTAGAGCCTCATTGCCCATTGCTGATTTTCTGCAGTTTTAGATTTTTAGTGTCTCACTACTGTTTTTCTTCTGTTTTAAACATTCTCTAGTGTTTCCCACTGAAACTAGGGTAGCTAATAGCTGTAGCATAGTCCAGATACAGGCTTGCTGCTTCTGGAACTGTTTATAGTGGTGTGTTCATTCTGAACATGTTTTCCAGGCCATATTGGATTGGAAGGGGCCTGTCTGTACTTTTTGTGAGAGAATTGTGCTGATTGGGGTCTGTTTCGTAAAGGGATGCTGGTCTAGTAGGGCTTGGAATAAGCATCCTCATTGGCCATTTTGAACCTTTTTAAAGTTTTTGTTCATGTTTTTAGCTTTCGGTAATTAGGCCCTACATTTCAGCAGATTTCTACTTGTTTGTACCAAGCTGAACTGAGGTGGGCTACGAGCCACAACTCTGAACTGAGATACCAGACACCTAGAGGTTTCTGAAACTAGGGGAGCTAGTAGCTGTAGCATAATTAAGATACAGGCATGCTGCTTCTGGAACTATTTCTAGTGGTTTGTTTGTTCTGAGCATGTTTTCCAGGCCATTTTGGATTATAAGGGGCCTGTCTGCACTTTTGTGAAAGAGTTGTACTGATTGGGACCTGTCTGTTAAGGGAGGCTGGTCTAGGGCTTGGAATAAGCATCCTCATTGATCTTTTTGAATCTTTCTAAATTGTTTTCAAGTTTTTAGCTTCTGGTATTTAGGCCCTACATTTCAGCAGGTTTCTGCTTGTTTGTGCATAGTGCAGCACCTTGTACTGCTGTGCAGTTGTATGGCAAAGCCGGAAGTTAACTTCAACAAATTTTCCCTGAAACCCAGGCAGAAATATCCATCCACTGAGCTCCTCCATGATCAATGCTGAATAGCCACCCCTAGTCTTCAACCTAGCATTATGGACAGTTGGACTACCCTTGTTTCTCCTGCCAGCCTTGTTGACTTGGGTCTCTTGAAGCAGTGTAGTAATTGCCTCATGTACACAGACAACCCTCTATTAATAACACACTCTAGTACAGAGTGTGAGGGATGTATTTACACCAATAATCTAGAATCCATGCTCTGTCTCACTCAAAACAATAACACTGAGAAGACTGTCAACTCACCCACCACTACATATGCTCATAGTACCACTACTCATACACATACCACTACTCATACACATAGCATGCATCAAACATGTAAATCCACATACGTGGAAGTTCTCTTGAAAAACTTACTGAAACACCAGAGACCTCCAAAACACAAGACTGCTACAACTAACACAGTCTGCACAGCACCCATGACACATAGCAACACCAGTGTCTCACCCACCAAACCAGTGAGGCATAACACTCAAAAAACAAATTTTCTTGTCATTGGAGACTCAATAGTGAGACACACGTATGTCCCACTCACCATGTTGGACAAGGAGAAAGTCACAGTCAGCTGCCTGACCAGTGCCAAGATTCATCAGATCACATATGTACTCAAGTCCCTCAACAAGTACCGTTATGACTCTGTCATAGTTCATGTTGGTGTGAATGACCTGAGACATACCTCACTGGACTATATGAAGAGAGACTTAATTGAGCTCTCTGAGTATGTGTCCCAGGCAGTTATGTCCCTAGCCTTGTGCAGCATACTACCCTCACTTAGAATGATGCCACAGTATAAACAAAAAATGATTGATTTCAAAAACTGGCTCAGTTTTTGGTGTCATTCAAAGGGGATCCAGTTCCTGTCAGTGTGGGAAGCCATGGTCGACAAACCTCGCTGCTTTGCCAGAGATGGTTTGCACCTGGCACCTCTAGGCTTTTGGCTGCTGGCAAAGGCTCTTGTCTCCCCCATAGTGCCTTTTTAGGCAAGGTCTCAAAAACAACATTACTGTTATGAAATTAACCAGAATAAAATAAGGGTTGTTGTTGTTGTTGTGTCTTTCGGCTTATCCCGGTTAGGGGTCATGCTGCTAAATGCTAGGAGTTTAAACCAAAAACTGCACTCTCTGGAAGCACTTCTATCACTAGAAGATATAGATGTCTGTACAGTAAAAGAAACTGGTTCAAGGCCTCAGAGAGTACACTGGCCTTGCAAGGTTGCAATGCCTCCCACACTTTTAGACCACAAAAATGAATGCATGAAAACCAAAGGAGGCAGTGTTTAAATCTATGTTATGGAAAAATTCACCTCCTGTCTAGATAGACTGGACAACTCCATGGAGTTACTCCAGGTCCAGATTACGGTTGGTAAAACCCCCATTCAAGTCATAGCCAGTTATCGATCCCCCCTCCATCTGATTACAACACCCATGAAGCCTACTTGACCAAACTGGAGACAATCCAAATTTTACCGAACACACTGGTTATGGGCTATTTCAATTATCCCACCATCAACTGGGAAACCTACTCTAGCTGTAACTTGCTAGTGCAAAAGTTCCTTGACTTTGTTAATTCAAATGCCCTGGAACAAATTGTCCATACCCTGAAATGGGAAACAAACATTCTGGATCTGGTCCTCACTAACATGTCAAACAGATGCGCTGCACCAACTCTCAGGCCCTCAATAGTTAAAACTGACCACAAATCAGTCACCTTCAAGCTGGCACTAACACCAGAACTCACAAAGGGTGAAATCAGACTAAAGCACTTCACCAAGGCAAACTATACCCTCCTAGGTGAAGGTATAAATGCATTCCAAGCCCCACCCCAAGCTGAAAGTGGTGACTATGCTGAAGGTTATACTAAAGGCCTCTACAATCACTTGCATAAGTGTATAAACTCAGCCATACCAGAAAGAATCAAAGCCAGGGCCCCAAGTAAAAACAAGCTGCCGTGGTGGACATCCAACATCAACAAACTTTACAATAAATGCAAAAAGTTGATATCCAAAAAAACAAAGACAATGCCTCAACAATGGAAAAGCACCCTCCTCAGTCTCAACAGGCAAATAAGACAACTTGTCAAATCCTCCCAGGACTTATTTGAGAGAAACTTAGCAAGTACAGTCAAGGCTAACCATAAGGCCTTTTACAACTATGTACATAACCTGTAGAACTAGTGGCAAATGGTATCACACACACACTGACCCCACAGAGATAGCAAACCTGCTACTGGATAGATTTTGTGAAAATTTCAGTCTCTTATCCCCTCCTAACTTACAACAAACCTTCCCCCACCCTAGATATCTGAACAGCAGGTCCTCAAATCCTTGTCCAGGGCAAAAAAACAGCTTCTATGGGACCAGACAACATAAAAGATGGTCTTCTAAACAGGCTAAAACATGAACTGGCATCACTACTAAGTACCCTTTTCAATCATAGCCTAACCACAGGCTTTGTTCCTGTGGAGTAGAGAACAGCAACAGTTATTCCCCTCCACAAAGGTGGCTTAGCAACAGTCCCAGGGAATTACAGACCTATAAACCTGACCAACCTCATCTGTAAGGCCATGGAATTACAGACCTATAAGCCTGACCAAACTCATCTGTAAGGCCATGGAAGATATCATTATGGACCTCACAAATAAAGACATAGGTGACCTCCAAATCCTGGATCATACCCAGTTTGGCTTTGTAAAGGGCAGATCCTGCTTTTTAAATCTAGTGGATTTCTTTGAAAATGTGACCTAGGCCATTGAGGAGGGCAAATCTGTGCACACAGCATACCTTGACCTGGCAAAGGCTTTAAACACAATCCCACATTCAGGCATTACCAATAAACTTAGCAAACTGAATGTAAACTTCTTTGTTGTAAGATGGGTTGCCAACTGGCTCACAAACCAGACACACACTATCAAAGTGGGTGACTCCACATCAGCCAGCAGACCTGTTACCAGTGGGATGCCACAGGAGTCAGTGCTGGGCCCCCTACTGTTTGGTATATACGTTTCAGAAGTTTAGGTCAAAACTAAAGGGTTGTGACTGACCAAGTTTTCAAACGATCGCAAACTAGGTGCAATCATTGAATCCCCAGATGATGTCAGTATACTCCAGGAGGGTCTCATGCAGTAGTCACGCTTTCATAACTGAATGCAAATAAATGCATCATCATTCCCTTCAGCACAGTGTCCCCTCACACTATCAAATCAACAGCAATACCCTAAGTATGCATAAAGTGGTAAGGGTCCAGGGATCACAAGTTGGCTGTGATCTTAACTTCAATCACCATGTGTCTACTGTAGTAAGGAAAGCTTTCTATGTAGCACACTTGATTTGTAAAGGTATCACCTCGAGAGCAAAATAAGTTATAATCCCCCTATACTCAGCACTTATCCGGCTCATAATTGAGTACAACTCCCTGTTTGGCATGTACAGTACTAAGCACCTACAGCACTTAGAAAGACCTCAGAAGTTTCTAGCAAAGAAGATCAAGGGGCTCCAGCATGCGCCTTATACAGACCGACCCTGTCACTATACTCCATATTGTATAGACATCTTAAGGGAGACTTATGCCTGGCCTACAGAGCAATCTAAGCCCCAAACCTAATGAACTTGCTGAATATCCATAAATCAAATGGGACTTGGGCTACCTATTCCAGGGAAATAAATATGGCCTGTGACTTAAACAGGACAAGGTGCAGGGACAGATTTATCTCCCAGTGACTGCTACATCTTTGGAACAGGCTACCAATTTATGTGAAACAGAGCACCTCTATGACACTGTTCAAGAGGAACCTGGACAAGTGGGTGGGGCACCATAAATTCTTACTGGGGAAAGAGTTCACAACCCTTCTGGACTTGGTCTGTCATCACTAAATGCAATCTGGGGTATTGACTAGCATTTGTATGGTGTTACACTGGGATGAAACAGCTAGGCTTACATTGACCGCCTGGTCGATAGCCTAGTAATCTCCTATGATCCTATAAGAAAGAGATACATTTCCACTTACAATTTTTTCACGTTTCAGTAAAATCCTCTGGTACAAGGGAAGCAGTTAAGCCCATAATTTCTTTCTGAACTAAACAGTCTTTCATACTTTCAGATTCTCATTCATTATTTATAGAACTTGGGATATCTGCTTCATAGCTGAAAGTCTCAAATTCAGCTTGCAACGGCTTTCCATTTCTATTTTTGTTCTGAGATTTCATTCTTTTAATAGTTTATTACTTTATTTTCATCTGTACTCATGTCAGTACACAATTTTAACAAAGTTTGGATATCTTTTGGAACCGGTTTATTACCTAAAGTGTAATGTAGCTTATCTGTAACAGCAAACATTTTAGTGTTTTTCCTTCTGCACCTTGACATGCCCAACAGAGTCTTACTCAACCCAGGAAATGCGTGTTACACATCATGCTCAGCATGCATCTATCCCTTTTGCCTCCCTCTCTTTCTTACATATTGTATTAACTTATTGTAGCACAGGGAAACTATTACAGCTCTAAAAATCAAAATATAGTCACATCATCTGAACCTTATTACACAGTGTTAATACTAACAGAATATTAGAGAGAGGTGCCAAAGGACAATGTATTTCATCTGGTGTGTAAACAGTGCTGTCACATGCTTACCTGGTACCTGTTACTGCTGTAGTTGCTGGGTAGCAGCCAACTTCCTGCATTGAATCACTTGTTGATATATTATACACCTTCTAAGTTTTGCTAGGAAACAGAATTTATTAAGTACTTGGAAAAGTGCCAAACAGTCAGTTCACTTAGTTTATTGAAAGCAAACATACCAAGAGAAGATTTTTATTTTAGTGCTTATGACTCTTAACCCTGTAGCTGTCTGTTGTCACTAGCTGTGGAGGTCTTTGAAGTGAGACACTTGACAAAGCCTTTAATCCCCAGTGCTCTGGTATGTAGAGCTAAACCTATTAACAACAATATGTATACTTATATTATGATGTTACCATTCTTCTTAACATCTTTAGGAGATGATATTTGTGAAGGAAGAAATAAAAGGACATGAATGGGAAAGAGAGAAAAAAGGAAAGGAAATTAAACTAAAAGGAAAGGATGGAAAGAGATACCCAGTGCCATTCCATTTAAATGCTCTGAAAGTTGATGGTAAAAAAGATTGAAGGAAGAAAAGAAGGCAGGTAGTAATAGCAAATAAAGGACATTCATTATCATGGGATATAATAACCTATCATTATCCTTTCTAGATGGTTACATTTTACAACTGAGCATACTACTGATTTTACATTTTATTATGTTCTTGTCTTTCTTCTATTATTCCTTTCATAATAATTGCCTTCAACCAACCTACATGCACAAGAGGTTTTATTAAAGCTGTCCCATAAATCCCTTCTTTCTTGGTGAACACTATATCTTGCAACTCATATTATAGAACTTAGCCCAATGAAAAAGGTAATGATACACAAAATATCCTCATGTTTTTGAATATCGCAGTCTATGACAGGGCAGCACAGAGTCAAATGAAAATTCCACCCATTAATGCAGTTTCTTCCTATAATATCATTTAGATATAATTTAGTGCCCAGAGGTCCTTATGTATCTTCACATTTCTTTATTTCAATTTTCACTGCCAAAGATCAGGAAGAGTTCATCATCTTATTTTTTATTCAAATTTCCTTTTATTTCTAAAATAAATTCATCTCAAGTCTTCATGACATAGCCTAGACATGTCACTTTCTGCATTTTTCTGAGATTGTCATTGCCCACAGTTTTCCTTCCCAACCCCATACCATTCAGGGGTTAGTAAAGTCCTATAAACCATGTGTCAGATAAAATGAAAAATGTTCCCAACTAGTTTGTTGTTGGAGAAATCTTTATATAAAAAGCAAGGATGATGGCATTACATAAACACACAGGTAATGCTTTTATCCATGTAACTAGAAAATGAAGGTCCCTGAAATACTATAAGTAGCTCTTCATCTGCCTTATCACACATTTGAAGTGACAACTGTTTGTCACAGATGAATGATCAGAACTCCTGGCTGTATAGGGGAATTTAAAATTGAATACTTAACAAAACCCTATAAATCAAATACTTTGTACAGAAAATATTTAAATGTATCTTAAAAGATCTGAAGTAGCTTACAGTTAGAACAAATGAATATTTCAGTAAAAAAGAAACACCAATAGTTTCCAGAGAGTTAAGAAGAAGCCAGTGACTTGTTGCACTGTTACTATAGTTAAATAAAGGAAAAAAGCATTACATTTTTATTTTGTGTACACTATCATGTTATGGGGACAAAAACTAAGTTGTAGAAACAAGGCAAATAGACTGAGAAAAAAAAACGCACCAGTATGAAAGCCCCCATCACAGACACTGGGGTACAATAAATTAACATATTCTTAAAATATATCAACCAGTTTATTATTATGGAGAAGCATAACAAAGATTATCGAGGTGAGGTAGTTAAAATATAATAACAAAATTATCATTATGAAGAAGCATAATACAAAATATCAAGGCGAGGTAAAAATGCATGTTTTAAATTTTCTGGGTGGTGCTTCCCTTTAAATTTATGGTCAGGATATTCCTTATAAGTTTGTTCATAGATTCATAGACTGTAACTAGGCTAATGACCCAAGGGGCCTAAGTCTAGTCATGTTTTCCTGAAAGAATAATATTGTCCTGCATCCAAATAGGACATTGAGGGCCAGGCATTTATAGGCTAACTCTGCCCATAAGGGACATGGGTGCCGGGCCCAGCATAAATTTCCTGTTCCCCATCCACTCGTCTAGGTTGCACTTAAACTGAGGAATAGACCAACTCAACTTCCCATGGATGGGAAGCCTGTTCAGATCATCTAAAATATGTACCATAAATTATTAGTTATTCCTGAGTAAGGGTAATGCTGAAGACAAAACCTGATAACCATCAGTAAGTAAGAATGTAGGTAATTCAGACTAAGAATTATTTACTTAAGCCACATAGTCATCACTCAGTATAGAGTTTGATCCTACACATGAGCAATATGGCAGAAGTTGCCTGTCTTGAGCAATAAATCATTTTGTTTATTTTTACCATTCTGACAGTGTCCCTTTAGGTATTTTCACTTCTATTACTTTTAGCTGTGTAGTTCACCGAACACTCATCTCTGGAACTCTTTGACTGCTCTTTTTCTGCTCTGCCCAGTTGACCATTTGCATTATTTTCTTTCCACCTGCTCTACCAGTTGCCTGTGTATCAAATTATGAATAATTGATTTGGCAACATTTATCAATCTGCTCTTGCTTTCTATAATGCAGTCTGTTAGAAGCTACTTTATTTTATTCCCTGAATAGTTTTGGTAACTCCTTACTACTTATTTATAATGAACATTTCAACAGTGGGTACTCTCACTTCATTCTCATTTCTACAGCCTGGTCCCTGGTGTCTGAAGCTGTTAGGAGACAAAATTACTTACAGTAGGTTGGTTGATTCTGATACATGTGCTGCTTATTATATTCCAGCCACTGTGATATGTGCTATTATGAGTTATTTTTATGACTCATTACTGCTTATTTGTAGGGGATATTTGGAGGTATAAGTACTTCACTCATTTATCTGGTGCTTGCTGCCTGGAGCTATTGGGTGCTGTAAGGAATTTCTGTAGTAAGTCAATCTGGGCTGAAGACTTCTGATTGGCATTTTCTGCTGCACTTCTTATTACCATGGATGTCTGCATTATATACACAATTTTCAGTCCTATCACAACTAAACAGCTTTGGGAGTGAAAGGTCATCTTTTCATATAGGTCTCAACCTTTACTGGACTCTTGTTGCTCCTTGAATGGACATGATCACCATGGATTCGGCAGCACAGTATACAGCACAATATCTTTCAAGATGTACATGATGGAGAGGGAGTGACCAGGATGCTGGCAGGTTGACAGGACATTTTCTCAGCTCACTTATGTAAGTTATATTTCTGATCAAAATTTTTTAAAAATGAGACTCCTAAACGTCTGAAGCTTAACCAGTAACTTCTACTACAGTCTTTGAAAGTCTACATTGGATTATTTAGTTTAAGGTCTATGATTTTTCTGTCAAAATTCAAGCAAAAAGGCTCAGATTTCTTCACAGAATGAGTTCTCAAAAGAACACTGCACAAGACTAGACAATGAAGAGGGAACTACAAACTTTATCTACCATGCAGAATTTATCTTTGAAGTTTGACAAAATGGACAAAAAACTTGACTCTTTTGAAGAAAAATATACAAAACAAATGGAGCAGTTACAAGAATTAATAATGCAAAATAAGACTCAGATTGATGACACAGAAGGAAACATTATATGACATGGAAGGCAGACTCATGGAACTTGAGTGAAATTGAACTCAGCTTGAGTCTCTCTCAAAACAAGATAATTTTCTAACAAACAAATTAGATGACCTAGAAAATAGTGCAATGAGAAACAACTTGCATATTTGTGGACTACTGGAAAAAATGAAGGAGACAATATGGTAAATTTTCTCTCATCCTGGCTTCCAAATGTTCTGAATTTACCTGAGTGTTTCTCTTATGGAATTGAAAGAGCCCATAGGTCTCTGGCAGTTCCAAAGCCAAAGTTCGCTATGGAGAACCAAATGAGGGTCCAGACCAAAACGTAATTCCAAAAGTTTAATGAACCAAAAACACCCACTAACACTTTACACAGAATATACGTTTTCGGAAGTCTTCTTCAGAAGGCAAAACCACAAATCATAGTGTACAGCACTTAAATAGATGTATAAAAATCAATTACCCAATAAAATCATTGACAATAAACAGTTCAATTGACAAAACAATCAAGTAGAAATATTAACATTCAGTCCTGTTTAGTGACACCTGTTCATATTAATTTTATGTATGAATACCATGAAAATTGGAAATATAAATAGTTGTAACCTCATGTATTTTACATTGTAAAACAATATTATTATAAAATTGTATTAATTAAAATGTATTAATAAAACAGTTTAAAAACAATTTAAGAACATGTTAAGGGTAATTTCAACAACATATATTCCTATACTGCCATCCAGTGGCAATTTACAATTTTGCACTTCTCAATTTTAATACAGGAACTATGGATAACATGTCATTAAGACCAGGACTTTTGGTGACTTCCAATATTATCTGCCAAAATAACTCTCTGTATTCAAGTTTAGTTTCCCACATAACTCCCCTAACTTCTTTGGGAACCACTTCTATTACAAAAAAACCTGAAGGAAGCTTGTGAACAAATTAATATATGTCGAAAAAGTGCATTGTTCATATTCTCCTTTTTAATTTCATAATAATGTTCATAAATTCTTAATTTGAGCTTCCTCTCAGTTTTCCCTACAACTTCAACTGTCAGGAGTTGATCTATTTGGACATTTCCTTGACTAAACTAGATCATTCCTTTTCTTCAAAAGTTTTTAGGAAAAAAACTTTTTCCAATTCGTACCTTCATTTCAGTAGTGGTCATCCGTTCTTCCAAAAAAATAATTTACTTAAAGGGCAACTAGTAAGAATAAGTCGTATGACCTCACAAGACAATGAATTTACAAAAGATTGTGATTTTGTCACACAAATGTTTAGGGACAGATGTTACCCTGAAAACTTGATTTGTGAGGTCACCAAGGAAGTGTTGGAAGGCAGAATAGAGAGGTTTGCCCCTATTTTAGGATGTGATGATGTGTCTAGTCCCAACATTAATGTCAATAATTCTACCAATAGTTGGGAAGAAGCATATATAATGGACTATACAGGTGACTCAGGTTATATTAAACAAACGGTCACCAGGGAATGGGACCATTTCAAACAAATTTCTGAACTAAATTAAATTTATAGCCAACCAGTAAGATTTATATATAGAAGGGATACGAATTTTAAGAGACATTTTGAGTTTGGGGGTAGTTCTAGTGTTGGACGTTCATCCAGAAGGGTGGGGACCTTTAAATGTGGTTCATGTTCCCAATGTCCACATGTAACCAATTGCTCTAGTATACACATACCCAGTAGGAATAGACACATCAAGGGCAACACCTTTTCTAATTGTAATACTAATGGTGTGGTGTATTTAGCCCTTTGTTCTATTTGTGGGTCATTTTATGTAGGGAAAACTGAGAGGAAGCTCAAATTAAGAATTTATGAACATTATTATGAAATTAAAAAGGAGAATATGAACAACGCACTTTTTCAACATATATTAATTTGTTCACAAGCTTCCTTCAGTTTTTTTGTTATAGAAGTGGTTCCCAAAGAAGTTAGGGGAGGTATGTGGGAAACGAAACTTGAATACAGAGAGTTATTTTGGCAGATAATATTGGAAGCCACCAAAATTCCTGGTCTTAATGATATGCTATTCATAGTTCCTGTATTAAAATTGAGAAGTGCAAAATTGTAAATTGCCACTGGATGGCAGTATAGGAATATATTTTGTTGAAATGACCCTTAACGTGTTTTTAAATTGTTTTTAAACTGTTTTATTAATACATTTTAATTAATACAATTTTATAATAATATTGTTTTACAATGTAAAATACATGAGGTTACAACTATTTACATTTCCAATTTTTATGGTATTCATACATAAAATTAATATGGACAGGTGCCACTAAACAGGACTGAATGTTAATATTTCTACTTGATTGTTTTGTCAATTGAACTGTTTATTGTCAATGATTTTGTTGGATAATTGATTTTCATACATCTATTTAAGTGCTGTACACTATTATTTGTGGTTTTGCCTTCTGAAGAAGACTTCCGAAAACGTATGTTGTGTGTAAAGCGTTAGTGGGTGTTTTTGGTTCATTAAACTTTTGGAATTACGTCTTGGTCTGGACCCTCATTTGGTTCTCCATAGCGAACCTTGGCTTTGGTTTTGGTTTTTGGTTGTTCGCTTTCATCTCTTTGTTTGGTTTCAGTTGTTTTTTGAGATGGCGGAGTTCTCAGGGGCTGAGACCGAGACGGATATTCGAGGCGGGGAGAAGGGTGAGCTCAGGAAAGTGATAGGCCAGTTATCCCAATTGGTGGAATTGCTCACCCCTGCATGTCAATCTATCGTTGCACTAGCTTCCGGTCATAATGCTCTATCAGGAACTAAGCAAGTACAACGTCGTCCCACAACGGATGCTTTTACTAACAAAAATTTGACTAATGATACTTCTAACCGTACCAACTTGGATTTACAAGACTACAATGATTTTCCTTGTTTGTTATGCACCAACCACGTTGGCAATGTCGAAAATGAAAACGGGTGCAATTCAGGCAACAAGACGAATGGTTCCCACTTACAACAAGGTGACTTTTCTAATCAAGTCTAGTCCTTTGATTACAGTGTTTTTATAGGGAAGAATTGCTTTTTAAATACAAATAAATCTAGCCCTAATAATCAGGAGACTGGTACCCGGACCTATAGGGAAAGTTTGGATGCTTTATATTATCACATGGGCAAATATAAGGGTTTGGGGTGTGACAACACTTTTCTTAAAGAATGTTTGAGTAGGAACATTGTTTCTAAGGGCTTGCGGGTTTGCAAATTTCCCAACCGGGTGGAAGAGGGGTCTGAATTTCATACTGAATTAATTAAAATATTTGACAAATGTGGATTAGATGTTGTAAAGGCTATCATTGCCGAAAATGAGAGAATGAGGGACATTTTGTTGGAAAAAATGGAGTCTATTAACTCTGATATTATTCAGGACCGTTTGTTCAATGTGGAATCTGAAAAAGCCTTATATTTCAATATTTTTAAACAAATTGACTCAGATTGTAAAAACAACATGAAGAGAAAAGAGGGTAAATTGGAAAGGGATATTAGGGAATACCAGGATGCTACGGCATACCCTAAATCCAGGCCTTTTTATTTGCATATTAAAGAATGTTATATAGTTAGGAACAATAGGTCTATTGACAATCCACAGATGCAAGATGAGGTTTTTCATGATGTTTCCCAAGAATTTATTCATGATGACCCTCTGAATTTTCCACCCCTTCCCCAGAGGTCCGACAGGATACGGAAAAAGAAACCTGTACACTACAATTACTACAAGCACAGGGGGAACCTCAGATATTAGGTAAACAAACTTTTTCCACTGAAATTGTTCAGAAGGGTAATATTTTTGAGTACAATAATTACAAGATTTTTAATTATAGTTCTGAATCTATTAATTTGGGTCATTTTAAACTTTTTTCTAAGGGTTTTAAGGTTATACCTGTTAGGAAAGTAAGTATTCCTAAGGCTATTGTTGATATGAAGTTATTTCTTAGAAAGAAGAATTTGGCTTTGATGTTTTCAGGTTCTAATCCTACACGTACACAACCATTTTTTAAGAAAAAAAGTACCTTTAATCCCCCCCTACATCCACAGTTTAGGAATTTGGAAACAATATTGGAAAGGGAAATTAGAAATACCATTAACACTCACAGGGTAAACTCCAACCTTTCCACTGATGAGAAATTTTTACTTAATGAATTAAAAAACAACAAGGCTGTAAGAATCATGCAACTGGATAAAGGGGGTGGAACAGTGCTTATGGATTATATCCTATACGAATCTAAAATGAAAGAGATGTTATCCAATGGTTTTAAATATTCCAAAGCTTCTATGAATGAAGTGAATATAGCTCATTCTAAGATTAACATTCTTTTAAATGATTTGTTGTTAGAAGGTTCTATTGATTTGGATATTTACAATTTTTTGTTCAACAAAAATCCCAGGACACCCTCAGTATTTGGTATTCCGAAGGTCCACAAGGATTCCTCGGACTCACCATTAAGACTAATTGTTTCTTCTGAGGGGTCCATTACTACTCCCCTAGCCAAGTATGTGGATGTCAAGTTAAAAACTCTTTCAAATGAGGGAAGTACGGTTTTAAAAGATTCTTGGGATTTTCTTAGGCAGGTGAAACCAGAACTTTTTAATCCCAATATACTGTTTGCAACTTTAGACATTGTAGATTTATTTGGTTCTATACCTCATGACACAGGACTATTATGGCTTGAAGAAAGCATGAGAGATAGTGGTAAATTTACTTCTAATGACTTTAGGACCTGCCTATTACTCATGGAAACAGTATTTAAGAACAATTTCATGTACTTTGAAGGGGAGTTTTTTAAACAGGAAAGAGGGGTTGCTATGGGGGCAAAATGTGCCCCCACTTATGCAAATATTGTTTTGTCCTGGTGGGAGAAATTATTTGTCATTAATTGTGAGTTTTCTAGTTGTTGGTGTTTATACAAACACTTTCTTGATGACATTTGTATTTTTTGGAACGATTCCCAAGAAAGGTTTTTTGAATTTCTCACATACCTCAAAGGAACCACAGAATTTTTGGATTTTACGTACAACTTCAACTGTCAGGAATTGATCTATTTGGACATTTCCTTGACTAAACTAGATCATTCCTTTTCTTCAAAAGTTTTAGGAAAAAACCTTTTTCTAATTCGTACCTTCATTTCAGTAGTGGTCATCCGTTCTTCCAAAAAAATAATTTACTTAAAGGACAACTAGTAAGAATAAGTCGTATGACCTCACAAGACAATGAATTTACAAAAGATTGTGATTTTGTCACACAAATGTTTAGGGACAGATGTTACCCTGAAAACTTGATTTGTGAGATCACCAAGGAAGTGTTGGAAGGCAGAAAAGAGAGGTTTGCCCCTATTTTAGGATGTGATGATGTGTCTAGTCCCATCATTAATGTCAATAATTCTACCAATAGTTGGGAAGAAGCATATATAATGGACTATACAGGTGACTCAGGTTATATTAAACAAACAGTCACCAGGGAATGGGACCGTTTCAAACAAATTTCTGAACTAAATGAAATTTATAGCCAACCATTAAGATTTATATATAGAAGGGATACAAATTTTAAGAGACTTTTTGAGTTTGGGGTGGTTCTAGTGTTGGACGTTCATCCAGAAGGGTGGGGACCTTTAAATGTGGTTCATGTTCCCAATGTCCACATGTAACCAATTGTTCTAGTATACACATACCCAGTAGGAATAGACACATCAAGGGCAACACCTTTTCTAATTGTAATACTAATAGTGTGGTGTATTTAGCCCTTTGTTCTATTTGTGGGTCATTTTATGTAGGGAAAACTGAGAGGAAGCTCAAATTAAGAATTTATGAACATTATTATGAAATTAAAAAGGAGAATAAGAACAACACACTTTTTTGACATATATTAATTTGTTCGCAAGCTTCCTTCAGGTTTTTTTGTAATAGAAGTGGTTCCCAAAGAAGTTAGGGGAGGTATGTGGGAAACGAAACTTGAATACAGAGAATTATTTGGGCAGATAATATTGGAAGCCACCAAAATTCCTGGTCTTAATGACATGTTATCCATAGTTCCTGTATTAAAATTGAGAAGTGCAAAATTGTAAATTGCCACTGGATGGCAGTATAGGAATATATTTTGTTGAAATTACCCTTAACGTGTTTTTAAATTGTTTTTAAACTGTTTTATTAATACATTTTAATTAATACAATTTTATAATAATATTGTTTTACAATGTAAAATACATGAGGTTACAACTATTTATATTTCCAATTTTCATGGTATTCATACATAACATTAATATGGACAGGTGCCACTAAACAGGACTGAATGTTAATATTTCTACTTGATTGTTTTGTCAATTGAACTGTTTATTGTCACTGATTTTATTGGATAATTGATTTTTATACATCTATTTAAGTGCTGTACACTATTATTTGTGGTTTTGCCTTCTGAAGAAGACTTCCGAAAACGTATATTGTGTGCAAAGCGTTAGTGGGTGTTTTTGGTTCATTAAACTTTTGGAATTACATCTTAGTTTGGACCCTCATTTGGTTCTCCATAGCGAACCTTGGCTTTGGTTTTGGTTTTTGGTTGTTCGCTTTCATCTCCTTGTTAGGTCTCTGGCAGTTCCTTCATTTTCCAACAAAGCAAATAAAGGTCCAAGATCAATAATAGTAAGATTTATATCTTCTCAGGACAAGGAACCGGTGATAGAATCTGCATGGTCAAACTCTCCTGTCAAATGCCAAGATAATATAAAATATTACTTATAGGAGGTAAACTCTAAAAGAAAGGAATGTTTACCTTTAATAAAATAATTGAAGAAGAGACAATTCAGTGTTCATTTACTGCTTCTTGTGAGACTTAAGAGCTTTTTTCTCAGATGGAGCAAAGACTTTTGACACCTTGGATGCAGCTGTGTCTTAAGATTTAGCAAAACTTTAACTCAAACAGAGGAAATGGATTGGACTGCTTTTACCCTAAAATGCCAAGCAGAGAGGAATGAATGGAAAAAACAGACAAAAGGAAGAAGAGACTAAATGACAAGTAACTTTTAAATAATTATCTTACATATTTTGTTCTTTTTATATTACACACAAATTATCTAAAGGGAACTACACTTTATTCAGATGGCAACTCTACAAAGTCCCCTAAAATGTACAACAAAAATAATACCTATTAACTAAAAGACTACAACTCCAAAAGGAAAAAAGGTAAAAACATTAAATTCTTATTTATTAACTTTCTAGGTGATTAACTTAACAGCTTGGTAATGTTTGAACAAATCTGCATAAAACTAATCTCTCTCAAAGTATAGTAAATAGCAATGGCATAATGCATGAAACAACACAATCCCCCGGATTCATGAAGCCCGGCGCAAGGCCGGTGTAAGGCTTGCGCTGGCCGTGCAGCATAGATGTGGAGTAGTCATGCCATATGCATATTAATGAAGGCACGCTGCCGCCACAGCCACGTGCATAGGAAACGTGCGCGAGTGCAAGGGGTGTATCGAAGTTGCGCAGGGAGGCATGTCAATGTCGGCTTCCGAGTAGCTACCTAAACTGCTGAATATTATATTCCACCAGCAATAGTAATCGTGCCTATCAGTGTCCGTGGAGACTGAAACGTATGCAAAGCAGAGTCCCTGCAAACAGAAAATGAAGACCCAAACACAAATGCATGGTAGGGAATAACGGGTCCCTACCCATGAACAAATGACAGGAAAACTGTGTACCTGTAGTCCAACGTAGTGTAGATACCTATACCATGTGGAAGTGAAACATATCAGATGTTAGCGTGCTGCCAGTAGGTACGTCCAGTCCAATGGAGAGGGTCAACAGCTGACCCATAATTTGAGGGAGGGAACATAGCTGTGCAGATGTGTCCATAACAAAATACTCAAGGAGAAATGTAGATATAGGTAGTGACCGTATGTCTGAATCATATCCCACAAGCCATGTAATAGTCACATACAAAAGGTATGTCCGTATTTCACATACCAAATGTGATAGGAAATAGCATACACATGTAAACGAAACAGAAGGAGCATATAAACGAGCCATAACAACACGGACACATGTAGGCCGAAAGGAACAGTATGATCTGTACCATCGACCAAGATTACCACCTGTCCCACTTTGCGAGCGACAGTCCCTCTGTGGGCAGATGTGTCCTGACACAAACATGTAAAACTGGCAAATGTCCAGAGAATATAGGACATAATTCCTCCGTAGATGTCATGCAATAGTTGCATTAAACATATTTCACTGGACGTATAATACATAAATGTCATAACAAACAGAATAAGATACCGAAATGCTAGAAGAATAAGCTTAGATATAGGCAAGAATTGTAAGTTCTATCTGCCAAACTGACCGTGGGTATGTGTCGACCTGTAAAATATGCTGTATTCACCACAACTGTCACAGTAGGGTTGCCACCCTCACAAATGGCCAAAGTGGGACATGTTTGGTACAGACATCAGACTGTACAGGCCGACACATACCCACAGCCAGTATAAAGGACAGAACATAACTGTTTTGCCTACAGAAAAGCGTATTCCTGTAGCATTTTAGTTGCTTAGTCTGTTTCTCATAACAGTCAGGTATTTTAGATACAGAATTAACTGTTCAATGCAACTATCACATAAAATATAAGAAATATGTTTGTCCTAAAATCTCAGGACATTTGCCATGTTGACAATTACATGTCAGGACACAACTGCCTAAAGAGGGACTGTCCCTCACAAAGTGGGACAGGTGATAACCCTATGTCACACTGTGGACAATTGAAAAGGTGGAAACACAACCGTTGATTGTGAGGACGCAATGTCCACAACAGTTGGACATGTGTAAGGAATAGCTTGGACATAGGAAAAGGTGCCATCCTACCAATGAGTAGAACAGGCTAGCAAAATCCGGAAGGCAGCTGTATAATCCGAACGTGTATGTGACACAGTCGAACGGGTAATACCCGGATACACCAACCAAGTAATGAAAGTGAAGTAAGGGCGTGTACCTATGTGCATGAGGTATAGCATGTGGACAGCAAACATGGCAGGGTAATCCACACAACCATAAAGGTACCCGACACATGTAGGGTAGTTGATGTGTAACTCTGGCCGTGTCATGGGCCAACAACCAAAGTAGTGCTCTATGGGGTGTGAGTAATTCACATGTGAGGGGTGTGTGTTTAATGGTAAATTCCTCAAAGGTGATACTTGTGTCGTATGCAGAAAAGGTGAACCAGAGGTGTATGAGGGGGCAGTGGGTGAAGTGGAAAGAAACACAACCTCATGTAGAAACAGCTGCAAGACAAGCAGACAGGCCATAGTGTAGAACACAATCCCACAAATGTGAATATGGGAATATGCGAGACAAATGTATAGATACGGCACCATCACATACCCACAGATGGGTCCTGATGGAACTGGCCATAACAAATGCAACACACCTGGATGCATAATAGCCTACCCAGCATACCCTCCACAACACACAACCTGCCACCATACCAGAACGTCCACCAAATCCAGCCGTACTTGGTCCACTGGTTTGTTGCAGAAACAGCTACACATAGTGACCCCTACGCATATGTAGTTGGTATTGTCACCCTAGGCAGTGTCAGGATTGCAAACCATGTATCCCCTGCAGGTAAAACCCCCTGCACATTTTCGTGAAGCCACAAAAATCTTCGGTATCTAACTTGTTTTCGTCTTGACCAATTTTTGGGATATCCCTCACGGGATGACCAACTTGTGTAAATAGTAGAATGGGTATGACGACATGATGTCCAATCCAGTAGATATCTGGACACAAGTCAGAATGTGCAGTGGAGGTCCATGACACTGTCCAGCCCTAAGTGGGCATGCATAACCTACCACCCAGGATAAAATACCTTCCCGTGACACACGTGTCCAGACACGAATAGGAGGGAGAATATAATGCACACATTTGCAAAGTGGAAAACGGCATGAGGGCGAGGAAGACACTACATAAACAGGTCAACCCTGATCAAGTGTGAGGGAGGGACACTGACAGTGTGCAGTCGTGACTGACCATACCTGTCAACCTGTGTGAGCAAGATATCTGGACAGAGCCATGAATATAAGTGAGACAAAGGTCCAAACTCAGGAACAATCTGTAAATATATCTCTTAGAAACATAGAATTTGATAGAATAACAGTTTGCACATTGGCATTAATGTCTGGAGTATGAAGTCTGAAACCCAACTGTCTGTCAGCACGTTCCGACTGCAGTCTTTAATGCTGAGCTACTGCTGTGCCAGAACACAACAGCGTATTACAGAGGTCCGTGCCATACCACTCAACTGTCCGGATTTTCGTAGAATGACTAGGGTCACCACCTGTCCCACTTTGCGAGTAACAATCCCTCTGTAGGCAGTTGTGTCCTGTGAAAAAAAATCAAGACATAGCAAATGTCCTGAGAGTTTATTTCCTAATTTACTTTAATAGTCGCATAAAATGGTTATTTTATATATGAATCCTCAATATGTTATGTGAAGTAGCATAAGCAATTCAAATGTTATTAGAATAAGCTATTATATGTACAAAAAAGGTTAAAGTTCAGTACTATGCACGGCTGTAGGTATGTTTTGTCCTGGAAAATCTGACATCTCTACAGAACATGTCCCACTTTGGGCAGTCGAAAAGGTGGCAACCCAAAGAATGACCACAGGTTCACCCCATAGTGTTGGTGTGTGCCTCCGACAATCTGCACCAGTGTGGTAAATAGCTGAGGATTGACATCAGTAAATAATGAGAAATATCCTGAGTATAAGACTCCACAACCTGCAGAAACGTCATGTTAATGCAAGAGCAATCGTTAAAATGTGTCCCTAATTGTCCCCCCATCGTGTAGGTTTTATGCAGGTTCAGTGCTCTAAGAGGTTGAGAGGTATGGTCCGTACATATTTACAGGAACAGCCCTTCATACTTGTGTAATGTACAACCGCATACCTGTAGTCCCTTCATGTCCAAAAATAATAATCCCCGTATAACTGTATACAGGTAATAGTCACATGTGAATGGGAACACCCCTCACCGTGGAGTATGGACTGTAACAAACCCACCCATTATATGTAATGCCAACAGAATTAGCTGCTGACAGGTGCCCAAACACCTGTGTCTATAAACACAGGTAAAACTTCAAACACAGCCCTGTCCATATGCTTCATCTGACATTTGACCTCGGCCAGGGAAGTTCCGTTCACCAGGTGGACAAGCCTAAACCCAGATCACTACATGAACACCCTGACAATCAAATACCTGTATGTGGCTGGACTATATGCCTTGGTGTTCTGCATACCCTCGGAGTGATTAATAATGCAGCCGGAGTCCACAGCAGTAGGCAATAGGGAATGTGTAATATGTAGTACCGCCTTTTCCCCAGCAGGAGAATGGATGCCTGTGTTGTAGGTGAAGCGGTGATGCGTATGTTGATGTAGCTAAGTACTATGGGTATGCATATCAATGAGGGAGAACACCAATAGAATAGTGGTTCCGGTATCCGGCCAATGTGAATGCAGTCCCGGTTGACCTACGACCACTGCACATATAACTTGAAAGTGTAATTAAAGCGTTCGTGCAGTACACACATTTAAATATGTAAAGGTGAACGTGTGTTTCGCAGTAGTCCGTAAACTGGAATACAGATATGTAACTGTTACGGTCAGAATTATGAAAGTTCACGGAAGCACAATTATCTATGAAACATATGTAACCCACAATAAGGATATGCAAGTGCGCCTGCACGTGTGTAATCCGCTCACAGAATAGAAAATGAATGGTGTTTTCCCCACGTTCCATGTACATGGCTCATACCTGTTAAACCCGTAAAGTACGAAACCGGACAAAGCCATGACAACAACTGGTACAAATAGGGACAATCCCCAGATATTGCCCTAACAAACATAGAAAGTGGATAGAATAACAGGTGTGTCACTAGCATGGATTCTCTGAAGGGTATGAAGTCGTAACCTGAAATGTTTGTCATTATTTACCAACATCAGTCTTAATGATATGCCACTAACTTGCCAGATAGACACAAGGTTATGAAAAATGGACCACAAATAGGGACAATCCCCAGATATTGCCTAACAAACAGAGAAAGTGGATAGAATAACAGGTGTGTCACTAGCATGGATTCTCTGAAGGGTATGAAGTCGTAACCTGAAATGTTTGTCATTATTTACCAATGTCAGTCTTTAATGATATGCCACTAACTTGCCAGATAGACACAAGATTATGAAAAACGGAGCAAAGATAAGAGGCAAACAGCTGTACATGCAGCGGAAATCTGTACAGTTGAAAGGTATGATATGGAGATATATACACACATATATCCACAGACATAATCCAAAGCAAATTATGAGATGAGGAATGTACAGACATATGTATATATGTACAGATATATATCTATACACACACGATACATGAAACGATATATACACACCAAACATATGTCCCTGTACATATAACACATGTACATAAATAGGTCATGGTATAGCTAATATGGATAGACAGACAGATATGCATGAAAGGAGAATACACCGATGGTTTTCAAACCATTTCCCGGAAAGTACCAGTGTGACAGGGCCTGCAAGTTCTACACATTAAACATGAATATAGGTGTCCCTTGCAGGACCCCAAAAATTGATCCGTATGAAGTGCGAACCATCATTGATGCTAAAGACGTCACAGCTGCAACTATGATATAGCTGTACATACAACAGTAGCAGGTGCAAGGGTAATAACACATGGGTCGATTGAATGTATGACGTACGAGCTGATATCCACAGAGTGGGGAGTGCTCGGAAGTGTCCTCACACTTTATTATCGCTCACATTAAACATGTCTAATGGGTACTGTGGAGGTGTGTCAGGTATGGGAATCATGGGTATGCAGAATTGGGCCAAGGTGCTGGTTGGCACAGATCTATTAGGTACACCCCATGGGAGTGATCAGTATACCTATGTGGGTATAGCACACGCCTATATTCACCAAAAAGGTGCAGCCCACCCACTGGATATTGTGTAAACCATTGGGGGAAGACATAGGGACCTATATCAGTGTCATGTAGGCGATTATCATGGATGGACATGCATATGACCAAGATGGTAACCATACCTGCCAGAATGTCAGAATAAGACAGCTGGACTAAGGCATAGTACACGACAGACAAATAGGGACTATATTAAATATACCTCAGACAAAGTCAGACCATTGATAGAATAATTGCGTAGTCGGGAATACGAATGTTATGAGAGTTAGTAATCATGAAATAGAAATGTCAGTCATGATTACCTAACCGCACAGTCCGTCATGGCTTGCCAGCAATCTATCAGAAAGGCACATTATCATGATAAATGTAACAGAATCATAGGTCAAACCCCAGGGCGTACACCCATAATGTGTACAGGTGAGAGGTATGAAGGTAACCTGTCCTAATGAAATGTACAGAACTAGTGATACTAGGTTGACAGGTGAGAAGAAAGACGTCAGGACAAATGACAAAACATGTACAACTCATAAGCATGTTTATCCACAAATGTGAATTACAACGTATGGCCTGTGAAAGTCAATGTGGAAGGTTAATAGACTCAAATGACATGTGTCCCTCAGGGTGTCATGCAGTGTCACCGATACAGTGTCCAGTCCACCATACTCGTACGTGAGCTCTGCCACTGACGGAAAGCGCAAATACCGGCCTACACATAAGGTACATGATGGAATAAGTACTGTGGATAAGCACCTGTTGGCCTGTGTGAGGAATATAACCCAGTGGGTGGGTGTGTTCAGCAATAGGAATGCAATGGTAACTGGCCTGTGATGGCGCCATGTATTGTGTGTATTGGCGTAACTGTACGAATGTGCAGATGTATGCCTCATATGAGTGGTGTGTTCCTCTCACAATCTGTACCTACATACCTCTCAAATGTACAGATTTTTGCAGAATGTCCAGAGTTGTGCCTCATATATTTGGTACATTTTTCATAAAATTGTGGTTTTCTGGCAAATTCGTGCAAATCAATAAAGACTGAAGTTAGAAAATAATGAGAGACATTTGAGTTTCAGACTTCATGCCCTTCAGAAAATTCACGCTAATGCAAAACCTGTTATTCTATCAACTTTTTAAGTTTGTAAGAGCAATATTTAAAAACTGGCCCTACTTTTGGGCTTTTGCCCCACTTTTATTTATGGCTTTGTCCAGATTTCCTGCTGTCGGAGGTTGAGAGGTATGTGTACCTGTCTGCCAAATACCTGAGAACTGACGTCATTAAATAATGATAAACATATGTGTTTAAGACCCCAAATCCCTCAGAAAGGGCATACTAATGCAAAACCTATATTACTGCCAACTATCTACGTTTGTAAGAGCAATATGTAGAATCTGCCCCTATCTGTCCCCCCATCATGTTAGGCTTTGTACAGATGTTTTGCACTAGGAGGTTGGTAGGTATGACCAGAAACAGATACATGTCTGAGGAAACAGCATTATCGACCGCAAGATAACGCAGAAGGTATGAAAAGCGCTGCAGTAGGAAGTTCATCCGCAGGTATGTGCTGACATGTCAAATGACACAGCAGTCTACAGGAAGTACCTAATAGGGTGTCACCTTTACCAATGATGACAGTGGGACACACCCACAGCCATGCATACACCACAAACAGACATAGCACACAGCAAAGCCTAGGCCATGATATACGACGCCTTCGGCGTTTATGGATTGAGTGAGAGCACAGCAAGGAAAGATGACTGCCAGGCTTTTCAGCAAACACCCGCAGGGGCGTGCAAGACCGCCCGTAACACGAACATTGCACGGACAATGTTGGGATTTGCAACATACCCCATTTGTATGTGTAAGCTATGCAAATGATGTAATTATAGGGTTGCCACCTTTCCAAATGGCCAAAGTGGGACATTTGTGCTACAAACATCAGATTTTGCAGGGCAAAACATACCCACGGCCAGTACAAAGGACAGAACTTCAGTTGTTTGCCTGAATAAAAGTTTATTCTTGTAGCATTTTTGTTCCTTATTCTGTTTTGTATAACATTTAGGTGTTTCAGATACAGAATAACTGTTTTATGCAACTATTACATACAATATAGAAAATACTTTTGTCCTACAATCTCAGGACATTTGCCATTTTCTCACAATACTTTGCAGGACACAACTGCCCAAAGAGGGACTGTCCCTCGCAAAGTGGGACAGGTGGTAACCCTACGTAACTATGCGATACAGTAATCTGTCCATGCAAGAGCAGAGTTATGTGCAGAAATGTACCCGGATGTTAAGCGATTAACATTTTGCACATTGCTAAACGGAGCAATGACAGCTGCAAATACAGTATGAGTACAGTCAAAGAAGCATGCCAATGTCCAAGTCCAAGGCCAGTGGCAGCTTTGTCCATTGGATATCAATGAACCAGTAGTTGTCCTCCCCCGATCCCTGGTGTGGAAGCATAGCGCAGCGCCACGAGATCGCGCTGCACTTCAACAGAAGACATATGGATAATATACATACAAAATGTAGGTTTAGTTAGATGTTAGTACGCCATGCACTAGTTACCCATAACACCCATCATATCATACAACAGTCCATGTGTTATGTTTTTCAACGCACATGTCCACCAATTGCAATGCATACAAACATGGCTACATGACAGGCATGTAGGACCAACACACATGTACAATCTGTAGTGTGCATGCAGCTACCATGCATGTGCAGTAGCTGATGTAAGTAACTAATCTGTGCCTAACTACAACATGCAGTTGCAATGCAGCCCCATTATTGACACCTCTATATGGTGACATACTGACAGTACGGTAGGATGTACAGCAGGTATGGATGGATGTGTGTACATAAAGTGGTGATCCACCTGTGTAGATGGATGTTTGCCAGGGATGGCTCACAGGTGTGTCACACGCCATCCTACCATTACATGTGCAAACAGTACGCTATGTTACCGTTACTTGACGGTGGAGACATAAAACCTACACAGTGGTCAGGTGTCACTGACAGTACGTCACTTGACATCTGTAACACTTACAGCTTCCCGTGGGCATATAGCAGCACAATTGCCGAAGGTAGCGTTGGTACACATAATGCGGCCAATACTGCTGCATGTCTGTCAGACGTATCATCACATAGCAGGTTTATCATTCACAGTACTGCCATGTGTGTTTGCTTGTGTGACCATATATGCCACCTATGGTGGGGAATACATCCCAATTGTTACACACCCCTGTACACTGTTGTATAAATCTGTACATACTGCAGTGTGGAAAGCATGACATAGGCAGGTGTGGTGTGTGTATCACACACATCAGCTATCCATATGTGTATGACATTTGTGGTCTCCACAGTGTGTGCATGTATGTAGGTATGTATGGCTGTCTGGTGCATGGAGTGGGGGTGTATGCTACCGTACAGAACACACAGGATCCCTAACCCCTCATGGTGATGCAGTCCACTACCCTGTTGATGCCATTGGTCTCAGCCTCACTGGCTACCTGTACATGTTCTTTCTCTATGTGGTGTCGTGTGGGTTCACAGTACTGTGACGGTGATGACCACATAGGCAAGGGTCCTCACCTCAACACTATGGGGTGTGCGTTACAGTGTTGTTGACCCCGTGAGTGTGAGCATGTTCCTGTAATGTGACAGGGTATTACTGCTACACAGTGAGGCCTCATGCTATCAAGTGGCATCTAACATCATCATTGGCCAGACCGCTGTGTACAACCCCTGCACCATGTCAACATACCTGTGATGTGACCTGGTATGGATGTCATGTCTCTAGCCACTGTAGCCTATTAAACTGCCCACATGCTTCTGGATCAGTATATGTGTGGACATCTGTGTTATGTTAGACTTTCCAACAGTCAGGCTGAGGATACGTATAGCATGCTGATATTGCCATATGTGCCTGTGAGTACTCCACAGTTACACATGGGAGACTGCAAACAGTGCTACCTGTAGGCACATGCAAGTAGACCATAAGGAGGGAACCAGGGCATCATTACCAACATGCTGTTACTGTTGTTACCGAGACACACACTGTGAACATATAACAATGCATGCTAAACCTGTACTACATGGTATGTCTGGTGCATGTCAACAGTACACAACTAATGTAATATACACGTTTTTCACTATTCACACACAACTAATGTAATACACACTTCTCTCACTATTCTTACACAACTAATGTAATATACACTTTTCACTATTCTGTTCACCCTGTGCATCAGACCATTTGAGCATGTCCCTGTACCAATGGTGTGGATGACAGGGATGTGGCACAGGCTTCATCATATGCACAGGGTGATAATGTTTGCCAGGGGCATAGGCTGCACCAATGGATGACATCTTGTGTGTGGGTAAGGGCCAGTGATATGATTGGACATGTCTGTTCAGTATGCATGTGGGTGTTGTGGTGCCCTACAGATGTCTTTGCTGTGTGCGTGTATGTGTGCACACAGTTCTGCCTTTTGTGAGGCCTACACGTGATATTATTGACAGCTCCAGATTGTACAGACCAGGTTGTACAGCTCACTGTGTCTGGCCACGGTTACGTGACCTGTGCCTGCCAGGGGTTGCACAAGCACTACCAGGCAGAGGTACAGCTTGGCTACTGTCCAACGACACATGTCCACTGGAACCGTGTCCCTGCTGGGAACGTCCAGGTCCACATCCACGTGGCCTGCTGTGTCCTGATGTGGACAGCGCAGCACCAGCTGCACTGCTACTGCTACCAGCACTATGGTAGTGGGCATGTGAGGTGGCATGCTCACGTTGACCTGCACTAGGTGGTGTAGCTAGCCTATGTCCACGTGGCCTATGCCTCACTCCTACCAGATGTTCCAGCACAGACAGCTCACGCTCGCGGATTGCCATGCCACGGTCAAGGATTCCGACCATGTCACCCAATCGCCTGTCCGGAACATCAGCAATCTGCTGTTGAGCATTTGCCAATGCCTGGATGTTGTCATTTAGGGTACAGATAGCAGCCCTCTGCAGCCTCTGCCCTTCTCTGTTCTGCCGTGTGAGTGGGGGCTGGGTTGGTGGCCCACCACCTGTTCCACCTTGTTCCCTGGCGATTGCAGTGGCACGCTGTTTTGCATGTCGTATCAAGTCCGTGCAGTGTCTGCGCACCTGCTGGTAGGTGCGGTTATGGCCACCCACATCGTTCACCCACCTGCATAGATCCTGCCACAGGTCATCCCATTGCTGGGCATGCTGTGGCACATGGCTGAACAACACCTCGTAGTTCTCATGGAGGTACGGGATGAGGACATCATCCTCCTGGCGGCTGTACGCTGGAAGGCGTGTAAGAGGCATTATCTGTAAGACATAATGATGGTGACAGGTCACAGTTTCAGAGATGTAAAGAGATACTGCTGCACATACATTTCTATGACATCTAGTACATCTGCACAGTAATCTTTGCAAATCGTCATGACACTGACATGACTGACGTGTTTGTGTCACTCACATGTAACACCCGTTATGCATTGGATATCATCACCATATATGTGTGTCACCTCATTACAGTGTTCATACTCCATGTGAATGCTGTCTTGATGCGGGCATGTCTATTTGCCTGCACTGGTGTTCTTACCTATCTGCACATGCCTGGATGTGTCCACGGGACTGCTGTTGACCTTGATGCTGTGTATATGTCACATATCAACACAGACACAGCCTTAATGGACTTGATCAGTGACAATGCACACATACGCATGGACACCTGTACATGTATGTGTTTTGCCATAGACATCTACACAGCACTGTACAGCTGTTCAACATCCTGCCATGGATCACCTGTGTTGCACATGTGATAGACATGGGACAATGGCTAGTCGGACGTCATTCGCAGGGATGGTTATCAACCATAGCATGTACGGGCAAAGTTTCCCATCTGTAACAGACAGCCAGTATGCCACCGCGAGGTGCATCAGTGCCGCATTACTGATCCGGACAGTTGATACTACATCTACCATGCGGCCATCACACCATGTATGACTGGGATGACATGTGCAGCTTTGATGGACAGGGTTGCATGGTTTGGCTGGAGTATGTCACATGTATGGCACAGGGATCTGTCCAGTATGTGGTGATCCTAGTATTAGGAGGGTGGCTGTCCATGACGTATGTCTTACAGATCAGGATATGGACATGTAGCATGTCCCTCATCATGGTGTAGCAAATGTCTGTATGCAAGGTAGACAGCATGCTGCGTAGTGGAGGTGAGGATTGTGAAGGCTGGTATCGCCCATCCACGCATGGCCATTACCCCGTAAAGGTGATATGTGATCCAATATTGGTCACCCCAGTGCTGTATATGCCTGTCCAATGATCTCCATGCTCATGGATGGCACCCTGTCATGACATGGGTACCTCGTTTGACTACCCAAGGGGCCTGGAGACATCACCAAGGCAGGGAGGTATACTGCACAGCACCATCCCTTACACAGTGTCCATAATGTTGACCACAGCCTAGGTGGTAGTTAATGGGTACTGAGATGTTCACCTAGCGGTGACAATGCTGATATCATCCATCAGAATGTGCACATATGTCACACACCTCACACATACAGCCCATTCTGTATGTTGTTCACAACACTGACACAGCTATTCCTCATAGGTCATGGCCATTCACATCCTTACATACACAGATGCCTAAAATTTGTCTGTGTGGTATGGGCTACAATGAGGGTGGAGTACAACACATTAAACATGTTCTACTGTAGCTGGCACTGGTGTGATATGCACATGTCACTCTGGCACCTTTTGTAGTTGTGAGTCTGTCAACAGGCCACTGGTAGAACACTCCTGTGACATACAAAGGTATTTGTAATCAAACATCCGTACGGTCTTGTACATCTGTACTGCTAACATCTACAGTGATAATGGTTCATGGACATGCACACCATACTCAGCAGGGTTATAGTGTGGTGCCACCCATTATGACTGTTGTCACCACTTTTGGGTTGATATTATCCAACACCCTATCTGTATTGTATGGTCATGCTAGGCACTTGTTCAGAACTTGAGCATGTCATGAGCTACTGATTAATATAGCACCCATTCCACACCATTTCCCACAGGTACACTGGCTGTCCTAAAATTTCCAGCTTGCTTATGGTACAACAGCTGTTGTGCACATGTAACGCACATATCCTGTGAGACATGGTTGTATATACAGGCATGTCCAACTGTCACGTACCAGTGCTATTGCCTGTCTATATGATGGATATGTCGTACATGTAGCAATAGAGCAATTGTCTCATGTACACATTCAATGCTCACCTCCCAACATACGACACTACAACCTGTGGGGGATGCACTTATGCAGCCCTGCTGGGGGTAATGCTGTCACCAACCCTGGCTGCACCTGACAGTCATGTGGGGATGTGTAACATTCGCAACACACCCCACTCATCACATAGTCTCACATGATCTCCACCACAGGCCACACATACAAGGACAACTTGTGCAGTACCTCTCCATACTCTGTGTAGGCACCAGAGGTAGCCCCCATCATGGAACACAACATCACCAACTTATAGCCCACAGACTCATGTGTGCCCATCACATACAGCCAATAGGGTGTTATAACATGCACAACACACCAGTCATAGGTGAGTCTGTAGGCGGTCACACTGCAGCTCCACACAGCAGGCTACACAAGGCGATAGTCGCTTACATCTTGCTGTCGGGTAACTGGTTCTGCAACATAACCTATGCACCCATGCCACACCTCACCAGGTATGATGTGACTGTCATTCTCCATGTTAGTGACTGCTCTGAGATGCCACTTCACAGACTACGTGTGCAGGGACATGCAATAGCTCACCAGTGTTGCAGCCCTGAAGTGTGGGCCTAGCCCTGGGGAGCATTATGCATTCATCCGGACCCGATACCACTGTACACCGACTGACTGTGTCACTTCAACAGTTGCCTATGCTTCTGCTGTCATTCCACAGGCATCTGGTATCTGTCCGCTTTGACTGACCTGGTCAAACACAATGCTTTGGCACAGATGACCTGCACCTGTCAGCCCTGGGAATACAGATCACATGTAAGGCACTTGCTGCTTCTATTCTGCCTGTCTTGCACAGTTTCCAATAACAGTCACCGGCAGAATGGGAACTGGCAAGCAGGACATGGGGTCATGTGACACATTGCTTGCATCCTCCTCTGTGACGCATGCAGGCAAGGCACACCTTATAATGCACCACTCCAATATCTCTGCAGTGACTGGGACCTGCCTCTAGGCTCTGCAGAGCACAACTGCAATGACAGGTTATAGACAGACCATACCTTTCAGGCACATACCTGGACCGGCACACCCACAGCTGGGTGTTCCCATATCCCACTATGTTGTACACACATCCTGGCTAGTTACTTAGCACAATGCATCAGAGGTGCTCCACGTGCAACTAACTGTGTCCGGAACCGCTATACACATTGTAACAAGTTACAGATTCAACAACATACCCCACAGTTACCAGACCTCATTTGTTGGTGTACTGGACAGTAGGGCTCAGACAGCTACTACTGATGTGTGACTGACACTACCCCACACTTAATTGGGATAGCCACTCATGTACCGACACATCCATGAGTCATAACCTCCACTCGGCTGGATCAACCCATACACACCACCTCCAAGACCAACATTAACCTTGACATGAACACTACCAACATGTGACTGGTGTTCCACACCTGGGGTTATCCCCTCATTGGTGGATTCCAAACATATACTAATCAACCTTGTTAGCCACATCCCGGCACCACACCCTTCACGGCATACACAGTACATGAGTACTACAACATCTACTACAGACGTCTTATGACAGCGGTTGTTAACGTCATGACACCCGTGCAGATGGACAATGCACTTACAAATGCTGAAACATACCCCAGTGCACTTCATTAGCATGTACACAACTGCATGGATCATGCTATTCCACACAGAGCAATGATGGTACACACCAGATAACAGACGCCACTCTGGTGGTCAAGTTCCATGGACGTAATGTACAACAACAGGTGGAGGCTGTTGCACAGTGGTGTACAATCCCATGGGTGGGGTAGCTCACTGGTCAGCCTCGGTAGGGCCATGGGATCCCTCATCACATACTCCAAGACTAGCTACGTAAACATTACTGCAACACTTTCCAGGGTGTACCGCAAGGCATTATGGTGGTATGTCAGTAGTCGTTGGCAACACCCACATCTGCTCTCACATACAACAGTCACTCAGGAACATTACAGACCCAGGTGATGTTGGCAACATGCTGGCGGATGGATTCAATGCTAACATTACACTCTCTCACTCACTACAGGGCCACAATCCATGCAGGAACATTGCGGTGTCCCTGCGGTCACACCTACACAGTACTAACCTGCACTCTATATGTCCTTGGACACTGGCCCCATGTCACCTTCCAAAGTCCCAGGATGTGATGTCACAAACCTCTGAACGACATGTCTCCCCACTAGGCCACCATATTCAGTAATAGCCTTGTATCAGACATTGTGGCCCCTAAATGGCACACAGCAACATTTATCACACTCCACACAGGTGGCACCACAATGCACGAGTGGGACTATAGTCCTACACACCTGACTGGACTGTTCTGCACGGCTATGGGGCACATCATTAAGGACGTCATTCACAGAGACATTGTTGGGCTCCGGTCCTTTGATGCCACCCAGGTAGGACTTGTTAGGGCCAGAGCATGGCCCCAACACCTGGTGGACTCCTTTCATACAGTTACCAGGGTAGTTGATAATGGTACGGGAGTCCACACATCCTACATTGTCCTCTCATTGCCTTTCAGCACCGTTCTCCATTCTGGTATTGACAACATACACATCCACCTGCACATCGTACCCTATGTCTCAGGATATTATGCAATGTGGCTCATGGACAGGACACACACAATGAGGGTAGCATACCATAGTACCTACTGCATTTCAGTTACATTTGCCATACCACAGTCCTCAGTCACTGGGCCCCTCATGTTCAGTATATGCTTCCCTGAGGTACAGGCTAGCACAGAGGGACTTTCCCTGCCTAGCTTTACAAACCCCTGCATACAAAGCACCATGATTGATCCACCAGCTGATACTGACTCCATCCATACGGGTGTCACTGTGACAGATACCTGATATGAATATCATGGCCTCAAGCTGCATGACACAAGGTGCATGAACATCACCTTTGCATTACACCATTCACCCACTGACTATCACATAGGTGGTAGTCCCCTACATACATGTCACATTGTACATGTTTGTAGTACACACATATGTCGCACCCACTCCTGTGGTTACCGTATCACCACTGTGGTGTGGATATCCTTCTACGTGGCCACACTTATCTGTACTGGGTGTGTAGCTGGTACATAGGCACCCATTGTACCTCTGAACTCAAGACGTCTACACACATTCAAGGGTACACCACCCCATTTAGGGTGTACCTTACACAACAGCTACAGCTTTACATACCACACCATTAACACGCCATGACGTTTATTGAGCTCCATTGTACCTCTGAACTCAAGATGTCTACACACATTCAAGGGTACACCACCCCATTTAGGGTGTACCTTACACAACAGCTACAGCTTTACATACCACACCATTAACACGCCATGACGTTTATTGAGCTTCAACAGTTAAAGTATGTGGCTGAACTACGGACACCACGTCTGTACACATTTGCATACTACATACTCAGGGGTAACCTCTGCTGAACAGACAGGGCCCATGTCCACAACAATATTAATGGATATACTCCACATTTACGACATAAGCAAAAGCCATTGTGAGCAACATGCTCATGGATATGTGCACACATGCAACAATGAGTGGGATGTGCTTGAGGGTTACAATCCCAAACCGGTCACTCACCTTGCTTTGGAACATGAGTCCTATGTACATCACACAGGGACACTCAGTAGCACTGTTCATGTGATACCTCCCTTGGTGGCTGGGAGACACATGTACGCCAGGGATCACTGCAGTGGCTGTACTGTGCAGAGGTGCAGGTAACACATGGCTCTGCTGTTCACAGGACACTACCCTACAGAGGTGCCACTGGTGTGAACACTGTAGTTGTGCTTACACATAGACTTGCCAGACTGCATAGTACCCCCTATGAACCTGTGAAGCTATTACATGTCCTGTGTGCATGGTTACTTGGTAGCCCTTCCATTTAGATTAGCTATCATGCTATTGCAATGTCCCGTGCCTACAAGCCATATGTATCCTGTTATTGTACATGCCAATAGACGATACCTTTGGTATGCATGATATGCCTGTTATGCTGTGTAGTTGTGCTTACACATAGACTTGCCAGACTGCATAGTACCCCCTATGAACCTGTGAAGCTATTACATGTCCTGTGTGCATGGTTACTTGGTAGCCCTTCCATTTAGATTAGCTATCATGCTATTGCAATGTCCCGTGCCTACAAGCCATTTGTATCCTGTTATTGTACATGCCAATAGACGATACCTTTGGTATGCATGATATGCCTGTTATGCTGTGTAGAATATCTGGCATATCTACCTACAATACTATACATTACACATATTTCACATAGTATCCCATAATGCAAAGCATACTTGCACAGCGAGACCACCTTAGACATGTCATTGTCGTTATATGCCCGTACACATGCCTACTGTGACAGTATATCAACATATACTATCCCCTGCTATAGCACATACTTGTTGGACATACCCTACCACTGACGGCGGGTTGTATGGAAATGTTCTGTTTAAAGCCCTCATGTAGCATCCCTTGTGGTGTCTGTGATGTGTACCTTGTGGCCCACTGCTGGACGCCTTTAGTTTCTACATGCATTAGTATGCTCAGCAAGACATCACTACATAAATACCTTTTCCCACTTTATGCATTGCGGACACTTTTAATTAATGCAAACCAGGCTATACATACAGTAAATAATTAATAAAAAACATGCTATACATAAACTTACATACCGAGTGTTTTACATACCTTGTTATCGTTACGGACTTTTGTCTCTATCTCTCTCACACTGCTTGAACAGGTAGTTTGTATGAGCATACGGTTTGAATGTGTAGCAAGTCATCCTTATATACGTCGATACCTGTGACATGTGGTTTCCTCCCGCCAATTGATGTTCCTGAGTGACTAATTACTTGTATATCAGCTGTGCAGTTACTCTATTTGCCAATTACACACCAACAGTGGGGTATAATTTAATTCTCCACTTGGGCGTTGCCCATTTGCCCTACCTTCAGGGAGACGGCCTGTATTGTGTTTTGTTATATGTAATTGCAACTGCTATGCATAGAGACAATTCTACTTTGGATTCATGTCCCCCGTGGATTGTGTGTGACAGCTAGAGTATGTGGTTCAACATGTGGGTGTTCCAGTCATCCCAACGTCTGATAATGGACTATTGCAAACAAAACCTGTAACATCGCCGTTTGTTCCATTATATAATGGCTGCAATTTTGCACGGTGCCTTTAATTGTATCTCTCACAAGGTATGTTGACGGTTCTGCAGATGTAATTGACTAACTGGATGTTTGTGCTGTTATTGCAGTCTGTATTGCTATAGTTTCTAGTGTGGGGGATGTCGGTGGGTGTACGTAGCATATACAGGTTTGTGGGGCTTGCATTTCTACATATTCCATATATATATGTGTGGGCTCCGTCCCTAATTAAAGAGCTATCAGTTAGTAGACTTATGTTACGGGATTGTACATTGGGCCATTGTTAATTGATTTCTATATAGTATGCAGGTGAGGTTGATACTTCCATACCTCCGGAATTGCAGCGATATGTAAAGGGATATGTCTAACTGACAGCTATCCCGTGTATTTCTGTCCCAGATATTTGCAGTCATTGCGGTTGTGTTGGTAACAGAACTTCTTTGCCATGGGTTGCCACCTTTTTATATGGCCATTGTTGGACACTTTGTGGGACGCACAGCGGTGTTTACAGGCCAACACATAGCCATGGTCAGTACACAGGTTAGCACATACTTTTATCCTCAATACATACCTATTGTGGGACTTTGGCTACTTATCATATTGCATGTAACATTTACGTTTCTTACATACAGGCATAACTATTTAATGCAACTATTACATTATATATGGGACATATTAATGTCCTAAAATCCCGGACATTTGCCCTTTGTAATGTTTTATGTCAAGACACACCTGCCCAGGGAGGGGCTGTCCCTCCTAATGTGGGACAGGTGGTAACCGTATGCCTACGGCTAGCTATACCCACACCTACCATAATGATGTACCTCTGAGTGGGCACTAACAGACACATGATGCAGACGCACACACACACACACACACATTACAGTCACACAGAGATGCACACGGCACCCTCAACACACACATACACAGACTACGGCGCTCACAAACACAGTTGAACACAGTAGCTACATGGACTGCAACACCGGCAGCGGTAACTAAATGTCCCTTCATATCATCATACTATTACTCGCGGTTGTACTGTTCCAGTACTGTGCTCTTTTGGTCTTTCAGCCTCGTGGTTATGCATGTCAGTATGTTACACATTCCATTGTTGGCAGTATCCTATTTATTTGTACCTCCGAGGTGTTATGAATGTCGTTGACCTATCTATATATATTTGCAGATATCACTGACTCCATATATATCAACATATATCACTCTATCACCCTTTCTATCTGTATTATATATATGTATATATGTGCACACATATACATATATATATATATATATATATATATATATATATATATATATACACATATATATATATATATATATATATATATATATATGACGGGGAAAGTGACAGGCAAGCTACACCTTTCATTGTGTACTTGTTGGTGTATACTGTTTCCTGATAAAATAGAATTCGAACCAACAACCAAATACCAATAAAAACTTCGTTCCAACACGTTTTTAAGGCTTTATTACACCAACATCCACCAGATTGAGCGCTTTCATCTGCCCTAAGCAGATTTCTTCAGAATACTTCATTATCAGTGCCACACATTTTTATACTGTTCTTAAACTACATAATTATTCAATTAAATTAAATTAAAATTATACAATTAGTCACTAAAAATACCTCGAACATTTAACCCTTCGGTAAATTCCTACATTTCTTTTAAAACTTAGATGTTAAAGTGCAACTGTGCATATAAATACATGAAATTCTAACATTTTAAAACAATTATATACTTTGTGCAAAATTATTCTTAATATAAATACAAATAACTATAAAAATCTAAAAAGAAATTAACATAATTAAAATTCAATAAGGTCAACCAAATAAAATTCATTGTTAGTTAACCTATTTCATGTTTTTTTGAAAATGCTCATATCAATTAATACTAAAAATATCTTAATATTTATTTATATGTTGTATATGTGAGGGTTTATAAACTGTATTGTGGAGGTTGTTGTAATCTAATAATGTTACCAGGAGGCCAAGGAATCAACAAAAATGACAATAAAAATCAAATATATATATGTGTTTTATATATATATAATGAAGAAAAATTGTAAAATATAAATAAAATGTAATATAAATGTAAAAATAAAATTGTTGATGGAAAATAAGATAAAATTGAAATAAACTGTTGACATATGGTGTGTGAAATGTGAAAGAGGAAAGGGAGGACACATTACCAACATATATTGTGTTTTTTGTGTGTATAAAAAACTCCGCACATTTGTGTCTGTACCTGTCACATTACACACCTGCCATAGGTTAGGGTTACCAGCTGTCCCACTCTGCAAGGGACAATCCCTCATTGGGCAGTTGTGTCCTGCAAAATATTTGTGAACATGGCAAATGTCCTGGGATTTTAGAACATACTTATTTCCTATAGTTTATGTAATAGTTGCATAAAACAGTTATTCTGTATCTGAACCACCTATATGTTCTAGAAACAGAATAAGTAAGTAAACATTACAAGAATGAGCTTTTATCTAGGCAAAACAGTGAAGTTCTGCATTTCGTACTGGCTGGGTGTATGTGTCGGCCTGCAGACATCTGACGTATGTCCCACATTGGTCATTTGAAGAGGTGGCAACCCTGCCATAGGTACATCTTGCCTAGCAATAGTGTTAGGTGATTCTATACATGATTGCGTGTTCTACACCTGGCAGTGTTCGTTTTACCCTTCAGAGCAAGCGCTATTAGTACAGGGGTGAATAATGCTGGTTTCACCTGTTCTGGACATCATTGACCATGATCTGCGCGATATTCGGTGTAGCTTATCCCTGTTTCACGCATATCCATATAGTCATATTTAAACGTCGCTTACCAGCAGTGGGAAATGCATATTCCCTGTAATGTGTGCTAAACATGATCTGCTGACCTGCATCCGACATGCATTACTCATGCCTTCGGGATTACGTTACATCCCTTGCAGGACATGGGACCAGGAACATGCACGACGGTCACTGCATTTAACATATGGCCATCTGGGATTTGTACACGTGTTATGTCATTTTGTACGTAGAGTATACTATGGCTGTTACTCCATACTGCACTCACATGGGTAACACAGTTAGTTTACATATTGATGAGTCCAGTTAATGATATGTCCATGTGATGTTTACTGGATGTGCTCCGGCATTGGGTATGTATATCTCAGTGAGCCACACATGATACTGTGCTACACCTTCAAATGACCATGGGTGGAGCATGCTGGGGTGACGAATACCTGTCATGGGTACACCCCATGCCTTGACACAACATCCATGATTATATTATGTGGAGCCCCTCATTAACGCAGCAGGGACTCTGTGCTAAGTGTGTGCAGAACAGTGCTTACACACATGTGCTCCTACGATTGCCTCTGCTCCTCTACGCGACAGTTGGTTACTCAATGTTGTGGCGACAGCGGACACTGTTTGCCCCATTTGGTGTATGGCCTCTGACAGTCGGCCGTGAACCTACCGTTGTACCTGGGAACCTATACACACAGCACCACCATATGGTGATAGGCGCATGTACTGTTCAGGTGTTGACATTCCTTGTTCCTGTAGCTGTTGTGTGTACAATGTTTGAGGGCTGCCTATGTGGGATTCACACAGTGGGCCACCTATACATTACAATTTACAGGTGGTCGTGCTTGTGTGCCATCTATTTTACTGTGTGTGCAGGTGGAGAGGTGTGTCAGTCTGTAGGGGCCTACACTGTCAGAGTATGTGCTATACGTTCCCTCTTTGCCAAGGCGTAGGCATATTGGGCATGCCTCCATCTGCCTACTGGGGCTGGCACAGTGTGTTCATGGTCTGAATCCCTCTGTGCCTGTGATGGCCTTGGCAATTGCGGTGGGCTATGAGGGCCTTCACCATTTTGTCCCTGCTGCAGCTGTTTCCGCAGGATCATATTATGTAGCATGGCACATACTATGACAATGTATGCACACGTGCCTGGAGAGTACTGCAAGGCTCCACCACATGTGTCCAAGCACTGGAACCGTGATTTCAGCATCCCGAACACATGCTCTATGATGATTCTGGTTTGTGCGTGTGCCTCATTATGGCATTCTTGCATGGGTGTGTGTGTGCATTTCTGATGGAAGTCATCATCCACGGCTCCAGTGCATAGCCAGCATCCCCCACAAGGTGGCCATGTGGGATGTCCCCCCTGACAAATACCTGATACAGCTGTGAGGCATGCCAGATATGGGAGTCATGGTAGCTTCCAGGGCTGCCAGCACACACATTCATGATAATGACCTGGGCATTGCACATGACCTGGCAGTTGATGGAGTGGAATCCCTTGCGGTTTATGTAGCACCTAACATGCTCACTGGGTGGTGATTTGATTTGTATGTGCGTGCTGTCTATCGCACCCAGTACCTCCGGGTAGTGTGCCACATGGTGGAAGTGATGCATATTGCTGTCCAACTCCTCCTGAGTTCGGGGGAAGTATATATGCTCATTGGCATGTGGTAACATGGCATCCAGGAACTGGTGTAGTACCCTGGATGCTGATGCCTGTGAGATCCCCATTATATCTCCAGTTGGCCTTTGAAAGGTACATGTGGCTAGTATTCGCATGCTTACACATACCTTCGTGTCCACTGGGATGGGTTCCCCTCTGTTATTTCTGGTTCTCAGGCGTGGCCGGCACAGCTCCACTATTTGCTGTAAGATGTCCCTGTCCACCCTGTAACGCTCTACTATCTCCAGATCATGTAGCCCCTGGTAGGTTACCCTTGGTCTGAACACTCTTCTCCTCCTCCGGGGCCTGCGGTGGTTGTCGGCATCATCCTCCACAACACCGTCAGTCTCTAACACATGCTGATGAATCACAGCTATGGCAGCTCCCAACATGTACATTTTAAAAGTTCCCTGTGTGTTTACACCTATGGTGCAGTGTTTGGGAATTCACAGTTGTGTGTAGGGTGCTTTCACACTTTATACTATTGGGCTGTGAACACCGATGATGTCATAGGGTGTGTATGTACGATCGTAGCTACAAGGTATCTTATGTGTTTTACTACCGGAACTACTATTGTGGTGCCTTTAGTGTTGAATTACATTTGGCTGCCGTGGATTACCTCTTGACTTTCCCTTTACATTTCTGCATGTTCCACCTACCATTTTCTGGCATGCATCCAGCAGCCTGCTTTCATTTGTACTTTCCTAGACCTGGCGTCTCTTGCGTAATGTGTGCTATTGCCAGTCTACTGTCAGTTTGCTTTGCTCTGCTATGACAGATCTCCTATCTTTGCAATCCAATGCCTCCCCTCCTTTCTTTGCATTCCGATGCCTCCCCTATCCTGTTTTGCAGGTTTCTGCGACCAGACTTGACAGCTGCCGTCGATTGGCCGCCGTGAGTTGATTGGTGTTGATTGCTCATTAGTACGCCAATTACCCTACTTCGGCATTTCCTTCTTTTCTTCCCCTGACCTTCCTGTTTGTGCTATTGTTCGCGCCGCGTGCATCTGCTTACTGGGTTTCGGGCACATTTTCATCCCCGTACACATGCGCTTTTGGGCACCGTGTGTGCTCTCAACTAAACAATTCTATACCTTCCTCCCCACCCCTGTCCTGCAGCTTTGCTTAGCAACAGCCAGGCCAGTTTGCATTGCTCCAATGTGCTTGCTGCTACGGTGGCACACCCCTCTGCTGATGTCATGTATCTCCTCTGAGCCACTCCTCGGTATTATAGCACTTCGCTGTATGGTTCAACCTTCAAACGGCGGGACATTTGCGATTCAGTATTATCTACCTCATTTGCATGGCATTGACTACTAATTCATAGTTACCGTGCCGAACACTGTCGCAGGCCCTTAGCAACCCTTGCACCTTGGTTGTGGTGTTCCATGCCTACCATTGTGTATTATGGTGTAAACCTGATTTGTATTACATTGCGATTTTATGACATTTTTATATATTTTCTTTATGTTCCAGTTTGCGCACACATGCCCTGCGGTTGTACTGTGCGTTACTGTGGACATGACATTAAATGTTGTTTTTTAGGTGTTGTGCATCTTCTCTTATGCCATTGGCTGTGTATTTAGCCATTGGCATATGTTAACTTTGTAATACATGAGTCTTGTCCACTTCCAAAGCTCCGGTGCTCTGTTTGGGAAAATGTAAACCGTGTTTTTTGGTTTACATTTCCGTGGGCTTACACTACACCTGCTCCACATCATGAATCACTATCTGCCTTCATTTGCATGGTGCGACACTGCGCATGGGGTGATTAGCATACCTATGCTGAGGGCTGCACAGTTCTGGCGTATGCCGGTAGTGCACGTGGTATTGGATCGTACCTGAATTGCTTGACGGCCATATTTGGCGTTATTCCGCCTACGCTACGCCTGCGCCTGGCGCAAGCTTCATGAATCCCGGGGAATGCTTTATCTCATTATACCTTTTGTTAGAGTGTTTTAGTGTCATAATCTCAGACAAGTTACTTTTAAAAAAGAAATGGCAAAAAGAAGCTTAAAGAAAATGAAAACTTTTAAGTCACACATCATACTGCATGTTTCCTGTGTAGTGTAGATATAGAGAGTTATTTACAGCTTAAAAAGGCACTTAGGTGAACATTTAAAATATTTATTTGAACATACAGTTTAAACATAGATTTCTTAATACATTCTAAAGTTTACAAAACAGAAGATATGTGCCTGTTTTTTAAATGTTTGTCTATGAATGTTTCATGGCTTAACTGATTTAATGATTAGTACATGCTTAAACAGGAAGAGAAATGTTTTTTTTTCTTTTTCATATGGAATGAACAAGGCTTATTACAGTTAAAATAAAACTTGTCTCAGGTAAATGTAAACTTGATTCTAACAACAGAGACATGTTTGGGGTTTACAAACAGCCATTTAGAAAGAAGGATGGTATGTTTAAAAGTATTCAAATTGCTTACATACTTATTTCTAGGCTTCACACAGAGGTCACGAGCTGAAAAGCTTGTTTTCTTGTTCCTAAGATTTGTTTCCCATTATTAGCATATTTAAAATCTGAAAATCCCTTTTGCAATCATGTGAGTGCTTGAAAATGAAAGTAAAAGGCTCAGGCATGATGTAAGCACTCAGGTTAAAGGTTAACAATGAACTGCTTGAATTTCTTAGCTTCTTAAAGGGACATTTACCTAATAATGCACAAAACTGTACACTTTGTATAAGAATAAAAGCAATGAGATATTTATTAACAAGTTATTTAGTGAACTTATTAAAGAGATGCAGTATATTTGATTTTAATGCAAACAGACAGGAAATTGTTGTTAGATCACATACAATAGAGATAGACTGTTACTAGACAATATAATAACAGCAGCTTCACTGGGTTTAATTAGAGTGATGTAACCTTGTTATGCAATTTTATAACTCTGAACTGTAGGAGTTTGACTAATGGACAACTGTTGTATATTATAAGAAAACACAAAAAGTCATTGCAACTTGCATTATTTTAATATCAAATTAATATGCTTAATATAGAAATATGGCTATCTTAAAAGTTTTTTCTTGGATTTAAAATCAAATTTTATAAACAATGCCTTATATGAATAGAATATAAGACATAGCAAGCTTCTTACTGCTAGACAAATGTTTAGATAATTGGGTTGAGAAATTATTCTTGCAAGGGGTGTTAGAGGGTACAATTAAATGGGTAGTCTATTCAAAGCTGGAGTCTGTTTCCCCATTGGAGGGTTAGCTTGTTTTTTATCTCAGTCTTTAAGGTTTTATTGTTTAATTTTTTATTGGGTGTCTATGAGTTATAATTACTTTGTTACATCAAATGAAAATAAGTAATTCTCTATAGTTAAATCTGAGTGCTTATCAATTAAAATATGTACACATGACTAGCAGTTTGAGTAGTAGTAATTTAACTATGAAATGTATTTCCATTAATGTAAATGGTCTGAATAAAAATTGTAAAAGGGGAAGTGTCTTAAAATATTTGAAGATGTTTAATGCACAGATTATTTTTTTGCAAGAAACACACTTTATATAAGAAGACATAAATAAAATTAACACAAATAACTATACAGTTTTAGTAAGTTCACACTATAAACAAAAGAAGAAAGGAGTAGCAGTCTTATGGAAAAACTCAATCTTAATGCCAAAAATTTTAAATAAGTATTATGACAAAACAGGGATGTTCTGTTTAGTAATGATATCCATAAATAGGAAGATATATACTCTAGTAAACATTTATTGGATACCTGGATTAGGTGTAAAAGTAGCCAAGCAGCATTTAGAAGATATTGTATACCATGTTAAAGGGGAAATAATCATACCAGGAGACTTTAATTGCATAATGAATGATGAGGACACTGATGCTAGAAACACATGAAAGAAAACAGCAATTTCTAAGGTGCTATCTAATTTTACTGAACCTTTTAATATCATAGACATTAATGAATATGCTTATTCTAATACATTATTCTTTACACATTAATCTCATCAACAGGGCCCACATTCAATAATAGATAGAGTACATATCAAGAGATCTAACTACAAAGTTAGATAAAGTCAAAGTAGTCACAAGCCCATTGTCAGACCATAATGCAATTACTTTTGATTTAGATTTAAATACAAAACAAAGAATAATGGCTAGAATTCCTTCATACATAATAAACTTAAAGGATTTTAAGGAATTTTATGTTAAAGAGATACAAATATTTTTAGACATAAATCTTACTGAAGACATATCAGAGAGATATATTTGGGACTCTTTGAAGTCATATTTATATGGAAAAACATGAACATGGTTTAAAAGCAAGAGAAGGCAATGGGACAAAGACTTACTGGAATTCCAAGCAAGAATTGATACACTAAAGTTAGACATTCAGAAGGGAAAAATGAATTTAATAAGTGAATTAGATGACATGAATAAAAAATATTTATAAACAGTATATCACAAGACAATGATAAATTTAGAGAAGATCAAGCTATGTTCTTAGTTGATGAACCCCATAAATCAGGAAAATAATAGTAAATAGAACTAAAAAGATCACAAAAAGCTAATCAAATAAAGGAAATATGCATTCCAGATACTAGAAAGAAAGTATCAGATTTAGAAGGGATACTAGAAGCATTTAAGTTATACTTTCATAAAGGTAACACCCTAAATGAAATAGTAGAACCTCAAAACATATTAAAGTCTTTCTTTAGAAAACATATCCAAACCAAACTAACAGATGATCATATAAAATTAATAGACAAACAAATAACTATGACTGAACTTAAATTCCAAATTAGAAATTTAAATCCAAACAAAGCACCTGGAAAAGATAATATGATCCCAGAAATGTTCAAATTATTAACCAAAGAAGCTCTGACATTATTATTAAAAGTGTTGACATTAGTAAAGGAAAGCAACAATATTCCTCCTTCTTGGAAATATACAATAATATTATCTATTTTGAAACCAGAAAAAATGCAAAGGAATGCTCATCTTGCAGACCTATATCTTTACTAAATGTTGATTATGAAATGTTTATGGCAATACATGCAGATAGAATCAACAACTTCTTCCATTATTAATAGACACAATTAAACTGGCTTTATAAAAGACAAATACATATGGTATTAAAATAATTATATTTAATTTATTACATTAATCATACAAAAAATAACATGAATATAGTCAGTTTAGACATAAATAGTGCCTTTGATTCTGTCCACTGGGATGATCTATGGTCAGTTCTAGAAGAATATGGATTTTCTCAAAAATTCATACTAGCAGTTAAATCATTTTATGAAAATTCCTTAGCATATATAAGGATTGGATCATGGTTTTCTAAATCTTTAGAAATTACTAAAGGTACAAATAAGGGATGCCCCTTGTCTCCATTATTATTTGCCTTAGTAATCAAACCTTTTGCAAATTATAAATGTCAAAAGTTAGCACACTGATAAGCAGGATAGATGAAGCTCTCAGTTTGGGTTAAAACTTCTTTAATACATACTCACATGAATGTAAAACTACATATAATAAAATCAAAGACTAAACACTTTAATTTGATCATCATGTTTTTCATCCCTAGATTAATAAGACTTCATCAGATCACACTGACAATGCCAACATAGTGGTGTTTACTACCTAATTATCAATCAATTAATTAACTAATCTGTGTTTAAAACCATAAGACCACTTTGTCTATTCCAAAACGTTCACAGAGTTATTCATCTAAAAATATATACATACACCACAAATATATATAAAAAAGTAAAAACATTTGCAAATTATATTCAAATGGATAAGAATATTAAGGGTATATAAATTGACAATAGTCTGCAAATAAAGGTACAGTTGTTTGCAGATGATATTCTGTTACTTTAAAGGACTACAACACCTCTCTAAAAACTCTATTAAATTTAATTGAACACTTTCAGAAAACTCTCAGGCCTTAAATATAATGAAAATAAGACATATGACTTATAAACTCTAATAAGAAAGACATAGATAAGGATTTTTCTAAATATATAGCTGCTGACAATAAAAAAATACTTAGGGGTTACATTAACAGATGAACTAGATAAGACAATAACAATAAATTACTTTAATATTCTAAATAACATTAAAACACTCATCCAAAAATGGAATAAATACTTTTTTTAATGGAAACCAGGCATTATATAACTAAAATGATTATTTTTCCAAAAATACTATACTTCAGCAAGCCTTTTCTATACCTTCTCCTAAATCTTACATAAAACAATTTAATAAACTAATGCTAAATTTCCTATGATATCCCAATAAACCCAGAATAACTTTAAATCATCACGTAAATGACTGGGAAGCAAGAGGAATCAGTCTTCCAGATATAGAAATAGATGCAATGTCATCTAATATAAAAACAATATCATTATGGGTAAATAATGTTTATTCTGTCAGATATAAACACATAAATGAAAAGACATGGCTAAAATTAGGTCTCACATTACCATCACAATATACTGAGTTGGTGTCAAATAATTTTCTTTGGATGATGAGAGAACATTTCACAGAAAAACAGAAGCACATAAGTTCTAAGTTTATAAAAAAATATTAAAATGATATAAAACCATTATGCATAGGAATCCCAACATAAAGGCTTGGTCATTTTTGCTATATCCTATTGCATGCAAACAAAATTGCATTAAAACCTTTGATATAAATATAATCAAGACTCTTTGAAAGCATGAGCTGACTTATTGGCATCAGTTACCAGACTCTGGAAAAGTTTTAATAACAATGGAACAAATAAACAATTTTGATTTAGGTATTGATCTATGGTTAACCGTATACAATATAAGACAGTATATCTTAGACTAGAGACAATGCAATTAACAATCATACAAAATATACCTAAATTTATAGAACTGCTTGGTCTTTTCAACAACATAGGCTGTTCATGGAAAAAGTTATTATCAAACATCTATAAAATAATTAAGAAAATGAAATTATATTATACAGAGCATTTTTGGGATTACTATAAAACAATAAATAATCAAATGACAAGTGACAATGACAAGAAATTAATACTTCTCTCCACAAAGCAAACATCTCTTTCATTACAATGGAAACTGTTCATATGAAAATGTATTCATAGGTCCTTTATAATACCACATAAAATACAAATAATGTTTAAACAAAATATAGGATGTTGGAGATGTAAAAGCAACTTGAAAGCAGATTGGTGACATATATTTTATGATTGTCATTTATTTAAACCATTCTGGGATGAACTTAATTTTTTCTTGCAAATAGTTTTTAAGAATAATTTCCATTTGTCTAAATATTTGATTTTGTTTAATGCTCCCATACCCCAATGTGTTGCTAGAACAAAGTTTTTACTTTTATGGACACTACTGGCTATAGCATGCAAAACCATTACTACAAATTGGAAAAGTGAGATTTCACCCTCATTTAAAGAATACAGAAATATTGTATTGAATGTATCACTAATGGATATGAGAGCCATTAGAGTGAGAACAGAAAGAACCACATCTTATTACAACTCTTGGAAGAAAGTTAACAAAATAATGGAGAGAGATAACAGTAATACCTCATGAAATGGTTTCAAATGTAAAAAGGTGTAATATCTTTTAAACTTGGACATCTTTGCAAATAGTTTGTTTAGATTTTGTAGTTGTTGACTGTATATACAGTAGTTAACCTGTATAAATTATGCATTATATTGCAAAGTTATGAAATTACATTAATTTTGTAAATCAATGAAAACATTTAAGCAAAAAGAAAAATATGTATGTGGTGGTGCTGGCATTCACTAGTGCCATTCTTTGTACATATTTATTTTTTTTGTGGGTCTTTCTCTTTGGTGGGGACCACTTTATGTCTTCCATATAGTGCTGCCAACAGATCAGTCCACCTGCTAATACTCCAAGCTTTTCATTGGGAATTATGTTACCATCATGCTTTAATACCCACCACAGTCTCTTCAAGTGGGTTATTCTGTTTCCTATGTCACTTTGAGCTTATTATAGAATAACTAAGGCTTTGTTATTTATAACTGCATCACCTTTTGTTATTTAATTTTTTTTTCATTGCTGGGTAAGTTTCTGGTCTTACCTTTATTTTTCCCTACTATACTGCAGTAAGACAGGTCCTCTGTTAAAGTGGGATACAACACCATATCTGCTGCTTATGAATATTAATACCACCTTGGTTATGTTCAGCTAATTCTCTTTTGTTACATCTGTATCTGTTTTTATTTAATTACAGTTGTTTGGACATTTATTTTTCATTTGATTTGTCATATATTTGTACTGCTAGCTATTTTAAATTCACTGTTTTCTTGGATCTACCTGTAGTGTTACTTGATGTGACAAGACTCTTAGCTTTTCATCCCATTTATAGTCATACCAATTTACTATTTCCTTCAATGTCAGAAATATACAAATCCCAATTTTACATTAATTTGTACCACCCCATATCTGATTTCTCTAACTCACAGACCTACTCAAGTTCATGACTATTTGTGCTTGACAGCATTTTGAAATTAATATTTAGTACTTATAATCAATTGTTCCTGTTATGGTCATATTGATTTATGAATATCCACACATTTTACTCCATCTATGGCTTATTTAATGGCACCTTTCCCTCTGGTCATGCTGAACTCTCAAGATAAGTTTATATTGGTTGTAGGAGGGGAGGTATCATATACTTAATAGTGATACAGTCAAACACTGTTTTCATCCCATTCAAATTTTTAGCACCACCATAGAGTGAAATACTTTGTTCTTCTATATTCTGTGGAAGTTGTCTTCCAGTGACCATCCCAGGCAGACAGTAGGGACCTTGTCTCTCATACTCCTGACTTATTGTGGATTTGTGACCTGCTGTCCATAAAGGAGATCTGACTTGATAATAGCTTTGCTCCAAACTTGGTAGCAACTTCTACAAAGGATTCTCTGTTATTGAGTAACTTTAGCCAAACAGGACAGAAGAGGTCACCAAAGTGTTCTTTGGCCTCTAGTAGAATGACCAACTCCTTCAAATATGTCTTCAGTGTAAGATAGAGATACTAGAAAGTTATTATCTACCATTCACCCTGGTTGTGTGATGCCATTCCTTCAAGGGTTCAAGTCACAGAATTATTTACTTAAGCCAAAATGGTCATCATGCAGTAATAACCCATGGCAAAAGAAAGAGGCCACTTATATAGACACAGAAGCAGCTAACTGTATGGTCACTATACTATTATTTATTTGTGTTTGTTTGCTTGCATGTTTGTTACTTTAATAACTACGTGAGTCAGCTAATCCTAAGGGCATACCTCTCAATCTGTAAGCCTGAGAAATCTGGACAAAGCCAAAAATAACAGGGGGACAAAGGCCAGATTTTAAATATTGCTCTTATAAACTAAGAAAGTTGCTAGAATAACAGGTTTTGCATTAGCAGGTTATAAAGTCTGAAACTCAAATATATGTCATTATTTAGTAACTTCAGTCCACAACGATTTGACATCAAATGTTACATTTCATGTGGGACAGACCAAAAATATGAGGCAGAAATCTGTACATTCTTCAAATATTTGGGTAGTCGAGAGTTATTCCTAAGGACTCTTTCTACCTTGACTCACGCACAGGCCAAAAAGCTAATCAATATACAAGAAACAATAGCAAAGTAGATGAAAAGAATACAAGTGTTAATTTTTTTATTTTTTTTTTTTTTATTTTTTTTTTTTTTTTTATTTTTTTTTTATTTTTTTTTTTATTTTTATTTTATTTTTTTTTTTTTTTTTTTTATTTTTTATTTTTTTTTTTATTTTTTTTTTTTTTGGAGGGAGGGTGGCCTAATGGTTAAGGTGTTTGCCTTACAAACACAAGGTGCAGGGTTTGAGTCTCACAAGGGATAATTGGCTAGGCTTACAATGGCTCGCAAGGGCAGTTAGCCTAGTACTAACCTATGAACCTATGAACCTATGAACAATGAAAATACAATATAAAGCAAAAACAGATGGAGGAATGAAAACCAATAACATCCTGGACAACATAATGCTGAGACGATACAGAAAAAATATATAATACAAAGCACAGCACACTGAAAGGCAAACATCTCTAAATCTAATTTATACAGAAGACCATTCTGTGCATAAGCAAATAGTTACAAATGAACAGGGCACATGTAAAATGCTTTCTAAATGGATATTAGCAGTCAGAGCAGAATTTGCAATTATCTAAAGAAGTAAGGAATTCATAAGTCTTTATAACCTGTGTGATAAAAAGATGTACTGCTGAAAAAATTCTACTCATGGATATTGTCAAGTTTGTTCCCATTCATAAAGGTAGGCACAGAGCCTGGAAAAACTCTGACCTATAACTCTGGAAGCTCTCTAACCAAGGTGCTAAGGAAAAGAAATGTTCACAAACAAGAAATATGTTATAGTAAGCTACACTGAAAGTGTGGTTATTCTGAATGGCCAGTAATCACACCCTATTGTACCTGTTGTTTACCAGTCACTAAACTTAATTCCCCTTTACCCTGTCCACTGTCACTGTGTCTTCTTGCCAAACTGATGAGATAAGACAGTAATGGGTGACTTTGCGCACTGGCTTAAGTGGGTATAAGGTTTTCTGAGCTTCTTTGTCTTTATGCATTCTTAGCTGTTGCTGAAAGTTAACTTCTAACACCATTGTTACTTTGTTTGAGTGGTACTGTGTTAAACCCTGTCTCCCATCAGACCTTTTAGTCCTACTCATGTTTCTGCACTGCTTAATGCATAGGCTTGAAAACAACCCAGTAGAAATACACGGTATAATCTGGTGTAAATCCAAAATAAGGAAAACTAGAAATGTGGCAAAAAAGAAAGAAATCTGAGAAATTATGTCTACAGAGATATGTGTATATGAGGTATGTATAAAACAGCCTTTTTAAAATGGAATTAAAGTATCAGGCAAGAAGGCCACATGCAGTGAAGAAATGGATAATTACTACTTGACAAACCTCATCTGGACATTTCACCTTCTTTGTCCTACCTCAAAGTCAGAATTCCTTTATGACCTTTGTAAACCTGCCCTTTGTTATTTACTTATTACAGGATGCTGTTATCTGCCATCTAAAGAAGCATTCCAATCCCTGTATGTCATTGCTAAGTTGTTAAAGAATATTCCAGCTATGTCTTCACCATGCCTGTGAATCTCAACAAAGACTGACTTTATACAATTCTAGTGAAGCAAAAAAAAAATAAATAAATAAAATAACCTGTGAGAGCATAGTTCTAAGTTTTTACAATATAAATTGTCTCAAAAACATTCATTTATCATGTTTTATCAGATATTCAATGTAAGCAGTCTCACAAAATATTTTAATGCTATAATAACTAACACTGCTAACCCCATAAGTACTACCAACCCATGGATAATAAATTAGTGAAGCACTAAGAATGTTGACCCTGAACATATCTTCATAAAAGTTTGATACCATTTCCCTTGTAATTCAGAACTTACTCTAGATTTATTATAAAGTTGTCTCTTGTGCACTAAAGTGCCTGCTCTTTTACAGAAAGAACAGTTACAGCTGCAGGTCAATTACATATTACTAAAGAGATAAAACAAGAACCTGGTATGTATGGTGGTTAGGTGAGGAACGTGTTCAAGGAGAATGAATCGCTCAGAAGCTGCGAATCAGAAACCACTGGTCATTAATGTTAAGGACACAGGTCACTGAGTGCATTTCATTGCAGCTGACCAAGGTGACATGACTGTTCTTCTGAGAATTAAACATAATTTTGCTAATGGGGTATGTGTTATGCAGGCAGTAATCAAATGTACTGTATTTACTGAAAGTGGTATCTTACGCAATACATGAATGTTTGGGACTGTCCTCTGAGTATGTGCTCATGGATGTGTCTTACATTAATGTTAACAATTCTGCAGCCCAATAATTGCTGAACTCTCCTCACTATACACCTTTTACCAGTAAACTTAGGAGCACTGACAGGCAGAGCCTGGTCCAGCACTAGGTGACCTAGGCAGCTGCTAGGGTCTCATTTGACCATAATCCAGCTCTACTTACAAGCATTTATTTTATTATGTCAGCAAGTTCAACAGTCATTAAAAGCAGCTGTACTGCAAGTGATGGACCTGTAAGAAGTAGCACTTACCTTATATATGCAGAGGTAGTTTTCCTGAAGGAGTTTTCCGAAATTTACCCTTTTGCAGTTTCTGAATTCTTTACTCTATGGCTTTTTCCATTGGACAATGAGGTTCTCTGCCTGCCATCTCACTTAGATTCACCTGAGTGGGCACAATGAGTGTGCTAATTAAGCATCAGCTCATTATCGTTTTTGAATTGCTCAGTTTGTGTGACTAGCACATCTGCTAACCATTGCAGTCCATTCTCCACAATGATGTGTACTTCTGGGTTACTTTGGATGACACTGCATATACTTAGTCCAGGCCATGCCTCCAGGAGGGGGGAAGGGGTATCTGTAATCCTAAATGTAACCTCCTGTAAATGGAGACATTGTAGTGACTAATTTCTTAACAGCGTACACAGGGATACAGGACTGCCACATTTCACACCTTAACATGCCATTATGGGCAATAATAACAGTACTTATATTCTCTGAGCCCCTCATGGGTCATGTAGATGAGGTGGTCATTGATGCCAGTCATTGTGCAGCAGATTAGATGTATAAGACCTGATTTGGGTGCCAATTTCCTGTCATTTTTTACTGAGATTCTCCAAGGTGATGTATCATGGCTGGAGAACAAGATGACAGTGCTCCTTTTAAAATGCAGAGGAAGTGTGAAGAGGAGTCCAAACTATGTCTCTACCTCATTCATGAGGACTGCAGTCAGAGGGTCCAGAAGGAACAGTATAATGGGTACCAGTATAAGACTGAAGTCTGGAATACTTTAGCCTAGGCTATCTTCCATGACACTTGCATCTCCTCCATTACTGTGACATGGGATGCCACAATCCTGGCATCCTAAGCCAATGGGAGGATAAGGTAAAGTGGGATGCACCACCTGTGTACTGTAGGAACAACTTATGTGAGCTGCACACAATTTACCACTGTGTGCTATCCACAAGTATTACACTCCACTTTTTTTATCTCTATAGAACATGAAAAAATTGAAGTGAATAAGCTATACTAGAGGAAATCAGAGCACCTAAGAGAGTTTAAAGGTGAGATACTTGCTTCAGATTTTACAGATTATGATATTAATGGTAGTAGAGATTCATTCCCAAATGACATACCTTTCATACATCACTGCCAGTTCCAGAAATACTCTTATAGGTCACAGATAGCCATATCGCTGCTGAATATTAGTAGCATGTTTGTGCATGCATTCTGGCATATACTTGAGCAAGTGTGTCAGGATGTTAAGACTGTGCTCCCACATAATAAAGATGCCTGTGGGTTCATTTCCCCTCCTGTTTGGGTTATCATAGAATGTTTCAGTTGAGGTTTCTGACTCACTGGACTTGCTACAGTATTAGACAGGGAAATATGAATGAACAACATTTTGGGTTGGGCATATGCCTGTGTCATGGACAATTTTTGTCAGTATATTTGTTTCCTTCACTTTTAACCTTGATTGAAAGGTATGTCGGAGCAGCATGGTTTCTTTGTAAAAATATATATGTACATTTGTATCAGACATCATTACTTAATCTTAGACTAGACATCTCTGTTGGTTTGCCCAAGTAGCTTATCACATTAATTCTCTACCTGTCAAAATGCAAGTGATGATGACCACTGATTCATGTCCCTGTCTCAGTTGTGTATACTAACAACTTTGTTAAACTGAGAAGTATTTGTTAGCCCTTCAAGAATATTAGGTGTAACTTTATCATAATCAAAATATATATCAACTTCAGTTTTTAGTTTCTGTTGTTTGTTTTACTATTATATACAACAAAATCCTGACCTATTCCCATCCCTCCAGTTAAGCCTGTCTGTCCCCTAGTGGTGGCATTAGCAGAACTACCACCATCAGAAATACCCAAAACATCTGGGTCCCAGACTGCCCCACTCACCTCCACACCTCCTGCTGTACCAAATGCTGGGGCAGTTGTACCCAGGGTACCAGTGCATGTACAGGTGAAATCTTTGTCACCCATCAACGGCTGGCTGATGCTGTAGGGGTGATTATTGACAGGAGGTTGGATGCCCAAATTGGAGAAACAGAGAACCTCCTCTGCTGACTTGTTGAGTCATATCCCTGTCCAGCATTGTCTCTGCCCTATGAGAAGGGATCCAGAGGTGATGGTACCCAATGTGTTGAATAATCTCCCACTGGGTCATAACTGAAAGAAACAGCAACTGAAGACACCCCATCCTATCCCAATCCTTGTGTCCCCTCCCTTTTGTCTATGTCCAGCCTTATTGCTGGTTCAATCCTCCAGTTAACACTATTTTCCCTCTGTTTGTCTGATTCTCCTTCACCACTTTGTTCTCCCTCCCTCATCATGTTACCACACATCCTGACATTCATGTCTGTCTAATCCTTTTACCTTCCTCTTACATCCATTACTTTGTATCCCAGACAACCTTCTCTTTATGTATGAAAGATGGGCACTTGTCCCACAAAAAAAAATAATAAAAAATTACCCCATCTTCCCTAGCTCCATCCTGTTCATTCCTTAGTTATTCACCTTCTGTTTTACATACTGCTTGCTTTCTCTTTACAAAACTTTCCTATACTTCCATTTCCACCCTTTAATCTGGTCAAACATTAGATAGGCACACTATGCACACACCAATGTGGGGCTTCCAGATCATTTATCTTTTGTGACTAGACTATACTGTGCATGGCAAGATGCAAAGAGCACCATTGATGACCATGCATAACTGATGAGAACTGGCACTGCTCACCATATAGCAAAGAGTTGGGCTGCCCTGTTCTGTATTTCCAGCTACTAAGTACAACCACTAGCATGCGCTATATATATTGGCCCCAGCCAGCACCAGCCATGCACATGAGCTCAGTACAGTTATGCAGTAGTCTGCACATACTACATAGCATACAACTGGATGATGGATTGTATCTCTAAAGTGATGTCCTGATGAGACATTGTTGGCTCTCTTAGTATTTCATTCCACAAGAATGTAGCCACCAACTGCTATGTGCTTTCCTAATGCATTTTGTCTCATTGCTTCTGTAGTCCAACCAGTAAATGAAGTGCTTTGAACATTAAAAGTGAGGGAGATTGTGCATTCATGTTCCAGAGGATATGCATATAGGCACATCATTGCTACAGTAGGGTGCTTGTTTCATGACACATGCATTATAGTACAGATGAAGTGGTCAGACTTTGCTGATGTTGTAATTGAAAATCATTGATATATTGGTACATTATATGTTGTTTTATATTTTTTATCTTCAGTTAGATGGCATTTATGTCTGTGTATGTGTAATATCCACATCTCCATTGCAGCTGCATCCTTGATTGTCCTTATTGTCCTAACCTCCCTTCATTGTCTTGTCTACATTATGTGTTTGTTTGAGTGGCTCTTCCATTTAGTCTACCCTCCAAGCTTCATCTTACTTTCCTTATTACTCTGCACAAGTTATGTGCATTTGCAAAAAGAACACCTCCAGAACCACTGGATCCAAGGATTTAAATTTTGCTTGTGATATAAATATCACATAGTGGCAGAGGATCTCTGTGCTCTGGAACAAGCTCCCCATCCATGTGAAGCTAAGTTCATCTCAAACTCTATTTAAGCATAACCTTATCCAATGGATTACAAATTAGAAATTCATCCTGATTCTGGCCTCCATGTCCCTGATAGACAGAAGCAGATTGTAAAGCCCAAACTAATATCCCCTTAACATAACCTGTAGAAACGTCTTAACTTAGACAATCCTAATAGATGGCCATTATACATAGGGACACAATTGGGTTGGATTGCATGTCTAGGCTTATAAAGGCCCTGGTGATTGCTAACCTAGTATACATATCTATATTCTGCATTTTATATATATATATATATATATATATAGTCATAAATTGCATCATAATATACATCAACACACATGCCTCGTGATCCTGTTAATCTGCCACACACCATCATTCTCTTGTGTAACTGTATGTGCAAGATCTTCCCAAGCACCCTTGGGGCTTATGCTTGATGCATGAGTAATACTGCTGGTTGTGGTTCTCTGCCGCTGCACCATAATCCTACATGATCTTTCCTCAGGTCATGCCATGGCTGTTACCAAGATATTTAATGAGCTGCTTGTCAGGCACAGTTGACAAGCCACTGTTGATGAACATCAGGATGGTAAACAAAGGAGGACTGGCCATGATCATGGCCACAGGTTTTTAAATCCCACACCATTTTCATAAATTACATAGAAATCTGATTATGTTTCAGCTTACTGACAACCCTCAAGACTGAAGTCATCATACATGCACATGCTGTACATCTATATTTATGCAGTATTTAATTGAATATATGCTGTTCATATTTTTATGGTAATGATAGCTTATTACAGGACACCATTCATGTCTCCTGATAATCATTAAGATTCTTAAGTATATAGAATGAACTCCCTATAAACATGAACTGCATTACCTTAGGAGACTTCAACTACTCTTCAATAAATTTGAGCACCTATACCACCAGTGTAAGGTATGCCCAGAAGTTCTAAGATTTAATAAACAAAAACTCTCTTGATCAGGTAGTTAAACCCACTAGAGGACATAATATTCTTGACCTGGTCCTTTCAAATATGATTATTACCTTTTAGGTCTACTAAAACAACCCATGAACAGAGGTTATCATCTGAAGCTAAGGCAATTATACATCCTTCTTCAGCTTCATTAGGAAACTAACAAATAACAGGCATTTTTCTGAACTTACTCAAAATGGCCCCACTTATTTGGAACTAATGGACATTGCCAATATACTATCAATCAGTTTCAGTGCTAATATTACCCCAAAGACTCCTTTCTAAAGTCTACTTACCCCTGAATCACACAAATCCCCTTTTATCACAGAAGACTATCCCTAGGATTCAGCAAGCAGCTTGTGCAGGAGTAAGTTATTCCTGCATGGCAGGGACTGTTCCTGTACAGCACGGCAGTGTGCCTTGCATATTCATGAAGGTGCGATGCCTGTGCTGTTAAATGGACACAGAGCTGTGTACGAGTGCAGGAGGTGTATCTGAGAGCAGAGCTCTCACAATACACATGCCCCTGCACTCCAGAATTGCCTTTCAGCAATTAAAATGAGCGAGAATGCTCATAACACCCCCAACATGTCAGGAAAACAAAAGAAGCAAAGGCAAAAGGGACAAATGTCCCATCACCATACCTCTCAACTGTACAGAGTTTTGCAGAATGTCCATATTTTTGCCTCATATTTTTGGTGTGTTCCTCCTAAAATCTGTACTTTCCTGGCAAATAGTTGAGGATTGAAGTCATTAATTAATGACAAACATTTGAGTTTAAGACTCCATATCCTTCAGAAAATCCATGCTAATGCAAAATCTATTATTATATCAACTTTCTAAAAGTTTGTAAGAGCAATATTTAAAATCTGCCCCTATTTGTCCCCCCATCATTTTAGGGTTTGTCCAGATTTTTTGCTCTAAGAGGTTGAGAGGTATGCCCACCATGAAGCAGAAAGCTGATAAAAGTATAGTGTTTAGCATTAGCAGGGATATTCTGAAGGGTATAGCTAAAATGACACAACAAAACTTTTTTTATAAATGCAATAAAGTTTAAGCATAGGTGCGCGGGTGTGCCCATTGCTTAGCTACGCTTAGTCCAGCTTAAACAGCACAAGAAGTTAAATAGCAAGAGACATCCAACATAAACAATGTTGCAATAGTGTAGTGATCAGAGTGTACACTTTGCGAGCAGCCATTCCTGGTTTGATCTCCACTGTAACCAATTCACATTTTAAATATGATAGCAGTGCATAAACAATTTTTTTTGTATTACCTACTAAATAACATATATTTGTTAACTGGAATACTGCATTAGGTCCAGATGTGAGGTGTCAGTTTAATAAAGTTGTGAAATCCCCATATAAACACAAGTGCCCCATGCAGTATAGTCACACATGAATAAATGTAATGAAAGCACACTGGGGGATGTCAGGGACAGGAAAATAACTTTCTTGGGTGGCGTAAGCCAGGGAACCTTGTTGGCTAGGCTTATGTAGGCCCTTGGGCCGATAGACTAGTACCTACCTATGAACAAATTTATAATATGTAATGAATGATGAATCTATGCCATACGGCAGATAGTCTATAAAATGAAAAATAAGCAATGCTAAGCATTGCACAGCTGTGCTTACCAGGTGTAAGCATTGTGGAAATATAACTGCTAAGCAATGAGTAGCCCAGCTAAATGGATTTGCCCATTGGTAAGCAGTGCTGAACCTGCACCTTTAAGCAATGTCAACCTTAGCTAAGCAGGTTTGTCCATACCTTAGCTCAGCATATTCAAAACCATCCAATCATGGCAAAGGGGGAGAAATCAGCCATATTTAAATCCCACATGTGGGGATACAGCTCATAACTGGTTGCACCTTCCCACTGTAAGCAGAATGGCTGGAGTCGGAGTGGGCATGTGCTTCTTTGCTCAGCGCTGGGGCATCCAGGAGTCCAAGGTTATGGTAGGACTCCTGGTAATAAAACATGATGAAAGACTGCTGCAGGGCCAGTACCAAAGCTCCCAATATAAAGCAGAGGCCTGGGACTGTCTTGCCCTTGACCTCACCAGTGCCACTGGTATCCCTTGGACTGGTGAGCAGGTCAGGCGCCACTATGCTGGCTTGAAAAAAGAGGAAGGGGGAGCTCTTGGACCAGTTGGTCCAAGAATCAAGGCAGAGGGGTGATGTCCCAGCAGTGTGTAAGTACTCATACCAGTAACTTTTTAATAATGTCGAGCCTGTGTATACGATGAATAGGTATAGCTAAATATTTCTCTATTTCCCTTACAGCTGCAGCTGAGCAGGCTGTGAATCAGGAAGCCCATGCGAGTAGGCTGCAAAGGCTGCATCGTGAGGCTGGTGAGTAACAATAGTCATATCAAATAAATATAAAAGTAGAAAGTCAGCTGCCAGTATAAAAACTGTTTTGTGTATGGATTGTACTGAATAAACCAAACAATATGACAGTAATAGTCCCATATAGGTCATATTTAAATAAAACTGTAACTGCCTGGCAATAAAGCTCTAAATCATGGACTGGTTGTGTTTACTGTGGTATTGTATGGCATTTTTAGTGTTGCATTCTCTGAATAGTAATGTTGTATTAACCACAGTTCCCCACACTGTGCTGCATAATAAAACTGTCTAGGAATGTTTGTTTAAGATTGTTGTAATTATAAGGTCAGATTGTACAACTGAGAGAGACTTAGACAAAAAAACACTAAAGAAATAGACAGCAATATCCAAACAGCACACTCTGCTGAAGCTTGCTGTATTTTTATCAGACACAGCCATGGTTCGAATCCTGGGAGTGGTAGTAAGCTGTATGCATAATCATACCTCTCAACTGTACACATTTGTTCAGAATGTCCAGATAATTGGTTCATATTTTTTGCCTGTTATCCTGTCCCCCTGGCAAATCACTAGGATAATCTCAGGATTTTAGTCAGCAAATAATGACATACATCTGATTTGTAGACCTCAAAACCTTCAGAAAATGTGTATGAAAACAAACCTGTGACTCTAGCAACTCTCCATGTTTATGAGAGCAAAATTCAAAATATGTCCCTGTTTCTACCCCCATGTTGTCAAGCTATGACCAGAGTGTGTGCATTAACAGATTGAGAGGTATGTGCATAACATTAACCCGGAATCTGGGAATATGTGTGGAAACAGTCAGGTAGTGTTAACAAACATTCCCTCCACAGGTCTGTCAGATAAGAAAACTGTACCTGCCAATAAAGATTGAAATTATGGACTAGTAGTGTTTACTCTGATATTGTATGGCTGATATGTAGCATTCAGTAACATCTGATATCAGAATAGTACTGTTGTGTCAACCACTGTTTCTCACACTGTGCTACATAAAAATATGTCTAGGAATGTGTATATGACACTGTTGTAATTACAAGGTCAGATTGTACAACTGAGAGAGACTTAGACAGAAAACACTGAAGAGATAGCAATATTCAAACAGCACACGGCACACTCTGCTGACACTTAAATTGTGGTATTTTTATCAGACACAGCCATGGTTTGAATCCTGGGAGTGGTAGTAAGCTGTATGCATAATCATATCTCTCAACTGTACACATCCTTTCAGAATGTCCAGATAATTGGCTCATATTTTCTGCCTGTTCCCCTGTCCCCGTGGAAAATCAGTGAGATGATCTCAGATTTGTAGTCAGCAAATAATGACATACATTTGATTTTCAGACCTCAAAACCTTCAGAAAATGTATATGAAACCAAATCCTGTCACTCTATCAGCCCTCTAAGTTTACGAGAGAAATATTCAAAATATGTCCCTAGTTGTACCTCCATGTTGTCAAACTTTGACCAGAGTGTGTGCAATAAGAGATTGAGAAGTATGTGCATAATATTAACTTGGAATCTGTGAATATGTGTAGAAACAGTCAGGTAGTGTTAACAAACATTCCCTCCACAGGTATACCAGGTAAGAAATGTAGAATTTAGCTATAAGACAGTTGAAGTATACACTTGTTTACAAACATACCACTGGCCAAGCCAAGGCCATAGGGTAGTGTAATAATACCTGTACCTTAATGATTAGAGCAATGATCATTAAAGTTGTGAGAACTACAAGGATATATAAGTTAATTGACATCCCCCATATCTGCAACAATAATCTAAATACACAAATCAGTGGGTATGTTTACACCAAACCTACTGTTGTGACATATGTCCTATTGTTCAATAAATATTGAAATGTGTTTCTATTAATGTTCCATGTTGAAATACTATCATTGGTGGCCTGTTGCTATCAATGTAACCTGCATGCCATTGTAATGGCCACTGTGTAAACACCTTGGACGGGGAGGGGTGTTTGGAAATTGGAAGCCCATGAACCCCCAAATGGAAACAGTGGGGGCTGAGCAGGAGGGGAAGGCTGAACCTCTATTTGTGTCACGAGGGCCTCAAGGTGGTGTAGCATATCCCACAATTCTCTGCAGAGCTCCCTGTGCACCAGACCCTGGACCTGACTGCAGGTTACACGATCCTGTTTGTGCGTGCTCCCAGGGGGGAGACAAGCACCATCCCCCGAGGTGGTTCCACCTGAAGGTGGTGCAGGACCAGCAGATGATGAGGTCCTGGTTTGGGTCCCAGATGTGTTGTGGCCTGGTGCCATGGCCTGATGAGGTGGAAGAGGTGGTTCTGCTGGGAACAGCCTTCCCAAACATGCTATTGTGTTGCAGTTTTAGAACATATGTGGGTGGTAATAGTCAACACAATCCAGAATTAGTCATAACAGCATGCATACATATTCCCATTTACCCAAAACACCAGATTTGGAAAAGTTGCATAGCAAACAGAACACATGCATATATGGAACCACAGTGGCCATTACAATGGTATGCAGGTTACATTGTTAGCAACATGCCACCAATCATAGTGTTTCAACATGGAACATGAACATAGGGTTGGGAGGGTGGCCTAATGGTTAAGGTGTTTGCCTTACAAACACAAGGTGCAGGGTTCGAGTTTCACAAGGGATAATTGGCTAAGCTTAAAATGGCTCGCAAGGGCAGTTAGCTTAGTACTAATCTATGAACCTATGAACCTATGAATGAACCACATTTCAATATTTGTTGCACAATAGGATATATGTCCCAACAGTAGATTTGGTGTAAACTTACCCATTGATGTGTGTGTTCAGATCATTTTTGCAGATATGGTGGGGTGGAGACAGAGATGTCAATTAACAACTATTATATCCTTGCAGTATGAGGTCCTCAGACCTTTTTTCCTGTTTATGTCTTCCAGGTACCATGTCAGGAGAGAGACTCTCTGTGTTTTCTCAACAGGAGAATGACATACTCTTCAACTTTATTGTGCATCACCATAGAACCCTCTTTGGGCATATGGCCCATGATGTGCAGGAGAGGACTGCCCTGTGGAACGAGCTCATCCACAGGGTAAACAATATCGGCCTGCATAACCACAGTTATGAGCAGATGCGACATCATTGCACTGACCTCATCCGGCATGCCCGTCAGCATGCTGCTGCAGTTAGGAGGGAACCAGCTAGCCACAGGTGGGGGTCATGCCATCCAGCCCCCACTGACACATGTTGAAGAGCTCCTTGCCAGCTTTGGGGTACCCACTCGCTAGCCAAGTCAAGAACCCAAAGATAGCATTGTGGAGGTTGGTGATACCCACACAATGGATGAGAAGCATGCGGGCAAAGCCCCAGGGCACATTAGTAGACCACTGTTGCTTATCCATCTTCATCTGTAAAGTATCTTCATGCATATGTCAGATAATATAGTTGGTCGCTGCAGTGTAGTAATGAACAGATGTGTATAATTTGTAGTATTGTGGCTTTGTACTGCTGATGTACTGAAATGTTGCTCCCACCCTGTACCAATGCCACAGGTGTGGCTACTGACATCACATCTCTCACACAACTATGTAGGTCCCTGTGATATACCTCTGGGGCAGCATCCTGTAGCTGGTGAGTATGGAGGTCTTTTGTTCAGGTTTGCCAATACACTGGCCATGTTATGGCCATGGTATTTGCCATGCACACATTTAACACACCTACCAATAATGCATGCTGTAATGTTCACTTATTGTTGCTGTTAACTGCACTGCATCACAATGGTCACCATGGTGGCATATCTGAAGGGTATGCAAGAGTCCTGCAGTATAACTAACAACATATTAGTGCAAAATGGGTGGACAAAGATAAACATAATGGTGGGACAAATGGCCTACAGTAGGGACATGTCTGAAATATTACCCTTATACAGTGGCTACAACAGTGTATATACCAGTATTTCAATGGCAACTATTACAGATGTATACAACGGCATATCACAATACCACATTCCACAACTTTTGCAACCTGTAATGTGATCCTAACATGAGTAATGAATGTGTAATATGGAATCTTACATTAGGACAACAAATGTGGGGAATATATACCTTACCAAATGTGTGTACACACTCCAAATAACATATTGTGGAAGGAGCTTTGAGGTACTGCAGCATTCACTTGTCTTGCGTACATACCTTCCATCATGTATGGGTCCTCAATGTCACACCCAGTAATGGTCTGCTGTCCAAGAAGTATGTTCATGACATTTGCCCACTCACCTGCAACAGAGGCAGCCGTGGCTTGTACACATCTTACAAACCATGGAATGGATCCCATATCCAAAAGGTAGCACTCAGGAGTGGGAGACGTAGGCTTACCTCGCCATTGCATATACCATGGCAAACAGTGCAGACAAGCATGTATGTGATAAAGTATGGGACACCATTAATGTAGAAATTAATTATGTTTAAACATAACAAGGATATGGATATATATATATATATATATATATATATATATATATATATATATATATATATATATACATATGTAGATATATGTATACATGTACATACACATATATATTTATACACATATTTATATATATATATATATCTGCATATTGATTTATATATATAACCATCCAAGACAGATGACAACACATGTTGTAAAGTGGCCATGGAGGCTGCCCAGAAACATGCAACAACACTGAGGGACTTGCAGGAATGTCTAGCAAGTACTGCCTGTGCAGTACCTGTGTCGACAATTACCTGAACTCTGCATAAGTGTGGCCCATGGATTAGGGTAATCAGACGGGAGAGTTTTTCCACAGGAGACATCATCTAGGGCTCTCTACAGGTAGCATATGCATAACATCAAGTCTCCCAAAGGCATGTGTCGTAATGTGTAATGGTGTACCAAGACCAAGGCTGAAACTTACAGACAGTATTAATAAAGATACATGAGCTGCATAAGCAACACCTCACTCCAACTCAGTCCCACCATCCCCATTTGTGCATTGCTGGTGCCAGTGTACACCTTTAGGTTTGCTGTTCATTAGCAGGAACTAGGTGGGTAGACATGGTGTTCTGAATTTGGGACACTGCAAAATGACACTCATGTGTGGCCCATAGTTGTCAGGCATCTGCAAAAAGGCTGAGGATGGGAGGGGTGTCATCCTGAAACACAACAGTGAACTGAAGCATACATGCAAAGCTCACTAAGAATGGTTGTATCTGAACACAGTCAAGGTCATGTACTGTGCCCGACATAACCCTGACTCCACAGCAATAATGAAGTCACTGTGTGACCTCCAAGGGCTGTGCACATGAGCTGACATTGCAATCTGGCAGAGTTGGGGGACATTTGTAGGGTGGAGTAACCAAATAATGACAAGTGAAGATGGGCCATGCTGATATACCTCTTCCAAGAATAGTGACTGCTGTAGTTCACTTAACAGGTGCTGCTACAAACCATCATGTTAAGGGTGTGCACATTTATACAGCTCACATATTGTATGCATCCCAATCAACATCTGCACAACTAACACATTTGTTTGATACTGCATTTGATTGCACAGGTCATATGTCACATAGGTGTGCGCAATGTTAATATATGCAGTATTGTGGCCCCATGGCATATCAGGAAAGAGGGGTGGCATATCAATAAGGGTATGTACACTCCTCATAGCCACAGTAAGCTTTGAAGGTTGTCAGTTTAATTGGATTTTATTGCTCATACATGCAGTGCAAATGATGAGATCTGCAAATTGGACAACAGGCATTCACTATTGACATCTGTCCTCATGTCAACCCAGGTATGTGTCAGACAAACACATAGGGGCTGTGAGCAACAGAGTAAACATAACTGCCACACATATACACATTCAGCAATGGTGTGTACACTTGTGAGGTATGTTGCACAGTAAATGGCAGGGTGCTGAACAGGTGCACAGCAATACTGTGTACATGAGTGCAGTATATTCCAGTGGAAGGGGTATCACCTACTAACTCAACTCATATATCACAGAGATGTATAATGTTGGTAACAGGGATTGAGTATAGCTGTGGTACATGCTGTTGAGTGACATATGTCATGCATTTTGACAGTTGGGTAATGAGAGGTCTGTAATATCTTTGTGCCACTTCACCTGTAAGTGTGTGTGTGTGTGTGTGTGTGTGTGTGTGTGTGTGTGTGTGTGTGTGTGTGTGTGTGTGTGTGTGTGTGTGTGTGTGTGTAGAGGTAAGCAATGATGTACAGGTCTTGAATGTTTTCCCCTCACAGGTGGCAAGGTGGGTCAGGATCCCTCCTGCAGGCAAACTGATGTTAGTGTCCATACAGACTCTGACAGTGATGATAGGTATAGTGAGGCACAGGGCGGGGTTGTCAGGGGCTGAAGCTTTGCCATCAGTTGAGATCCCACACCACACACAGTCACATTGCCTATACATACCCCATCACCAGTGGCCATAGATGAGGGACAGTTGGCGGGTGGTGGCATGGGACAAGACAGTGTGGTGACTATGGCAAGTGTGTCTGTACACAGCAGCCATAGCCGGATGACTGGTGGAGTACCACACCAGCAGATGTACAGGAGTGCTCGTAGGAGGGCTGCTGGCCATCATGCCCCTGGCAGAATTGCCACAGCAGGTGTCACCAGACGCATGTTTCATGCAGTCATGGAGGCACAGGCATGTATGGAATGTTATACTGGACAGGGTCTGAGGCTCCAGAGGGCTACTCATTCTGTTGTTATTGACATCTGTGATCTCACAGGTGCCCATCGTTATTTTGCAGCGGTCCTGGATAGATGGTTGGGTGAGATGGTGGGAATCCTCAACCATGCAATGTCTGTGTTAGAGCATATAGTGGGAGTAGAGCGACAGCCATGTAGATGTAGATCGGCAACACTAACAGGTAGAGGTCTATGTGGATATGCAACAAGTCAGAGCCGCTCCCGTAATGGCAGTACCAGCACCAGCACTGCAGGGGGGTGCTGTCCACACCATAACACAGTAGGCCATGTGTACATGGCCCTGGCTGGTCCCAACAGGGACCCATATCCAGTGGACATTTGTCATCAGGGAGAGTACCATATCTGGGCTTGTACCCAGTAGTGCCTGTGGAACCCCTGGCAGGCACAGTTCTGGTGTCCATGGCCAGAGACGGTGATCTGCATACGCTGCCATGTACAGTCTGCAGCTGTCCAACAAACCCCTGTATAGGGCAGCCACATGGCCGAACTGTGTGCATACATACACAAACACACACATCACCAACACAGCTAGGCACCTCCATACCTACACACACCACATCTGCACAGCCCAGTTAATAATGAAACCCCTTAACACACACACATGATTCCAACCAAATGGCTCAGCCTAAGTTTCTGGCAAACCCACAACACACCCTGTGCATATGATGATACTTATGCCACATCACTGTCATCCATACCATCAATGCAGGGACAGGCTAATATGGTTCTGATGCACAGGGTGAATGTACTAAGTTGTAGCAATGTAATGCTGTGTAACATGCTTTCAGCAGGAAAGTTTAATGCTTACATGTCAGGATGGGTAGCTGTCCAGCCATGATTTATTATACCTGTTATTAACACTGACTTGATAGTGGTCTCCATAATGTATTGCGTTTGTGTTGTAGGTGACTATGTGTCAGCAGGATGTTGGTCTGCTGTTGTTTCCTACAAGGGGTATGGCACTATGGTGACACATTCACTGTGTCATATCCTAGGTACAGCTGAACACATGTCACAGGTCTGTACAACAGTTACTGCATGTGCCACATGGCTGATAAGATTGAGGGGTGTATACAGGTGAGTGCATGGTGGCTGATGTCAGCAGCCCTTCTACAGTGGACAATGGTAAGTGTACTGGGTGGTGTATACAGGTGAGTGCATGGTGGCTGATGTCAGCACCCCTTCTACAGTGGACAATGGTAAGTGTACTGTGTGGCACACACTACATATTTGTGTATAACACACACACACACACACACACACACACACACACACACACACACACACACCCACACACACACATACACACATGCACAGAGGCTTTGGTGTTGATGCAAAACACAGAGAATACTGCACACATGGATGTACTTAATTTTGCAGTGAACCCATTTTAGCCTATGTAATTCCACCAAGACAAAATAGGCGAAACATCACATCAGTAAATAATCAGTCTGCTACTTTAATATAATTGATGATGGTACTGGCAGGGTATATGTCCCCTTCCCCAAAGTAGTGCAATCCCAGTGTTGGTAAACATAGGTGTGCTGGTGTGGGTGACAACTACTTCACCTGTTAACATAAACTGTAAAGTATTACAGCAGACTAAGTGGGGGGATACTCACAACAATAACCCCAATGAGGGTGGCTGTGTACATAACATCAACAAACAACTATATATATATATATATATATATATATATATATATATATATGTATGTATGTATATACCAACTCCAGTATCACTGTATAGCTATACAGTGGGGAATAGGGCATTTACACATCTACTACTAGTTTTGATGGAATGAATTTCCATTACGTGATTCCTTTGAAATGTTAACATTTGCCAGTCAGTTCTCGGACAGATGACCTCCTGGGACATGTTGTTTCTGCAAAGTGAAGTAGATCCCTTCACATACACAAACACCTACTTGGCAACACAGAGTAGAACCCCTACCTAGGTACTTATTGCTATTAATGTGTTTGGCCTTAATTGCACACACCAAACAGCTTTTAAGATGAGGTGTGTCCTGAGTCTCTTGTTAAGTGAGGAACATCACCAGGCCTTGTACAGTATGGTAATGTGAGATGTACTGGGTGTTAATGAACAATACATAGTATGACATACTGTCATATACACATTGACTAACACATAACAGTCATAGACACATATGAGAGACCTGGGTTTATCAGTGCTAACTACCTTTCAGTGAGTCCATTCTGTTACAGATAATTTGCACACAGCACATGCATCATTGGGCTGGATAGTATACTCAGTTACCTGTATGGTTGATGGTGACAGTGGTCCTCATACAGTAGACCTTGGGACATGTACTGGGGGTACCATGGTGTATAGACAGTATACCCAGCACCCACACCCCACATTGGATATTTTACTTACTGAAACCCATGATACTGCTCTGACATACCCACAATCAAACATTGACCAGGACTGCAATACAACCCCCTGTCTATCTCATTCATGCTACTACAGGGATATGCATTTATTGCACATGCCACAGGGATAGTAGGGTGATGGTTTGTCATGGCTCTCCTAATATCAGCAACATCACTATGCCTTATACTGTATGTCTATGTGTATTGTATTTGGAGAATGTGGCCTCAGAATGCTGCATCATAGAAATATACAGACTTGCACACATACACACACTTGCTAGGACCCAGAGGGCAACCAATGCCTATCTACCCATTTGTACAACAGTGTTGTGCTGGTACTGCAAGCTCCAGGTAGCCCATAGGGTGAAGAGTGTAACAAGGTACATTTAATGTCCATTATAGCAGCAGCCATTTCTAACTATGGCAATGGGGGGTGTAGTCTGTGAGTAGGTCTTCAGGTTATTATCAACTGCAGGATTACAAACACACAGACACTGTTATTCTCAGCAATGCACACTGGCCCTTTCGGTAGTACCAGGGTCCATAGGTGCAGGTGTTTCAAGTTGTGTGCCAGAATCTTATCCATGGAGAGATGAGAAGAGTAAGGGATGTGGGTACAGTGGTATCATGCCACCTGACATTTGTCAGCAGGCCATTTATTAACTGATCCCATGTGAGTGATCCTCAGGGTGACAGTTAAATGCAACATACAATCATCTGGTTGTCTCTTGCAGAGGGCCAGTGAGGTGCTCCAATTGACATGTATGCAACATATATTACATAACATGGCCAGTGTCTGGGTTGGAGACCTGTACCCAAGCATTTTCTGTTGACTGTGGTAGTCTAGTTGAGGTATCCATGGTATGTGATGCATACAGGGTGGGGTTTCCTAGCTGTAGCATTCATACAGCTGGGCAGACATCAGAGTCAGTCAAGCATAGATTGCCTGTAAGCAGCCAAGATGGATACCTGACATCTGCACATCTGTACAGAGGACAGACAGAAAGCAGCTAGACAACAGGTTATGCATTAGGATTAATGTTTTGACAGCTAAACATGTGACACTGATAGGTATACCATTACTACATGATAGCAGCCCTAAATGACATGTCCTATACACATAGTAGTCTACAGTTAATATCCACATATCAAATCAATATCCAGTAGCAAGTACTTAATAACACACAGCTCACACACCAAGAATATGATAGTCAGTGCTCGGAGTCCAGCTTTGCATGCAGGGGTGTATGGTTCCAGTACTACAATCTGCAATCTGCACTTACTTGGAAAAGGACTGTTAAAAGTAGTAACGTAATGACACAATACATGCAAGTGTGACTGCATATAACCTGGGATACTACCCATGTATGAAACACATACAAAAGGAAAAGATTGTTGTACTAGCCATACATACTCAGGTTTCCCAGACAGTATACTCACACCCCTTGCTACTATAATGGCAGCACATAGAAGCATGCTATGTACATGGAATTAGATACACTTATTAAAGATGTCATTACCATGCTATTTCATCAGACTGGAATGTGCCATGCTTGGCAGGTGTAAGCATTGCTTAAATATAAATGCTAAGCAGATTTGTGCACTGGTAAGTGAATCCTACACGGTGTAAGTGGCTTTTCATTTAACCGTACGTTTGCAGTGATTACCGTCGCACAAACCTCTTAAAGCTGCTCAAAACTGCCTTAACCTCTCTCTCTCTCTATATATATATATATATATATATATATATATATATAGATAAGATATCTATATCTATCTATATATATATATATATATATATATAGAGAGAGAGAGAGAGAAAGAGAGAGAGAGATATCTATCAATCTATATATATATATATATATATATATATATATATATATATATATATATATATCCACACATTTTTTCTCACATACACACAGCAAAGGTTGGAAGCACGTAGCTGAGAAAGAAATAAAGATTTCATCTGAAAAATGAAAACACATATTAAGGTGATTATCATACATGGTGTAGTGTTAACTTTAAATCTTTCCAGTAGGTGGTTGATACACAGAATTTTAAACAGTTAGAGAGTCAAAGTTTTATTCTTGTAGTGAGGTTCTCATTTATGAATTATGTTTGAATGGGGGGTTAGTCAGCATTTGTACAGGGACAAAGCCACTGCATTTTTAGGTATTTCCGAAGGGATGTTTTGGATTGGGATAAGGAGGGGTCAGTGGTGAGCTCAGCAGGAAGTAGGTTCCAGTTTTTACCAGCAGAGTTGGAGAATAGTGATTCACCAGCTGAACTGTTGGTTTTAACAGTTTGCACTAGCAATTTTTTTGGAAGAGCGAAGGGATTTTAGGTTACTGTAGGGGATAATAATATTTTTCAGTATGGGTGTACTGTCTGGTTGGTAGAGGATTTTGTGAACAACTACTAGTTGGTTATATTGCAGTTGATAGGTTAGTTCAAGCCAGTCTAATGATTGAAAATTAAGGCAGTGATGGATTCTATAAGCTGATCCTGTGGCAAATCTGGCAATGTTATTGTAGCACCTAGTAAATTTATTGAGGTTTGATTTGCTTAGGTTTATGAAGATGGGTGAGGCATAAAGAAGGGTTGATAGCAGATGTGTATGAACAATAACAGTTCTAGCAGATGGGGTTAGGAATGGTTTAATCCTGTATAAAGAGCCTAATTTTTATTAACTGTTTCAATAGTTTTGTCTATGTGAGCATCAAACTTGAGATTGTTGTCGATGATCACTCCCAGTAGTTTAGTACTAGGTTCTGGGGTAATTATGGCACCATTGTTAGATATTATGGTGAGAGGTGGTGAGGGGTCCTTGCAAGTGGGGGAGAAGAGTAATAGTTTGGTTTTATTTGGGTTTAATAGTAGTTGACGACCAGTGAGCCAGTTCTCTACTTTGTTGAAAGTGATTTGGGACAAGGATTGTAAATCTGTGGGGGAGGTGGCAGAGCAGATTAGGGTTGAGTCATCTGCATACTGAATACAGGTTGCATCAGGGATGACTTTGTACAGGTCATTAATGAATATGGAGAGTAGGAGGGGACCTAATATAGATCCCTGTGGGACTCCAAGGGTGACTGGTAAAAGGGACAATAGGTTATTCTTCCATAGTACAGCTTGTTGCCTGTCACTTAGGTAAGAATAAAACCAGGCAATTGCTAGGTTATCTATGGAGAGTGATTTTAATGTGTGTAAGAGCAGCTGGTGATTTACCATATCAAATGCCTTGGATAGGTCAAGGAAGAGGGCTGAGGAGAGCTTGTTGTCATTACGGTTTTGATTTATTGTATGGGAGAAGGGCTGAGGTTGTCCTATGGCGAGGTCTAAATCCATGCTGGGAGGGGGCTAGGAGAATGTTTTGATTCAGATAGACAAGAAATTGCTTGTGGATACACTTTTACATTATTTTAGCCAAGGGAGACAGAATGACTATAGGCCTATAATTTGAAAGTTCAGTGGAATCTCCCCTTTATGAAGAGGAACAATGTGGGATATTTTCCAGATGTGGGGGATATAGGCTTTGTGGATAGTTCTATTGATCAGAATTGATATAGGGTATGTTATTTCATTAGCTGCTTTTTGGAGATATTCTGCAGGTAGTAGGTCTGCTGTAAGGGTGGTGGATTTCAGTTTTGTAAGTAGGGACTTAATAAAAGATGTTGGTACTGGATCAAGCTTAAAGGGGATTTTATTATCAGGTTTGGGGTTGGTGATACTTGGGGTATAGGGAGATAGCTTACTGACTAGGGATTGCATGGTTTCTGTAAAGAAAGTGTTAAAGGTGTTAGCAATAATTTTTCGGAAGTTGTTGGAAGGTAGTTAAGGAAGTAGGGGTAGTTGATTGGCCTGGGTGGAGAAGTTTGTTTATGCCTGACAAGAATTTTTGTGGTTAATTTTAGTGCTTTTGTTGCAGATTACAGTAGTAATTCTTTTTGTCTAGCATAATAGACTTCTTTGTATCATTTCTCAGCTGTTTATATATAAGGTGGTCTTTTGGGGACTTAGTAGCTCTCCAGGAGGTCCATGCTTTGTTTCTGCTAATAATTTTTTGTCTTGTATCATTGGACAGCCATGCTGCTACTTTGTTATTGGTTCTGATAGTGCATGGGGGAGCATGGTTATCCAGGATAGCAAGAAATGTAGAGTTAAAAGTATGAGACCGTTTCATCTAGTGGAAGTATTCATAGGTTGGACCGGTCACACGTGTTAAGTTCATTCTGAAATTTAGTCTGAATAAAGTTCTTACAACTTCTAATGGTTTTAAAGGAAGATTGTTGAGGGATGTAATTTCTTTTTCTGATTATATAGGTCAGGAAGTGATCACTAAAATCCTCAGGTAGGGTGCCTGTTTTATATATCTGGGGTAGGTTGTTTATTAATATCCAGTCTAGGATACTTTCCTTTTTGTTAGGCTTATTGATTCTGGTTGGGGAACACATCATCTGGGAGAAGTCATGCAAATTTATATGGGTGGAGGGGAAGTCTGAAGAGCAAGTATTCCAGTCGATATTAACATCCCCAAGAATAATAGTTTCCTGGGGGCAGTTAGTGGAGAGCCATTGGAGGATACCCTCCAAGGTATTTTTGTTGTCACCTGGGGGGATATAGATACATGCAATGTTTATAGTTTTGCATTTGTTGAGTTGCACCTTTGTGATGAGTATTTCTGCATTGTTAGTAAATAAGGCATTTGGGATACTAGTTTTGGATACTTCCAGAGTGGATTTATATAAGATGGCTACCCCCCCCCTTTCTTAGAGATGCGATCAAGTCTTAATATATTGTACCCTGGGGGTATAATCTCATTATCAATGGTAGTAGGCTTCAGCCAGGTCTCGGTAAGGCATACTATATCAGGGGAGTGGACATCCAGGAGGGCATGTAAGTAGTGAATTGTCTTGTTTATATTTCTAATGTTTAGTTGACACACCAGGAGTGAGTTGGGGGCATTATTTGAGTTTTGTAGGCTAGTATGGGTGCTATTTGTGGGGCTGATAGTAACAGGTGGGGTTGGGCCTGGGTTAGGGTGGATGTCACCATCCACTATGAGGTTAGGTAGTAATTTAATAGCAAGTTTCTGGTGTTTTAATAAGAGTCTGCGGTAGTATTTAGTTCTAGGATTAATATATGAAGCATGAATGGAATGTTGAGTTTTTGTGTTAGAAGAGTTTGATGAGAGGTGGGGTAGTGGTTGGTTAGAATTATGTGGCTGATTAGTAGTACTAGTTTTGGTTCTAGGGTAGTGGATGCCAGGGAGGTGTTGGTATTCATAGGCTGTGAGAAGATAGAGAACTATAAGTGGGGGTATTAGGCAGTAAATAGGATTAGAGTTTGAAGATTTGTTAAAAGTATGTAGAGGCATTGTAGGGGTATTTGAGTAGTGCTTGTTAAAAATAGAGTTGGGGTGTTTATAATTAGCATATAGTGAGAGACTGGAGAGAGTTTGTGTAATAGGGCTGGGTCCTGTGAATGATTGGTTAATGCTGATTGATTCTGATGAGTGGGAGCGGTATCAGATGACGGGAAGTGGCAAGGTGATAATAAGTGTGGGACAACTGGGGGCAGGGTAGGGGAGCAGAGTGAGCCCGCAGAGGCAAAAGAAGAGGAAGATCGAGAAGAGCAATCAATCAGTGAAGTGTTGAAGTCTGAAGGTAAGTGTGGTAAGATATATAAGAAAGTAAGAGGCGTAACAAAAGATAGAAGTGGGATTATAACAGAGTGATATAAGGAAATATTTGTATGGTTATACTGGGACCACAGAGTGAGAGAGAACAAAAATAAAGAGATGAATAAGAACTGTGTTAGGGGGATTCGATAAAGAGAAGGTACAGGGATTTAGAGACCCTAAAGCTAATAATATGGAGCCACCTAGTGGGCAGGTGGGGCACTTGGATGCACTAATAGTATGGTGCTACCTAGAGGGTAGTGGGCTACTTACATGCGAGCACACTACTGGCGATTCCTATGAAGCAAGGCAGAAAAGCTAAGTCAAAAGATGGTGCCTTTCTACATCAGGGTTTTTGATACCTCTATAATTAAGCAGGAGTGGAAGGGGAGGTGTGCAGGTTCAAGGTGGGGGGAGGGGGGGAGATACAATAGTGCAAGGTTGTGAGCCAGAAAAACTGGACTAAGCCAGCTGCTAAAAAGAAAACAGGAAAACCAAGCTAAGTTAAGTCCAGGTCTGTGTGGTGCAGTATTTTCCTAATAACTACAAATGTTATGCTACTAATCTAGTACAGAGTGGTGAAAAGGACCACCACTTCTGCAGGGAAAAACAAAAGAAGTATGGGATGCAGGTACACAGGTAAACATTTTCCAAGAGAAAGTCATTTTAAGTAATTGACCTAGGAGTACTATAGGAAGAGAGAAATGGGTATGTGTGTATATATATATATATATATATATATATATATATATATATATATATATATATAAAACATTTGTCCATAAGATGTACTAGAGTCATACCTCAGCACCAGTAGTCACAACCTATTAGTGCAAGGGGCTATCATGTAAGTATTACAAGTATAAATGTGTAATGTTGCTACAGTAACAGGGGTTGTGTTAACAGACATGTTATGTGGGAAGTCACTTCTGATACTGACATGTATGCCATCAGTTACTGACAGACATCATAAGATCATCATAGTGAAGTGCCATACAAATCACAGTAATGATCCTGTGGAATACAGCAGAGATATGACCAATAAACGTGGACAGTCTGACACAATCTGGTCAGTGCAGAGGTATACACAGAACTCCTTAGTGCAAGACGTGTGGACCAAGCCTGACAAAGTGGATGTTTGCAGCCATGTAAATGGAGATATCAGAAAAATACTGGAATAGATAAGCTCACACAGCTGATGCATTCACACACTCCTGTCTGTCCTAACAGATATTAACCAGAGGAGCAGAGTAACAAGCCCACATAATTCACACTAGTTAGTGACATACATCTTTACACTATCTCACTGCTTTTTCAGAAATACACAACAGTTATGGTGGCCAGGTAACAGTACATCTGACAAATATCTGGCCATAACATCACACTAGGTAAATACACTGAGCTGCTAGGCATGTCACAAAGCACTGTGCAAACTACAGGCAGACTGCCACAACACTGCCCAAGTTTCCTATGGGGGAATACGCATGTACTTGCAAATATAGCAGGCGCTACAGGCATGTAACAGCACGGATTAACAGACACCAGTGTGAAAGTGCATACCCACAACCAATCTGAACACAGTCACATTATGGTAAGCCTAAGTAATATTACAGTATATGGACTGTGTGAACAAAACCACCCTCATATGAGGCACTCACACAGTAACCCTACATATACTGGGCCAATACACAGTGTAGTCTGATGCCTGACTGTGGTATGGTACATGTGTCAGTCTGGCCCTACAAACATGTACGCTGATAGGGCACCATAAACTGGAGCAGCATGCAACATCAGATAGAACAGGACCTAGAACAATGACCTCTACTACAGTCTGTACACAGGCCAAGTAACATATTCACAATACACACTCTGTCAACAATCACCATAAATACACAGACCTCACCACTGTATACACTACAACAGAATGTCCAGGTTTTGTCCTCAAATATAAGGCCTACTATACATAGCATGTCTAGCAGTCTGATCTCACTGGCTTGTTATCAGGTATGATGTCAATAAATAATGATGTACTGTACATATGCACCTCTTACTGCATGACATATGGACAAAGGGTGACAGACTTGGGGGATAGAGGCACAAACACAGAGTCAATATTGACATATTGGTGTAATAAACTGAGGCATTTCCTGGTGTAACAGGATTTGTTTTGACATATCTCTCCTGAGGGATATGAAGTCAGTAACTCACATGGATGTCACCATGTACTGACTGCAATCATCAGAATATGCTACTGCATAGCTAAAGCTAGGAAATGTGTGAGTGACACAACACATGTAAGACTCCAAACTCTGGACAGTCTGCAGATACCCCTACAGGTGAGAGTTTCCTCAATCACATAACACTGTCATGCCAGACTTGAAATCATGTAGGACAGCCATATCCACACAAACCCTGTTAAACCAATATTACTTCAAATGTAGAACAGTAATACTTATATTCTGTCCCCATGTCTGGAACACCCTCCTCCTGTTTGTTGGCCTGTCTCCACATTGTATGTTGTAAGAGGTATTTCCAACTACCCTCTGTGATGCTGTTTGTCAAACACTCACATGAAGTCCTGCTCACAGTGAGGGAAAAGGGCCAACACCCACATGAAGTGCTTAGTTATAGGATAGTGTTTCCATGCAATTGGCTATAGGAATGATACCACAGCTTTTTCACATGCAATTAGCAAGTGGGGGACTGTAATTCGTGCACAGGCCATCAGCTGATCATGAGCATTCCTTACAAAACTCAAGCTGCTGCCTATGCAAAACAGATGTACTTTTCCACATCCACCAGAGAGGGAGAGCGAGAGAGAGAGAGAGACAGAGACAGAGACAGAGACAAAGTAAGAAAGGAAGGGTGTAAGAGAGTAAGAGCCAAACGTGTTTATGTATGATCAGTGGGTGGAGAGTGATATCTGGGTATTATAACAGTTGCCTATATTGTTTATTAATCCATACTGTCACATGGTAATTGCACATGGCTGTACACATTTATGGCTGAGGATTGTCTACAACAATGTCTACAGGAAACTGTTGGCCTTGTAATGTGTACAGTAGGACATATAGATCCTCAGTATAATGATGTAGCAAAACCCACACTGTAATGGATCCTGTTAGTACACACTCACCACAACACCCACACAGGATACTGATCCCACACTCACAAACACACACTTACCAGTACTGGGGTTCAGACCCCTACCTGAGTATGTATTATTATTATTACAGTGTTATGCAGTTATTGCATGTGCCACGGAGCTTATATGTTGGAGAGCTGTCCAAAGGTATCTTTGAATCATCAACAGTGCTAAAGAAGGGATAAGGAAAGTGTAGTACATGTGAATGTCCACAAACGCAGGTGACAATGGAGGCACACCCACATTCTGTCAGGGAAACGCACACACGTCATCACAGTTGGCAGGATCAAGATTCGAACCTCTACTAACTAGTTTGTTACATTATTTATTACATTTATTAATATGAAATATCTTAACTCAGGATCTAGTTCCTCACATTTAACTGTTTACTATAAGTTAAGAAGACATTATAAAAATATATACAATCCTGCTAACTACTGTTAAATCCTACTCTATAAGGCTGTAATATACTGCATGTGTTGAATGCATACATAATGTATTATAGTTTAAAAGAAGTTTACGATCTGACAACTAAGAGCCTTGTAAACTGTCCATATTTACCTATGATTGTAAATCCTTGGTATATGTAAACCACCATTTTTATTAACTTGTTCATATATGATAATGCACCTCATATGTAACTGGAGCTTTTCTACCCAGGCCTCCACTGAAAATGGACATGTGTCCAGCCGGACTTTCTCGGTTAACAAATGTAAAATAAAATAATAAATAAATAAATACAAAATTATACAGCTAGCACAAGGTTATTTCAAGGTGAATCACATCAGCAGGCGTACTAAAGTAGGCCAATGGGAGGTGTAGTGATTGTGAATGGCTTCAAAATCATTAATCTCCACATACACACACACACACACACACACACACACACACACACACACACACACACACACACACACACACACACACACACGCTTGCCAGTACTGAGATGCATAGGTTCATTGCTTCACAGGTGTGTAGCAGGTGAATGGGCCTGGTGGCTGCACAAGGCTAGGCAAAGGGAATACCTTGGCATCAGGCCACATGATAATGGTCTCCAGTGTGGCTCAGGGGTGTAATCCCTGGAGTGGTCCCCACAGGTGGGTATTGTATTCATCATCCACTCATCTGGGTTACTATTGTGGGTGGCCAGTGATGTACACTGCTTCCCATGTATGTGATCTATATTTCATAACATGGGCAGTGTCTGGGTTCTGCACATATCCCACACGCATGTTCTTTGACATGTGGAAGTGTACTTGAGGTCTCTGGGGCAAGTTGTGTGTACAGATTGTTATCTTCTGATGTAACATTCCTGACCTCATTTGGGGAGACCTGGCTATGGAACTGAGGTCATGCTTACACCTACATTGACAGCATGATACAGGTATTCAGTGGAGTTAGTGGCATCTGTCCATACAGGGCATGTGTATAAGGCATGGTATTCCCTTTGTGGGTTACATTTGCAGACTCTACAGTTGTTGCAGGTGTCCAGTGGGGAACCTAGCAAAAGGACCACTGTAAGCATTTATTTGCCTACCGTAGGGATGGAACAAGGTGCCATGTCCTTTTACTTGCTGGATAACACACAGTCAGGAGATGTTACACATCACAGTACTTTCTGATGTCAGTGGCACTGTTGTGGTCAACAGGCATGTAGTCCACTGCAATCACACCATGGTTACTGTCTGTGAGGCAATATGCAGGGAACTAACAATATAGTGGTTGTTGCCTAGCCACGTGTGTTTGTGTATGTGACATGGGTGGAGAGTATTCTCTGAGTAATACAAAGGTTGCCTATATTCTTCACCAATCCATGATGTCACATGTAAGGCTATGGATTGTCTACACCAGCCTCTCTGGTGTTTGATATCTGTTGTCCTTGTAAGCTAGACATTGTGATATATAGTAGGCCCTCAATATAATAATTTAGCAAAACCCACCCCACAATGCATCCTGTTCACACAATCACAGCAACCTCCGTACAGGATACTGATGACACACAGCTGCCATTACTGAGATTCAAACCCCTATCTAGCTATGGATTGTTACTATAGTGTACGGCATTTATCTCACACACCATGGAGCTTATTGAATAAATGTTGTCCCAAGGTACTTCTAAGGTAAGGAACATCACCAGCCTTTGTAAATACTGGCATTGGGTGATGTAGTGGGTAACAGATCCTAAAAACATTTTTTTCCTAATCACACGTTTACATTTGGCAGTGGTGAGGATCAAACCTCAATCTATCAAACTTTACAGACCATTATGTTACACATTTACAGCATGCACCACTGACCTGACATGGTTTAGGGTTGGCAACAAATACTTATAAGGTGTATGATATCTGCAGGACTGCTAAAATCAGACTCTGGAATGTGTAGTAAATGGGGCCAAAATCTTTGCGGTACACACATACACACACTTGCCACTGATGAGATTCAAACCCATATCTGTGCAGTTGCTACTACTACATTGTTCTGCATTTATGGCACACACCACGAAGCTTATAGGGCTGGCCTTTATCCAAAGGGGTATTTCAAGGTGACTGACATCAGCAGGCTTGCTAAAGTCGGGCAATGAGAGGTGTAGGGACTATGCATGGCCTCAAAATCATTAATCTCTACACACACAGAATTTCACAGTTGCCATGTTTGGGATTAGAATTCTTACCTAACTAGTATGTTACACTATCTCATTATACAGTTATCACATGTGCCATGGAGCTTTTAGGGATAGCATTTGTCCAAAGGGGTATTTCAAGGTGACTGACATCAACAGGCTTGCTAAAGTAGGGCAATGGAAGGTGTAGTGACTGTGAATGGCCTCAAAACCATTAATCTCTACACACAGTTTCATAGTTGCCATGTCTGGGATTAGAACTCTGACCTAACTAGTACTTTATACTATAGCATTACACAGTTATCGCACTTGCCATGGAGATTACAGGGCTGAGAGTCGGCCAGAGAGTTATTTCCGGGTGACTGACATCAGCATGAGTGCTAACATGGGCTATGGAAAGTGCAGTGTCTGTGAATGGGCTATAAACCATTCCTCTGGAAATGCACACACAACACTCAGTCACACACAACTTTACATTTGACAGAACTGGGTATACAAATGCTAGATGAATACTGATTTGTACTATCATGTTACACAGTTATCACAAGGACCACAGACACTATAGGGCTGAGGGCTACCAAAAGCAAATGTCTACAGTGATTGACATCGGCACATCATGTGATATCGGCCAATTGGAGTGTGGTGGGTGGGACAGGCTGCATGATGGAAATCGCTTTGTCACTGTCTGCCTCTCCCTTCCCCACATCTCTGTGTGTGGATGTTTGACCTATTATAGTGTGTTGGCCTTGGATATGTGTGAGTATTCCTATCCAGTGTGTGTGCAAAGCATGAATGGTGTGCAATGGGGTGTGTGTGCACCGACATCTGCGACTGACAGATATGTATAGTCCACTGTTGTTGTCAGACATGGGCTTCATTTAGTGTAGGAGCATGCCCAGTATGACGTTCTGTATTGAGTGTGTGAAGTCATTCCAGATAGGTTGTACTCTAGTGCAGGATTTTGTGTTCTACACCTACAGCTAGCAACCTGTTTCTGCAGGATATCTGCAGATAGGTTGACAATATGGAGTCACAATGGGCGAAAGATAGTGGGATACTGTAACTATTGCTCCCTGTGCTGCTTGTGTTACATGGTTGGTGTTAGCAGAGATATTCAGACATGTACTGTTTTACACTGTGATATATTATGTCATCAACTACCAACAGATATACTTACTTGCTCACAGTTATTTCCTGAGAAATACAAGATGAATGAAGCTGTGTCCAGTATTGTGGTCTGCAGCCTACATATTCTTGCACACTCATGCCATTCTGGAGGGGTAGCTACAGACAGTTGCTGATGGATCTGTGTAAATGGTCCAGCACCTTCATACTGTGGTGGCTGAAGATTTCCTGTTTGTATATCTATTGATATAACAAAATGGCCATATCCTGCTGTGGCCATACCTCTCAGCTGTACAGATTTACCCAGGTTACCCAGAGGCAGAGCTCATATATCTGGTCAGTTCCCCTTTACATTGTGGTTTATGAGCGGGTTTGTAGCCACCCATTACCAGGTTTGCAGGCAGGGGTAGTATGGGCAGACATCAGAGTTTCAGACTTCACACACTCCATGGCGTCCATGTTTCTACACCCCCCCCCCACTCTGTTATTCTATCCTCTTCCTAACATTATGCGAGTGATATTTGCAAAGTATCCCTATAGTTGTCCCTTCATCCCAGTGTTATTTAGGGGTTGGTCCACAGTTCATGCAGTAGGACATGGTGGGCATGCTACTGGGATTTGTCAACATGGCCTTGCATTTGTGTTCTGCGGACTGTGTTATGTTGTTAGTTGGGACCCCATGAGATAACATACATTGGCAGTACGGGTGAGGCACAGGCCATTGACAGAGGACTGTAGGGCATTTGGTAGTGATGCAGGCCATCTGTAGCAGACCAGTGCATTCTGTCACTCCTACAGTCCCAAACTGGGAGCCAGTGAATTCCCCCGGGGTGACAGGGTAAGTGTGCGAGGTGTTAATAGCAATAGTTCCTGTCCATATTAATCCATTAGTCTGAATGTTGGTAGGATGCTGCTTACAGCTAGGGACATACCTGCATAGGACACATCTTCAGCATGCTGCATTCTGTGGGTATTCCCATACAGAAGTGGGGTCATACTGTACTCATTCCCAACAGCAGGGATATGACCTGTGATAAAGCTGTGGATGATGGTGGGGTGAGCCAAGTGCATGTGTGATATGGAGGCTTCTTGCGGCTGACTTACAGATATACCTGGGACATTCCCCTTATGCTGCCTTGTGCAGGGATATAGGCATTCTCTCATTACTTCATAACTGTACCTTTTGTGGTCTGCCAGTTATTGGCCAGAATATATCAGTATTCCATATTACATAGACAACTAATGTGCTGCTAACCTGTATGTACAATTCCAAACGTATGTGCAGTTGACAGTTACATTTTATATTGTCTGTCTAGGGTACTTCCAACTGTGCACTGTGTGTATGTTTGGGCCCACATTCATGGCATGTCCATCTTTCAGATGGTGACAGATACTTGACATCTTAACAATGAGTATGGATGATGGCTGAACTGGGTCTTGCTGGGATGCATTGTGGTTGGTACTGCAGTTGTCAGAACATGGCCCTGTCATCAACAGTACTGGCCATAGGCCACCGGGACACAACCCTCCATGCCTACATGCTGACCACTTGCACACAATGAACAACACACAACAACATAACACACAGAGCCCTGCATATTGTACACATGCAACAATCTATCCTGTAAATTGGGCCAGCTCAGGGAAACTGTGCTCCACTGTTATTAACCCACTCGTACATGTTACTGCATTTCTACATAGGATTGAGGGGGGCACACCTGACAACTGTAAACATTTGCTATGACTGTACTGGTATTTCAGGTACTCTGTTGGCTTCCTTTTTGTTTTGTATTCTGACCTATCATGCAGACTAGATGCATATCAGTAGAGTACAGATCTTAGGTTTTATTGACCTACATTTCAGTTTCAGACTTCATACCCTGCAGAACTAACATACAACTGCCTGACCTGTTGTAGTCTGTCTGTGTAGGTCTGCTGGAGGGGGGCTGTTATCCATTGTCATTAATTGGTGGCCTTAGCACAGCCTTTCTTTATGGTCATCTACACCTGTCCTGCTGGCCGAGGCTATTGTTGGGTATGTGAACCTCACTGACATGCATGTGTGTGCCCTATGGGCATATATTTGGGCCACAACATATACTGCAGTGGGATTTGTCACCTTGTCTAGTACTGCCTACTTTGTTGACACCAGTATTTGTTATGGAGTCCATGCTGCCCATAAAGCTGTCCACTATCTGCTGCCATCCCATTCAGCCACCTGATTCCCTTGCATGCTCACATCCATACCATAGCTACAACTAGCAGAACATACTACTCCATTCAGAAATTGATAGGAAGAGTGAGTTACTTGTGGCTGTGCCAGTATTGAGGATGGTGCTGGAGAGCTGACTATGTCAGATGCACATAGTACACTCCCTATACATGGTAAAACACAGGTAGTGTCATTTTTGGCATCCCTTTTACTGTATGTGCAAGTCAGAGAAAGGTGTCATTCCCTGGGGTCGTACAGTGTCAGTGTATGTGTTATGAGTTGCCTCTTTGCCAAAGCCTGGGCATACTGGGTACGCCTCCTTCTGCTTACATGGACAGGCTCAGGTTGTTCCTCCGAGTCACTCTGTGCCTGTGTTGGCCTTGGCAATGGTGGGGGGCTGTTTGGCCCTAGCTCGTGCTGTTCCTGCTGCAGCTGTTTCCACAGGATCATATTGTGTAGCATGGCATATACAATTAAAATTTGTGTACATGTAGCTGGAGAGTACTGCAAGGCTCCACTGGATATGTCCATGCACTGGAACCATGACTTGAGCATCCCAAGCACATGCTCTATTAAGATTCTTATTTGTGCGTGTGCCTCATTATGGAGTTCTTGTTTGGGTGTCTGTGCATTTCTGATGGGTGTCATCAGCCACGGCTCCAGTGCGTAACCAGCATCCCCCACTAGGAGGCCATATGGGATGTCCCCACTGGCAAATCTCTGGTACAGCTGTGTCATATGCCAGATATGGGCATCGTGATAGCTTTCAAGGCTGCCAGCACACACATTCATTATAATGCCCAGGGCATCGCACATGATCTGGCAGTTGATGGAAGGGAAGCCCTTGCAGTTTATGTAGACCCTAACCCACTCACTAGGTGGTGCTTTGATGTGTATGTGCATGCAGTCTATAGCACCCACTACCTCAGGGTATTCTGCTATTTGGTGGAAGAGACGCATATTGCTGGTCAACGCCTCATGGGTGTTGAGGAAATATATATGCTCACTGACATGTGCTGGCATGGCATCCAGGAACTGGTGGAGTACCCTGGATGCTGATGCCTGTGATATCCCCATGATATTCCCAGTTAGCCTTTGGAAGGTACCTGTGATTAGTATTCTTAAGCCTACACATACCTTGGTATCCACTGGGATGGGTTCCCCTCTGTTGGTTCTGTGTGTGAGGTGTGGCCGGCACAGCTCAACAATTTGCTGTAGGATATCTCTGTCCACCCTCTAGTGCTCCACTATCTCCAGCTCATGTAGCCCCTGGTAGGTTACCCTGGGTCTGTACACTCTTCTTCTTCTCCTCACTGTGGGTTGGTCATCAGTATTCTCATCATCACCACCCTCAGCCTCTTCCACATATTGATATATGAGAGCAACAGCAGCCCCTATCATTTTGTTAGTTTTGTCAGGTAAAATTTCCCCTTCTGAAAGGTGTTTGCATAGTTTATAGTAGTGTGCTGGGCTGGGCTGAGCTGCTGTCTGTGTAATTGGCTGATTCTGATACATTTAACCTGCCAGCTATGCTAGTTCTCCTTGATTGCCTTCCTACTGTTGTTTTCCCTTCCCATTGCCTTCCTTTTTTTTTCAGTAAAAAATCTTTATTGTTTTATCATTTTCAATACAAACTTAAAACAAAAACGGAATTAAAGATAAATACCAAATAATGTTTCTAATAATAACACCATAACAGGAACACTTCACATAATCGAATTACTGAAATCTCGAATTTCATATGGTCGAGAGATGTAGAGCGATCTTGGAGTTGGTATATTTAAGTAGGGGGGGTGTGGGGGTGCAGCAAAGTTTGTCTTTTTTTTTGTCGTTGGTTTTGCTTCAGAAGTTCGAGTTTCCGAAACTCGATCTTTTGGTTTCGGTTATTTGCAGTTCGAGATTTTGTTAATTCGAGCTTCTGAAGTGAATCCCACCATAACATATATACAATATTTACATGAATGCTTCCAACTGTAACATTAATTTATACAAAGAGATATAAAAACGATTAAGAATGATTCAAGTAATAAACAGTTTGTTGTTAAAAAGTTTCCTTAAAATGTATACATAACTCAGAATACATTTAGGTTCAAAGTATTACGCCAATATAATATTAAACACTTGTTCCCATATTTTTGGATTATTGATATTTTTATTATGATCATGAAGAAGTAATTTGTGGGCTAATATATGTCTCATTGCTAGAGTCTTAAAGTTATACCATGAAGTTTGAGATGGGTTTAACCAATTTGTAGCTATATATAGTTTCATTGATAAGAAGATATTAATAAATATAGTGATTTGTGATCTAGAAAGTTCTTTTGGAGGGATATGTAAAATCATAAATTCCCATGAAAGTGTTGAACTTTGATAACCCATCTTTTGAAGTTGTATTTTTAAAGAGTTCCAAAGTTTATAAATGCATTTGCAGATCCAGAACATATGGAGAAGATCGGCAGGTTGGTCTTTGCAGTATGGACAATTTGGAGATTTTTTAGAATTGAATTTATGCAAGCTAAGGCGTGTATAATATGCATTATTTAATATCATAAGCTGAGTATACATCAACTTTTGAAGAGAGATAGATTTTGTTGTTAAGTCAATTGCTTTTAATATTTGATTTTCTTCTACCAATGGGATTTTATCTTTCCAATATTTCAACAAAAGAACTTTATCCTGAAATTTGAACTCTTTTATTAATTTATTTGCAGCAGTTATAAATTTAACCTCTTGTTAAAGAGTTTGCCATAAGTTTGAGCATTTTGTTAAATCCTCATCTCTGGGTTTGAAATTCTTAAAGTAACTTATAGAGAGTTCCTTAATTTGTCTCAATATAACTAGATAAGCTTTAGGTAGATTCAATTCTTGTCTTATTTCATTAGCTGAATATTTGAGATATGAGTAGATGTCAAATAAAGTTAAATTAACTATTAATGGGAAATTTTTAAGATCTATTAATTGATTATTTAGTCTCAAGTTGGGATTCCTATGAAAAGGTTGAAAAACCATCATATGCTGAGTAAGATCTAATGATTGAAATACATTTTGTATTGATGTTATATATAATTTAATGTGATCCATTATCGCATATAATTTCAACTTGTCTTTTCCTAGAAAGGGTAGAGCTTTAGGATTAATATTCAGATTCAGAATATGTTTATAATTCAAAATTACCCATGTTTGTGACCACTTATTACTAAATGCATCATAATTAGCAATTCTTAAGAGTCTGTTAGAGTTTATTATTAAATAGTAGGTTTCAAAATTTGGTAAGCCCAATCCCCCTCTATTTTTTGGGGTCATTAATTTATCATATGATATCCTAGTTTTCCTTGGCTCCCAAATAAATTTAGCCGACTCTTTATGAATTTGTTTAAAGAATTTCTTAGAAATTGACACTTGAGCAGATCTAAAAATATATAATAATCTAGGTAATATATTCATTTTAATACTGGTAATCTTAAGTTATTCCATCTCTTAAAATCAGATATTATTTGATCCCAAACCATTTTAATATTAATAGTATAAAAATCTTTATCATCTGTGGAAAAGATAATGCCCAAGTATTTAATATTATCTTTAAATTTTACCTGTCCCACCAATGGTAAAAGCGAAAAAGGTTTCGGAGTTCTTAAAGGGAATATATTCTTTTTTTTAAGATTAATTTTGTAGTTAGATATTTCTGCAAAGTCATCTACTGCTTTTAATAACTTTTTAGTGTCTGAAATTGGAGTTGTACAGTATATAGTGAGATCATCCGCAAAAGCCGCCATTGATATTTTAGTTCCATAAAGTATTGAGGCATCATGATATATATTCTGTTTAATATATAAAAATAAGGGTTCTAAATATATATTGAATAGTAAAGGGGACAAAGGACAACCCTGACGGGTTCCATTTTTGATCTGTATTCTTTTAGAGAAGTTTTTATTTATGTATAGAGTTGTATAAGGATTATTGTATAAACTTTTTAACATTAGAACAAATTCTTGAGGTATATTAAAATATGGTAAAGTATCAAATAAAAATTTTATATTAACCCTATCAAAAGCCTTCTGTGCATCAATTATGAGCGCATAAATATTTAAATTTTTCTGTTTAGCATAAGCAATCAATGTATGAAGTGTTAATGTATTATCACTAGTTTGTCTAGTAGTTATAAAGCCGGCTTGTTCATTAGATATTATTTGATTCATTATTTTTTTTAATCTACTAGCTAGAATAGAGGTTAAAATTTTCATATCAACATTTATTAATGAAATTGGTCTATAATTATCTGGATTTTGGGCATCAGAATTAACTTTAGGTATGAGAATAGTTTTTGAGGCACTAAAATGAGGGTCATTGATTTTATTATTAATTATGTAATTAAATACACACAAGAGTATTTTACCAAAAATATCACAAAAAGTTTTATAAAATTCCGCCGTCAAACCATCAGGACCTGGTGCTTTATGTGATTTCATGTGTTTAATTATATATATATTACTTCTTCATCAGATATAGGTTTAATCAGATCTTTTTGAAAATTATCATCTATTTTCAGAAAACTAATTGTTTGTAAGAATTCTTTATTAGTCCCATGTAAGGATACACCCTTTTGATCACCATAGATACTAGAATATATCTGTTCAAAAATATTAATAATATCTTCAGTTTTAGAATAACTTGTACTCTTAAATTGTATTTCTGAAATTTGTACTGCTGTTCTTGATTGATTAATGATTCTAGCTAATGCCCTTGATGGTGTTTGAATATGGTTGGCATACCTCGCTAACATCCTATGTTCATGAAATGTCAGTCTGTTGTTTTGGATTAAAAAGAGATTTTTGTTGGCATTTAAATAATTCCGTCTCTGTTTGAGTATTATAATTCTGAATTGATTCTTGGTCAAGTGTTTTTATTTTAGCTTCCAATTTTTGTATATCTCTAATTTGTATTTTTTTATAATATGAATCTTTTTGCAGGAAGATCCCTCTTACTTGTGTTTTAACTGTCGCCCATTCAACAGCATGTTGCTGTTCCTAATAGGCCATTAAGGAAATCTGTAATTTCATGTATTATTTCCTCTTTATTTAACAAATTTGGGTTAAGAGACCAATTGTAACCCCTTTGCAGCCAGCTATCTCTAGGATCTTTAGTAAAACTTAATGAAATTTTTGAATGATTTGATAAATAACGAGCATGTATAGAGACTAAAGGTTCAAAATTAATCATTGTGCCTGAAATCAAAAAGAAATATATTCTGGACCACATTTTGTGACACGTTGAATAAAAAGTAAAGTTATTTGTATTAAGGTGATTATTTAAATATTTAAAAGGGTCATATAGTTGGAAATCCTCCTTTATATCATTTATTGCTATTACTGCTTGTCTATTAAATGCTCTTTGTGGACAAGATCTATCCAACTTCGGATTTTGATAAGAGTTTCAATCCCCTCCAGTAATTATATAATATTTATCATACTGGGTCAAAATCAGATAAAGTGATGCTATGAAAAGTTGTTGATTATTACAAGGTACATATACATTTAAAAGTAAAATAGGTTTATTAAAAGGAGTAGAAGAAAGAATAACATAACACCATCTTCCTTCGTTATCTATTTTAGAGTCAAAAATGTTCCCTTGATATTGATTTTTAATGACTATAGCTACCCCAGCACTGTTACTTTTACCTTCTGAGGCTACAACTTCTCTAATCCATTTCCTTTTCTTAATATCAACCCATTGATCATTAGTTAAATGCATTTCTTGAAGTAGTATAAAAGACGCCTTAGCATGCAAAAGTAAATGAAAAAATAATTTCCTCTTCTTTAAGTTCTGGAGCCCTTTTGCGTTCTATGAGTCTATTTCCCACATTTCAATTGGTTATTTTATATAGCAGGCATTTAAAAGGGAAAACATAAGATAAAATCAAAATAGTTTTAAAAACATATATAATTTGGAACATTCTTGAAATCCCGTCCTATACCAGTGCCTACCCACTCTACCCCCGGACCAGGACATATATAGATCTTGTATAGCGGAAGAAACTAAAAAGGTCAATAAAATAAACACATGTAAAATCTTCAGTTTATAACAACTCAAAAACAACCCATAGACAGAACCTATATAAACTAAATTTAATTCTACAAAGCCTAATCTAAACATTCCCTACCAAACACTACTGTTCATCTACATCTCTTTTGTTAACTGTTATTTAAGTAAATCATGCTGAAGATATAACAATAACGTGCAAAAAGCTTGCAATCATTTTGATTAGCTAGCTATATATAAAAAGAACAGATCATTTATGATAGCATGCAAATGTCATTCAGTAAAATGAGAATCCAATATTTGGTCAACATTGTCTTCAGTTATTTAAGCATCAAATAGAGGGAAAAAAAAAACACCCTCTTCATGATATGTTATATCAATATAGAAATACAGGTATTAACATAAAAACAGAAAATAATTAACTTTCCTAATGGATATATTAAGTCCTTTATTGTTTATATACTTCAGATTGACACTATCTCCTAATATTATTAAGTGATGCCTAGCTCAATGTTTACACTATTACACCACTAGTGTAGTATAAAACTATGTCACGTCTAACTAGTAATATATGAATTTTGTTATATGTTATACTTATATAGAATGTCTAGTGTAATTCCTATATATGTGTCACTCACTAGTATTAAGGGACTCAATATGTCTTAAGGTAGTAAAACTGCATCTATTTATCTTAAAGAGAAAAGGAGAAAAAAAAAAAAAAAAAAAAAAAAAAACACAAATATTTCCTGTTCCCCATTTATCTATTACATACTACAAGACTTTAGCTATTATATAAAATGTAGATGTAATAGAATGTTCCTATGTGCTTAAATTACTCTAAAACATCATTGTTTTATGTTGTTCATACATTAGAAAGCTTAAAACAGTTTTCTTCGGATTTCCAAGCCTGGAAACCATACAAAACGCTCTGACACTCAGCCTTCCCCCTTAGAAACCACTATTCAATGGTATTGTTGTCTTCTGCATGCCATTGACTATTATGGCAGAATGCTGATTTTGGTTTAAAAGCTTATTTCCAACTTTTTTTTTTTCGGGCCGATCCAGTTTGCGCACTGCTGCCCTATGCTTAAACGGCCAAAATTGGCCCCAAAAAAAATAAAAGTATTTTTTATAATTTTGCAACTATTTACCATGCCAATGACCATCTATTTGGCCATTGGCATGCCTACTACATTGAATACCTTCTTTCTTTGGAGCTGTCATACCTCCTGTTTATAATTTGCAGAAATGTATTCGGTTAGTAGCTGAATACATTTCTGCAGGTTATGCTATTCCTGCACAGACACCTGCCTGCTTCCTGGATTGCTAATTCACCTCATTTGCATGTTTTTCACCTGCAAATTGGGTAATTAGCATGCAGGAGCTGTGTCCATGCAGGAATAGTGTTGTAGCACTTGTGCACATCCCAGGAGCTCATTCCTGGATAGCTCATCGGCCATATTGCATGCAGCAGCTCTTGCACTATTCCTGCACACCGTGCAGAGCTTGCTGAATCCTGGGGAATGTATTAGATGCACTTTTTAAGACAGACATTGAAAGTAGGCACAAACAAAATTAAAAAGTAGGTATACTCAGCCAAAATCTGGACATCTAATTAGTATAACATTTGTGTACTAAATAGCACACAACTCTTTTCACTTCCAGCTGGAATGTGGAATACTACTCAGAAACACAACTTGAGAAAAACAGAGAGTGACAAAAATGGTGGAAAATATAAGTACATTATCAAAGAGACAGTGTAAAATCTGTAGACTTTAGCAAAGTGAATTGCAAAATTTTACCACACAAGGTGGTAATTTATTTTTGCTTCTGAAAAGGGAGATTTAAGATGTGTACACTCTTTATTTAAATTATTGGTGCCACTAGTATCTTGGTCATGTAGTGTGGCTTTCTGTGTACTAGACAGCTTCAAAAATCACATCACATGTGATAAGGGTGATTCAGGGAATTCTGTTAAAGGGCTGTATCACCCTTGAAAAAAGGGTCATACCACCGAAAATAGGTACATCACGTGCAGGGGTAAATCAGGCACAAAAATTGAAATGTTCATCCAAACCAAGGATAGATGAGAGGTCTGTACTACTATTTCCTGATAGAGCCTCTCCCCAAACTGTTTAACCTCTGTTTAGTTACAAGTTTTGCTCCTGAAGTTTAGCACACTGCAGTGGTGATGCTACTTCAGAAGGATGCCCTACCACCAACCCCAGGAACTACAGATACATCATTCTGATAAGTGTCATCTGTATAGCCATGGAACATAATATTATAACTGACTTTATAAAGTACGTGATCAAAAATAATTTGACTTAAACAACAACAGTTTGGCTTTGCCAAGGGGAAAACCCTACCTAATGAATCTGGTTATCTTCTTTAAAAGAGCTACACAGGCTGTCAATGGTAGTCATGCTGTACACACAGCATATCTTGACCTGGCCAAGGCATTTGACACTCTACCCAAGCTGGCATTGAAAGCAAGCTTGACACTTTAAAACTAGATCCCTGTGTGGCTAAACAACAGAGTATGAGTGGAAGGTACCTCATCAGAAAGTATGAGGCAACCACTAGTATCCTCCAGGGCTCAGTGGTGGGACCCCTCCTTTCTTGCATTTGCTTTTATTTTTTTTTCTCTCCCACAAATGATCATCAGCTATCACCTATCTTCTCCTCATTCAGAGTGTCTGCTGGACCCACCTTAGATTGCTCTGACCTCAATCTGACCCCATCCTGAGCTGCTGAAAAAAATCCAGGATGGTGCTTGCTGCCACCCTCATAGCAGCCTTGCCAGCTATGCAATCACTGACTTCGGTAGACACATGTCCACTTTCTCACATGTGCAATCTCTCACCTGAATGCCTCACCTCTCAAGCAGCATGGAGCTGGCCAAGTGCATGCACTGCAAATTGCAGTGAGCCCAGACTGCTCTCACTGGGAGGATGGTTGGGTTCCTCACTCACATTCTCCCCTCTGCAGCCCCTCCATCACCTGTGCTACAAATTAAACACAGGTCATGTGTGGCACAGTGAAAGTTTTATCCCTTTGCACCATGGGTCTACCTTAGTGTCCAGAGTGGAAACCCAGACCTCTAGCTAAACAGGTTTGCAGATGACTGCAGACTGGGAGTTATTATCAAGTCCCATTTGATACCATAACCCTTCTGTGAGAACTTACATGTGTAAATAGCTGGTTCATTTAAAATAGGCTCATATAGGTTCGTAGGTTCATATGAGGTTACTAGGCTAATGGCCCTAGAGCCCTTACAAGCCAAGCCATATTTATCTCGACTTGCCGCATTTGTCAGTGGCTAGGTGAGTGAAGATTGCAGAGGTAAGGGTCTATGGTAGTCAATACCAACTTCCTCTGTCCAGGAGGAACATGGACACCACCTAAGGAGTAAATTTGTGGCCACCCATCCATTGATCTAGGTTGCGTTTGAAGAGGGTCAGGGAGAGGTTCTGTTTCACATGAACTGGAAGCTTGTTCCAGAGAAGTGGCAGTCTCTGGCAGATGTATATCTCCAGCATGACCTGTTCATGTCAGAGGCTAGGTTAAGATCTCTGGAGCGAATGACCCTCCTACAGTTTGATTTGTGAATGTGTAGCATTTCCATCAGGGCTGGGTCAGAGACTGCCCTGGAAGCCAGGCTCAGATCACCCCATAGCAACCTGTATGAGACAGAATTTAGTGAAAGGGCCAGGGGCGGCTCGTGGCATAGGGCTGCCGGACTGCAGCCCCCTCAAAAAGAAAAAAAGAAAGAAAAAGAAATGAAAAAATAAAAAAAATATTTTTTAAAATTCATGACTTCGCATGCGCATAGACCGAGTCCCGGCTTATCGGTCTATGCGCATGCTCAGGGCAGCCAGCGTCTGTGCACTTTTACAGTGCACAGACCCGCCAGGATTATGGGACGCATCCGGACTGCAAGAGGAGCAGCAGGGACTCGGGACAGTGCCTCAGGGATCTCGTCGGGCGGGAAGGAGCATGTGGATCTCGGTCTTCAGTATTGCGCGGGAAGGATGTATGGATTGTACGGACGTTAACTCTGGATGTATTCATTCAGGATTCAGGTAAGGTGCCTTTCAATTTACAATGTTTATCTTTCTTTGTGTATGGTGCTTGTGCTTTACTGGAGTTTGTGTATGGTGCTTGTGCTTTACTGGAGTTTGTGTATGGTGCTTTACTGGAGTTTGTGTATGGTGCTTGTGCTTTACTGTGTGTGTGTGTGTGTGAAAATGCCCCAGGTGCTTATGGTGGTGTGGTAGGGAATGCCTCAGGCTTGAACCCTGTACCCTGTATGCAGGTGTTAAAGACTTGAGTTCCCTACCCACCACCATTTGTAAAAAATTTCAGATTTTTACCTCATATTTGATCTGATCTGTTCCTCATAATATCTGTGGTTTGTAAATGTTGTAATGCTTGATATTTGATGGTGTAGTAGTAGCATTGTTGCCTCACAGCTGCAGGTTCTTGGGTTTGATTCTTGGCTGGGGTTCCTTCTTTGTGGGGTCTGTATCTTCTCCCTGTGTTTGTGTGGGTTTGCTTTTGTGCCCTCCCATGTTACAAAGACATGTCTGCATTATTTCTTCCTGGGCCTCCGCTGAAAATTTGTTTATTTGTTCCAAGTCAGACTGTCCTGATTAAAAATGTTAAATAAAATTGATAGGCATTTGAATTTCAGACTTAAGGGTTTCTGAATGTTTAATTCCCTGCGTATTTGATGGTGCAGTGGTAGTATTGTTGCCTCACAGCTATAGGTTTTCTGGTTTGATTCTTGGTTGGGGTGGCTTCTGTGTGGAGTCTGCATCTCCTGCCTGTGTTTGTGTGGATTTGCTCTGGTGCCCTGCCATTTTACAAAGATGTGTCTGCAGTTTTAATCCCTCGTCTCTGCTGAAAATTGTTTTGTTCTGTCCGCAGTAAATTTGACAGGCATTTGAATTTCAGACTTCAGGTTTCTGAATGTTTAATTCCTTGCAGATTTGATGGTGCAGTGGTAGTATTGTGGCCTCACAGCTATAGGTTTTCTGGTTTGATTCTTGGTTGGGGTGGCTTCTGTGTGGAGTCTGCATCTCCTGCCTGTGTTTGTGTGGATTTGCTCTGGTGCCCTGCCATTTTACAAAGATGTGTCTGCAGTTTTAATCCGTGCCTGTCTGCTGAAAATTGGTTTTGTGCTGTCCGCAGTAAATTTGACAGGCATTTGAATTTCAGACTTCAGGTTTCTGAATGTTTAATTCCTTGCAGATTTGATGGTGCAGTGGTAGTATTGTTGCCTCACAGCTATAGGTTTTCTGGTTTGATTCTTGGTTGGGGTGGCTTCTGTGTGGAGTCTGCATCTCCTGCCTGTGTTTGTGTGGATTTGCTCTGGTGCCCTGCCATTTTACAAAGATGTGTCTGCAGTTTTAATCCCTGCGTCTCTGCTGAAAATTGTTTTTGTTCTGTCCGCAGTAAATTTGACAGGCATTTGAATTTCAGACTTCAGGTTTCTGAATGTTTAATTCCTTGCATAATTGATGGTGCGGTGGTAGTATTGTTGCCTCACAGCTATAGGTTTTCTGGTTTGATTCTTGGTTGGGGTGGCTTCTGTTTGGAGTCTGCATCTCCTGCCTGTGTTTGTGTGGATTTGCTCTGATGCCCTGCCATTTTACAAAGACGTGTCTGCAGTATTAATCCCTGCGTCTCTGCTGAAAATTGTTTTTGTTCTGTCCGCAGTAGAATTGACCGGCATTTGAATTTCAAACTTCATGTTCTTCAGAATACATAGTAGCACAACCTTTTTTCTAGCAATTTTCTAAGTTTATAAGATGAATATTTTAAATTTGTCCCTATTTTTGGGACTGTATTCCCCATTATTGGCTTCGTCAGGTTTTTGTGCTAAGGTTGACAGCTATGGCAAGAACTGAATTCACTGAATATGGACTGTAGAATTGTGCATATTTACTGATAAAGGTGCACTGTAGAATTGTGCATATTTACTGATAATGGTGGACTGTAGAATTGTGCATATTTACTAATAATGGTGGACTGTGGAATTGTGCATATTTACTAATAATGGTGGACTGTAGAATTGTGTATATTTACTAATAATGGTGGACTGTGGAAGTCTGAGTAGACTTTTTATGATAAATGTTCTCAACTGGGCAGTTTTGCCATTATGGGTGCATATGTTTTGTTTCATTGCTTACTGGAAAAATGTTCAAAACAAATTTAAAACACCCTCTAACAAGTGTACTGTATTGTACAAGGAATATAATTTTAGTACAATGAGGAAGGTGTATCAAAGAGCACATGTATGTTTCATATGCAAGGGGCCTATGATTTGAAAACAGCCCAAAATTAATCTTTATCTGCCACTGGCAAAATGTATTTTCTTTGAATGTGGGTTTCAATGAATGTGAGTTTCAAGGGCAGAGAAGTTTTAATGCTAAGTTTTCATTGTGAAAGTAAATCATGCTGAAGATATAACAATAACGTGCAAAAAGCTTGCAATCATTTTGATTAGCTAGCTATATATAAAAAGAACAGATCATTTATGATAGCATGCAAATGTCATTCAGTAAAATGAGAATCCAATATTTGGTCAACATTGTCTTCAGTTATTTAAGCATCAAATAGAGGGAAAAACACCCTCTTCATGATATGTTATATCAATATAGAAATACAGGTATTAACATAAAACAGAAAATAATTAACTTTCCTAATGGATATATTAAGTCCTTATTGTTTATATACTTCAGATTGACACTATCTCCTAATATTATTAAGTGATGCCTAGCTCAATGTTTACACTATTACACCACTAGTGTAGTATAAAACTATGTCACGTCTAACTAGTAATATATGAATTTTGTTATATGTTATACTTATATAGAATGTCTAGTGTAATTCCTATATATGTGTCACTCACTAGTATTAAGGGACTCAATATGTCTTAAGGTAGTAAAACTGCATCTATTTATCTTAAAGAGAAAAGGAGAAAAAAAAAAAAAAAAAAAAAAAAAAAACACAAATATTTCCTGTTCCCCATTTATCTATTACATACTACAAGACTTTAGCTATTATATAAAATGTAGATGTAATAGAATGTTCCTATGTGCTTAAATTACTCTAAAACATCATTGTTTTATGTTGTTCATACATTAGAAAGCTTAAAACAGTTTTCTTGATTTCCAAGCCTGGAAACCATACAAAACGCTCTGACACTCAGCCTTCCCCCTTAGAAACCACTATTCAATGGTATTGTTGTCTTCTGCATGCCATTGACTATTATGGCAGAATGCTGATTTTGGTTTAAAAGCTTATTTCCAACTTTTTTTTCGGTCGATCCAGTTTGCGCACTGCTGCCCTTATGCTTAAACGCCAAATTGGCCCCAAAAAAAATAAAAGTATTTTTTATAATTTTGCAACTATTTACCATGCCAATGACCATCTATTTGGCCATTGGCATGCCTACTACATTGAATACCTTCTTTCTTTGGAGCTGTCATACCTCCTGTTTATAATTTGCAGAAATGTATTCGGTTAGTAGCTGAATACATTTCTGCAGGTTATGCTATTCCTGCACAGACACCTGCCTGCTTCCTGGATTGCTAATTCACCTCATTTGCATGTTTTTCACCTGCAAATTGGGTAATTAGCATGCAGGAGCTGTGTCCATGCAGGAATAGTGTTGTAGCACTTGTGCACATCCCAGGAGCTCATTCCTGGATAGCTCATCGGCCATATTGCATGCAGCAGCTCTTGCACTATTCCTGCACACCGTGCAGAGCTTGCTGAATCCTGGGGAATGTATTAGATGCACTTTTTAAGACAGACATTGAAAGTAGGCACAAACAAAATTAAAAAGTAGGTATACTCAGCCAAAATCTGGACATCTAATTAGTATAACATTTGTGTACTAAATAGCACACAACTCTTTTCACTTCCAGCTGGAATGTGGAATACTACTCAGAAACACAACTTGAGAAAAACAGAGAGTGACAAAAATGGTGGAAAATATAAGTACATTATCAAAGAGACAGTGTAAAATCTGTAGACTTTAGCAAAGTGAATTGCAAAATTTTACCACACAAGGTGGTAATTTATTTTTGCTTCTGAAAAGGGAGATTTAAGATGTGTACACTCTTTATTTAAATTATTGGTGCCACTAGTATCTTGGTCATGTAGTGTGGCTTTCTGTGTACTAGACAGCTTCAAAAATCACATCACATGTGATAAGGGTGATTCAGGGAATTCTGTTAAAGGGCTGTATCACCCTTGAAAAAAGGGTCATACCACCGAAAATAGGTACATCACGTGCAGGGGTAAATCAGGCACAAAAATTGAAATGTTCATCCAAACCAAGGATAGATGAGAGGTCTGTACTACTATTTCCTGATAGAGCCTCTCCCCAAACTGTTTAACCTCTGTTTAGTTACAAGTTTTGCTCCTGAAGTTTAGCACACTGCAGTGGTGATGCTACTTCAGAAGGATGCCCTACCACCAACCCCAGGAACTACAGATACATCATTCTGATAAGTGTCATCTGTATAGCCATGGAACATAATATTATAACTGACTTTATAAAGTACGTGATCAAAAATAATTTGACTTAAACAACAACAGTTTGGCTTTGCCAAGGGGAAAACCCTACCTAATGAATCTGGTTATCTTCTTTAAAAGAGCTACACAGGCTGTCAATGGTAGTCATGCTGTACACACAGCATATCTTGACCTGGCCAAGGCATTTGACACTCTACCCAAGCTGGCATTGAAAGCAAGCTTGACACTTTAAAACTAGATCCCTGTGTGGCTAAACAACAGAGTATGAGTGGAAGGTACCTCATCAGAAAGTATGAGGCAAACCACTAGTATCCTCCAGGGCTCAGTGGTGGGACCCTCCTTTCTTGCATTTGCTTTATTTTTTTTTCTCTACCACAAATGATCATCAGCTATCACCTATCTTCTCCTCATTCAGAGTGTCTGCTGGACCCACCTTAGATTGCTCTGACCTCAATCTGACCCCATCCTGAGCTGCTGAAAAATCCAGGATGGTGCTTGCTGCCACCCTCATAGCAGCCTTGCCAGCTATGCAATCACTGACTTCGGTAGACACATGTCCACTTTCTCACATGTGCAATCTCTCACCTGAATGCCTCACCTCTCAAGCAGCATGGAGCTGGCCAAGTGCATGCACTGCAAATTGCAGTGAGCCCAGACTGCTCTCACTGGGAGGATGGTTGGGTTCCTCACTCACATTCTCCCCTCTGCAGCCCCTCCATCACCTGTGCTACAAATTAAACACAGGTCATGTGTGGCACAGTGAAAGTTTTATCCCTTTGCACCATGGGTCTACCTTAGTGTCCAGAGTGGAAACCCAGACCTCTAGCTAAACAGGTTTGCAGATGACTGCAGACTGGGAGTTATTATCAAGTCCCATTTGATACCATAACCCTTCTGTGAGAACTTACATGTGTAAATAGCTGGTTCATTTAAAATAGGCTCATATAGGTTCGTAGGTTCATATGAGGTTACTAGGCTAATGGCCCTAGAGCCCTTACAAGCCAAGCCATATTTATCTCGACTTGCCGCATTTGTCAGTGGCTAGGTGAGTGAAGATTGCAGAGGTAAGGGTCTATGGTAGTCAATACCAACTTCCTCTGTCCAGGAGGAACATGGACACCACCTAAGGAGTAAATTTGTGGCCACCCATCCATTGATCTAGGTTGCGTTTGAAGAGGGTCAGGGAGAGGTTCTGTTTCACATGAACTGGAAGCTTGTTCCAGAGAAGTGGCAGTCTCTGGCAGATGTATATCTCCAGCATGACCTGTTCATGTCAGAGGCTAGGTTAAGATCTCTGGAGCGAATGACCCTCCTACAGTTTGATTTGTGAATGTGTAGCATTTCCATCAGGGCTGGGTCAGAGACTGCCCTGGAAGCCAGGCTCAGATCACCCCATAGCAACCTGTATGAGACAGAATTTAGTGAAAGGGCTTTCAGTCTTTCTGCATAAAACTTATTTTGTGTACCCTGTAATTTTTGGTGAGAAACCTCTGTGGCCTCTCCAATTGCTGCAGGTGTCTGGTGAGGTACATGCAAAAGGGAGCACTGTACTCAATTATTGGTCTGATGAGGGCTGAGTATAATGGAATTATAACATCCTTAGATCTAGATGCAATGCCTTTACTTATAAGATGTGTCACACAGAAGGATATCCTTACTACTGTGGAAACATGGTGGTCAAAGTTCAGATTGCTATCAACCTGGGTACCCAGATCACATACCACTGGGTCTACACTTAGGGAGTTGCTGTCTGTAATATAATTAGATGGGATATCAGCTTTCATAAATGGAATAATAATGTATTTTTGCATTATCTTTAATCCATGGCTTTGGCACCAATCATCTGTTGTCTGCGTTAACTCTGTCTGCAGTATATTAGCATTGCTGGGGGACTCAGTGATTGCTCCAAATTGCAATCATCAGCGAACTTGGTCAGCCACAGGCTGTCCAGGTTTGCATGGACTTCTGAGAAATAAATTCTGAACAGTAAAGTGTCCAGCACAGAACCCTGTAGTATGTCACTGGTGACTGTTCTTTTTCTAGAGGTGAAGTCACCAACTTTGACAGTATGCGTCTTGTCGGTGAGCCAGTTGGCTACCCATCTGGTAATGTAGATGTTAATTCCCAATTAGGAGAGTTTCTCTGTAATAACTGAGTCATAGATTGTGTCAAATCCACAACTGGTTCAGTGCATAGCGGGGTATTCCCATTTAGATTTCGGGCATAGTTAAAGAATGCTTTGTGATTATCCTTCGCTGGGGAGGCTATGTTTGCTTCATAATTACCTTTGGAGGACTTGAGAAGATTTCTAATTTGTTTGTTTAAGCTAGAGAGGGATTCCTTCCTTTGCTGAACCACTTCCCTCTTGTTAGCTTCTTTCTGTTGTTGTATAGCCTGTTTATACTAAGGGTCTACCAGAGTGGCTTGTTTTTTCAGCAAGACTTGTTTTTAATCCATTCAGCTACAGCCGATTTTTATATATATATATATATATATATATATATATATATATATATATATATATATATATATATATATATATACCTGGATTACCTATAATAAAAAAATGTATTCCCATACATCCAAGTATAGTAAAGATATTTGATATCTATGTCCCTAAGAAAGGATCTTGAGGTGATCCCAGCAATTAAAGAAACACTTAGGCAATGTGATAAAACAAGAAAAGACAGTATAAGGGTTGGGAGGGTGGCCTAATGGTTAAGGTGTTTGCCTTACAAACACAAGGTGCAGGGTTTGAGTCTCACAAGGGATAATTGGCTAAGCTTAAAATGGCTCGCAAGGGCAGTTAGCTTAGTACTAACCTATGAACCTATAAGGGATATAGTAGACACAACCTACTGCTACAAATACAGCTCTAACTACATTTGTAATATGCTCACCAGAAATCCACCAAAGTCAGCCAGAACTTTTCCAGAATGTATAAAAGATTTTGTTCTTCCCAATTCTTCAAAAAAATATAGACAAAGACCCGTGAATACAATTAAAGATCTTATCTCCAATTTCCCCACATCATCTTATTTGTAAATTAATATTATCCACCCTTGCTATTCCACTTCTTAGCATCATATGAAACCTTCCCTTCCTTTTTAAAGCAATTTCCCATAAACATGAACAATATTCTCCAGAATAAAAAACTGGATGCATCTATAATCCAGCTGAGTATGTACTCCATTCCATATTTCTAAAGTTAGGTAGCCCTTAATATCCAAACCACTTGCATTCATCTTTAATCTCATTCTGATTTCCGGAATAATACACTATAGCTTTAAATGTACACTCATCGCCCCATCCCAAAAATCCCCATCATTGCAGTAGACTACAGACCCAAAGCTCATATTTGCCCTGCAGTAAATTATTTCTAGGTTAACAGCAACTTCCACAATATAGAAATGCTGACAACATATTGACAGAAAGATAGCATAATTTCCAGGCTAAGCATTACACCCTAACAGCTGCATATTATTTCGCTGATCAAGCCTATGTTAGTATGGAAAATAATTTATTTCTCATAGCACTTTTTTGAAGGTTTAAAGTGAGCAATGGAAACAGTACACATTACATGGTTCAAAGGTTACCACCATAACAGAGCATTTTAAGCAATTTCAGGCAAAAGCAGATCCGACATTAGCTTATACACTTCAACAGGGGGAACACCATGCTTTAGAGTAACTTCAGCTTATAGAAATATGCTGCCAAAGAATATTAAAAGCATAACAAATGTCTCTGTGTTTAGAAAACTACTCAAAAGCCGTATACTAGAAAACTATAAATGTGTCTCCTTCCTCAACCCACACTAAACAGCATTGTATTCACTGAGCTATTTGGTTAATTCTATCATTTAAAATTCCCGATTAAAAAATCTGTACCCAAGGAGATAAGTGATTGTGCAGTGTTTGCCACCAACATTCCTTTCAAATTTCTGATACTAAAATAGATTCTGCTCTATTGTAACTTTCACAAGTGAAGAACAAGTACAGGGTAAGGTATCACCTCACAAAAAGCAAGAAACAGTCCAAAAAAGAGAGGTAGATATGCCACAACTATCGAAGCAAACCAGACAAACGAACGTAGAAAATAAAATCCTTTTATTCGAATAAGTAAGCACTTTCACGTCACTTTGAACGCTTCATCAGACTTTAACAGAATAAAGAAAATTCAAATCACTTAAATATATGTAATGCACCAATAAAACATCATTTTCATGTCACATGTCTTTCAGATGAAATTACACCACTTCCATTAAAAAGACAAGAGGGTCAAAAGACATATTAATTATTATTAGAAATACACATAAAAACACTTATAAAAACATATAAATATATTAATGTTTAAATGGTCTATCTAATAAAAATGGTTTCAATGATAACTTATCATTGAGACCATGACCTTTATCAGCCGCTAGCTTGATTATCCACCTAGCCTCAGTTTTTTCTGTATTGTTACCAATATTGCCTAACCTCTCTGTCTCTAACAGCTGTCCTATCACCATAAATCCAAATGCATGTGTAGTATCATTTTGCAGAGTGTGTTTGGCTAGGGCGTTTCCCTCATTTTCCCTATGGATAGCATAGAGATGCTCCCTAACTCTCTCCCTCAGCGTTCTGTTTGTCTTACCTATATAAAAACTTTGACACTTTTTACATAAAGCCAGATAAATCACATTCCTAGACCTACAATCTGCATATTCATCAAATTCATATCTAACACCAGTGTCAGGATGTATAAATATATTAGAATTCATTATATACCCACATTGGTTACAACTGCGGCAGGCATATGTACCCTTTCTCTGGGAGGTAACCTTATTCCTAGGTATCTTATCATAACAAAGCAAACGTTTGAGGGGCTTAGTATTCTTATAACTAAAGGTCGTTTTTTCTCCAACCAATACCTTAATATCATCATCCAGTTGCAAGATGTTCCAATGTCTCATAATAATATCAACAATGAAGGTGTTATTATTAGTAAAAGGAATAACAACCCTTCTTCTATCTCCTTTCTTCTCAACGGGTCGCTTATATGTATTGTCATTCCTTTTAATATAGGGTAATCTCGTCTGTTCTCGTTCCATGACATCTACCAAGTGAAAATCACTACTACGATAACCTCTATCCATAAAGTCACGTTCTATGGATACAACTGCTTCAGAAAAAACTTGATCATCACTAGTTATGTGTGAATAGCGTTTTATTTGATTTCTGACAATATTCTTGTGTATATGTGGTGGATGCATGCTACTCCTATGAAGGATTGCGTTCCTCCTACATGGTTTCTTATACACTTCTGTCTCAAAAATGCCATCACATTTACTAAGTGTGACATCTAAAAAATCTATTTTATTCTGTGAGACCATGCTAGTTAGTGTAAGAAATGTGGTAGTTCCATTAATATAGGTAACAAAATCTTCTAAGCTTTCCAGATCACCTCCCCAAATCAGGAAAACGTCATCAACAAAACGTTTATAGTATTTAATATATCTAGAGAAACTCAGATGTTCCAATATATAGGCACTCTCCCAATACGCTAACACAAGGTTAGCGTAAGAATTGGCACACAAAGTGCCCATGGCTACACCTTTGGTCTGAAGATAATATTCACTACCAAAAGTAAACACATTATAGCGGAGAATCATTTCCAATAGCATCGTAATTCTCATAATCTGACTGTTGTTCAACCTATGACTTATCAAATGCAACCTCAAAAAACCTTAGCACCCTTTAATGTTGGTAATAATATAGGAGAATTAGACTATATGGTGACACTGGATGTTGTATCCCTATTTACTTGCATACCCAATGATGTAGGGTTAGATTATATGGGTCTACTTTCAAAACCCAAATTGCCAAAATCTCGGCTTTCATATTACAAAAGACTGAAAGTTTAAAATACCGAACCTCACAATATCAAAAATGAAGTTGCATGTGTTTCATTTTTTTCTATGCACCACTGAAGTATTCAAGAAATACCATTTATTTAAATATTTCATAAGAATAACATTTTTTTTATATGTAAGTTTAGTTCCTTATAAAATAATGTCAAACATTTCTATAATAAGTAGTAATGGATAAAATAAACATTAGATAAGTTAAAAAGCCTTACCAAAGTTTGTAAAGTAGAAATATTCAACAAAGGAGTACTAAGTATTCATCCTTACCATTTTGGTGAAGGTAAATAGTTACACAATTAATATATATTTTCTTTTCAAGTGTTTATACATGGTAAATGCATAGTGAAGTTAACATTGCCTTACTGTTTTAAAAAGACGCTGGTGAATATAGTAGAGTAATACTGTATGTGCATACCCCACAGGGTAGCTCTCGCGGTGATGTGGGCATGATGTGGGTGTTTATCCTTTTTCCTTAATGTACTGTAATGTGATGTCAGAGTTGGTATATTTAATTTGCAGGGGGTGTGGAGGAATGCATTACCGTTCCAGATTGTTGGGCAGTAGGCGTGATCTAGACAGGCCTTGCTACTGCAGATCCAGTACAGCATAACTTAATATGCTTCCTGGAGAGTTGACCATGACATACAACATGTTTGAAAGGTAGGTAGTGTAAGTTCTTAAAGGTATAAATTCTTATTTAATTTAATCTGTCCATTTTCGATATTATATGGTTCGGCATTTTAAACTTTCAGTCTTTTGCAAACTCTGTGTTTTTGTCTTGGTATTATGATAGTCCAGATTTTGGTAATTCGGGTTTTGAAAGTAGATCCATATGTGTGTGTGTGTGTGTGTGTGTGTGTGTGTGTGTGTGTGTGTGTGTGTGTGTGTGTGTGTGTGTGTGTAGATATATATATATATATATATATATATATATATATATATATGTGTGTATATAGATTCATAGGTTCATAGGTTCATAGGTTGGTACTAGGCTGTCAGTCCTAGGGCCTATACAAGCCTAGCCATAACAATTTCCTGGCTATTTCTTCCCACACTATTTACTTCCCTGGACCCCTGTCTAGCAGGACGACTGACGTGATCCCCGGGGTGAATTTCCTTTCTCCCATCCAATCGTCAAGGTTCTTTTTGAAGAGGGCCAAAGAGGCACTCTGCTTGACATGTATAGGCAATCTATTCCAGAGTCTGGGGAGTCTCTGGGTCAGGAACTTATCCCTCCAGCATGTTTTGTTTATTGTGATGACAAGGTTTAGATCCCTGGAGTGTGTGGCTCTGAGGGATTGGGAATTCTTTAAGTGTAACATGTCCAACAGCTCTAGGTTTGACATGGCCTTGTATGTTAAGCAGAGAGCGCCTCTGAGTAGACGATATACGACAGAGTATAGCTAGAGTCTTTTAAGGCGGTCAGCGTAGGGCATCTGCTTTAGGCCTGTGATTCTTTTAGTGAGGTATTTCTGCGGCCTTTCAAGTTGTTGCAGATGTCTTGAGAGGTACATACCAAATGGGGTGTTGTATTCTATAATGGGTCTAATGAGTAATGAGTTCAGTGGGACAATGACCTCCTTTTTTCTGGATGAAAAGCCCTTAGTGATGAGGTGTGCCACATAGAAGGATTTCCTGACTGTTGTGGTGATATGGTTATCGAAGGTGAGACCACTGTCCACCTGTGTCCCTAAGTCTCTTACCACACTTTCAGTGCTTAGTGTACTGCCACCTATATGGTAATTCACGGGTACATGTTTTTTTCCCAAAGGGGATAACTATACATTTCTTGGCATTGAGCTTGAGGCCATGGCTCTGTCACCAAGCATCTGTTTCTGTAAGGCCCTTTTGTAGAGTATCCACATCATTTGGAGATTCAATAATGGCTCCCAGTTTGCAGTCATCTGCAAACTTTGATAGCCAGAGTCTCTTAGTTTTGGCCTGTACTTCAGAGAAGTAGATGCCAAACAAGAGCAGTCCCAGGACTGAAACCTGAGGTACTCCACTTGTCTGGAGCTGGATTTGGAGTTGGCTACTTTTAGATATATATATATATATATATATATATATATATATATATATATATATATATATATATATATATATATATATATATATATATATATAGATAGATATGTGTATAAATATAAATATATATATATATATATATATATATATATATATATATATATATATATATATATATGTATGGTTGCAGTTGATATCTTCTCAGCACACATTTGTTGTGTGGCATAAGTTTTAGTGAATTTCATTAGTGGTTGCAGTGGTAGAATAATAGTTTAACTGCTTTAGTGCGACTGTGATACAATTTCTGGCTTTATCCCCTTTCTTCATGATCATGTGACTGTGAAGTTAGTGTATGTAATTTCCAGGAGATAAAAGCACAGTTTCTTGTTCTTTTAGGTGATTGGAAATGAAACATATCTGTTTCATTTGCAATTATCTTATTTAGTTGATTTTGTCTTTTGACGGAAGACATTACCAATGAATTTTCACAAAATATTTCATGTCAATGAAAGTTCATTGGCGATGTAAAGAAATGTAACCATATATATATATGTATATATTTCTGAAGCTTGAAGTTTCAAAACTTTGAACTTTAAACAGCTGAGACCATAAGATTGAAGTTTTGAAACTTTGAACATTTTGAATGAAGATTGCCGTGCAGTGCAGAATGAAAATAAATTACCATTTTCCTCACTGTAGTGCAATCTCAGAGTTGGTATATTTATTTAGCAGGGGGTATGGGGAGGTGGAGGGGGGACTTGCCCCCCTGCAAAAATGTAAAAGTATTTTTTCTTTTTATTTGTTTTATTACATTTTCAAAGTTTCAAAACTTTGATCTTATGGTCTTGGCCATTTGAATTTCGACATTTTGAAACTTTGAGCTTCTAAAGTAGATCCAAAACATACATACCCTAAAGTACAACAGGTTATAAAGTAATACTGTTGCTGTAGCTGCCAAACTTGTGTACTAATACAGGCAGCAGTTACACCTGGGTATGTCAGAAGGCTGTCTAGTTCAAAGGTATTGCACCTTTCCTTCTGTGAGAACTCTTAATACATGTGGTGTCTTGACTTCTGTAGCTGATTATTTATATGATGATGTGAGGTATTGCCAGCTATGCCAGGAGAAGTAGGGCAGTGGATGTGTAACATTTGCCAACATAGCTAGCTGGAGTTTTGTAAAGAATTATATGTCATTTGCATATCAAACTGCTTTGTACAGGTGCTTGTGTTGAAAATGTATTTGTAAAGCTGCTTCTGTTAAAAATGTACCAACAATGGGTCCTGTTGGACAGAAAAGAAATACACCTGTATGTCAGACTGTATTGTAACTGTTGAACTAAATATATTGTAACAGAGAATACTGGAAGAGAAGAGGTTAATCTCAGACCAGCTAGCTTTGAAAAATAGTCTGAAATTAAATTACATAGTTTAGGCCATAAAAATTGTATCTTACAATTCTGATTGCAGCCAGAGACAAAATGTCTGCAAAAACCAGGACTAGAAATCCTACTGTATTGTCCTTAGTGATGAACTAATTGCTACCCTGGAAGGGTGGATGTTTTTGAAATGGTTTTATAGCTTCCAGATGCTATAGGACATCTTAGCAAAGCTCTATGTATGTGTATTGTAATACATATCTGCTAGATTCTAGTTCATTTTCTAGTAAAGGGGGCATTGTGGGAATCAGAAGTCAGGTGACTAGATGTATGTGATGTCATTCTATAACCCAGCACTTAAATGATGTTTTAATACTAGGTGAAACGGAAGTCTCAGAGCAATCTATTTGTGAAACCTGACAAAGAAGGACCACACCCCCACTTCATCTTGCTTTGCTTTAGATCAGTCAGGAAAATATAGTGAGATTAGTTAAGCATTGCTTTTCTGTATCTGTTTGAATTTTTCCATCAGTGTTATTTTTAATATTTCCTTTGATTGAAACTCTGGTGTTTATTGTAAAAAGATATTTAGTATTTTCATATTCTTTTTTTATTTATTATTAAATATATTTAACTTTTCATTGTGGCTGGTGTTTTACAGAAAATGTTAACCTTTGAGAGTACTTATATTTATTTGGTGACACTGTGGCCACTCCTGAAAGCCTTGCTGCATAAGTCAAACACTACCATTTGCATTAGTATTAATTCTACTCGGTCTAGTTGGGTACCCTTATAAGAGACTTGGAATAGCTGGCTTTGGAGTGTTCTGTTGGCAGTATCTAACTTCTAGTTTGGGCAGAGGGGGCATAGCTGGTGAATCTATGCCAGCCTTTCCCAGGAGTGTGTGTGTGTGTGTGTGTGTGTGTGTGTGTGTGTGTGTGTGTGTGTGTGTGTGTGTGTGTGTGTGTGTGTGTGTGTGTGCGTGTGCGCATGAGCGTGTGTGTGTAAAAATCAAATCTCAAAGAGTGTGTGTGTGTGTGTGTGTGTGTGTGTGTGTGTGTGTGTGTGTGTGTGTGTGTGTGTGTGTGTGTGTGTGTATGTGTGTGTGAGCTAGTTGGAGCAGAGACACACAGCACTGGTTTAACAGAAAGGGCGTTAGAGGACTTGGCTTAGAACACTCGGCTGAGGAGTTATCTATCTTTGTTCCAAGTGAACGTCCCTCACCGGTGTCAGTGGTGAGGACTGAGGCTCCTTGATTACTGGCCCAGAGGAGGCAAGTCACAACTTATATCCACTGCCACCCTTCAAATATTTCCCATATTAAAAAAGAGGTTAATTTATCTAAGCAAGTGATTTTTGCTTTACCTGGTTCTGAAACAAGCATATATGCTGGCAACTGGGATTAGCGCTTTAAATTTCATGTAAGTTTAACTTTTTATCATCATATTTTTACTAAATCGAGGAGAATTAATGCAGAATAAAACAAAGTTGCGGTGACATGCACATATGAAGACAGTAACAAAAAATTATTTCATTTTTACAAAATGCATATGTAGATGTATGTGCCCTTAATGTAAATAATAGGACGCTTCTTGACTGAGTATGCTTACAATCACTATTTTGGCATTGTTTTAAGAAAATGTATAAATTTATTAACTAATAACATTTATGAAATGATAAACCATAAAGTAAGATTTTTCCAAAATGGTGCAGTATGAGAGTTTATAAATGTGAGCACAACAGTACTGATGTGTTTCCTGGAGTAACATATAATTCAACTTGCCCTGATATAATCTGCTCAATGGTTCTTTTAAACTGGTAACTTACTGTCCAAATAGTTGCATGCAGGAGATCCATATCTACATTCACAGACTGTAAACTGAGTATTATCAGAATAACTGCACTTAAACCTCTTTGTTTATTTCCAATCAGGCAGCAGAACTTGCACAACTGTTAATATGTTATGAGATTTCCAAGGGAGGCATTCAATATCTAGATCACATATAGTATATCTAAATTAAATATTCAAATTGAACCTTTCATTCTTAAAATTTGGACGGCTACCTTACAAAATAATTTTTGTTTTTATTTGAAACATACTCTAACATTATATAACACTACTCCATTTTTGTTTGCGTTTCTTGCTTCCTGCTTAAATGAGGTTTGCCTTGTTTATTACTCAGAACTGTCTTGCTGAATCTACTGTAAGTAGAAGTTAAGGGTCCATTTTTAGGAGGCTCTACTGTAATAATAATAGTCCACATCCTTGTTCTTTTTACCGGTAATAATATTTTCACAAAATAAAAGCTGGAAGCAAATTAAAAAAAAAAATCTGTCTACAGTGTGAATTAGGTGGAGGCTTAGAGTCTTTAACAGTCTCAGTTTCTTCTTCTTCATATTGGAATATTTTTCTCTTATGGTTTTTCAGAAACTGTTACTGACCTTACCAAGCAAAGAACATGAGTGAATAATCAGAAACTCGAAATTGGTATTTTGGAATCTCAGTACAGTGAAGATCGGAATATTTGCCCTTTCCTCTCTGTAGTGTGATCTCGGAGTAGGAATATATATATTTACCAATTTCGAGTTTCTGATTATTCACTCACGTGAGTGTTCGAGTTTGTGTTTTCGTTGTTCTGACAGAGACCCTATATATATATATATATATATATATATATATATATATATATATATATATATATATATATACAGGCGGCACAGTGGCTAGAGCTGTCATCTCACAGAAAGAGGTTATTTGTTTTGATTCTCAGAAGGAGTGCCTTCTGTGTGGAGTCTGCATATCCTCCCTGTGTTCATGTGGGTTTCCTTCAAGTGCTCCAGTTTCCTCTCACATTCCAAATACATGCAGTAGGTGGATTGGACACAGCCATAGGTGTAAGTGTGCATGCAAATTTACAGTACTAAAAAAAAGCCATGGCAGGACTAGCCATCCTGCAGAGTGAAACTTGCCTCAAAATAATTGTCACATTGTTAAAGTGAGACACCCAACCCCATATGTAAAAATGGGAAAAAGGGATTGTGGATGGACGGAAGTATATGTATATGCGTGTGTATGTGTGTGTGTTTGTGTGGGTGTGTGTGTGTGTGTGTGTGCCTTTGAACATGTGCAAACGGAACAGCTGAGATAAGCAATTTGACTTATTACTACTTCGCTAGCAGATGTTCCTGTCAATGATAGTAAGGAGTCTGCCAACTTTTATCCACTAATAATAGCATCATCTCCGGAGACAGCAGCTGCAATTTGGATGCAGTTTTTGCCACAGTATCTAGTGCTTTTCTTTTAGTAACCAAAGATACAGAAAAGAGAATGCATTATTTTTCTTAATATTTTCAACATGCAGTAACCAATTCAGAAACAGTGTCATATGCTTGGGGGATATATTTTTCCAACAGATTCAAGCAATAATTTTAATGGCAAACATTTACTATGTTCCCTAGATTGTTAATGACTTAATTTTCAACATACATGAATCACATACCAGTCTAATCCTTGATTCAGCTGAAAACATATTTTAATTTTGAGTGACTCACCTTTGAGTGGTATGTGAAAGTTACTGACCTAAACAGACCATTTTCATTTTCATGTGATTCTGTGAAGCTACTTGGTAACAGACTATCTGATAGATGCACTGGGGTGTGTATGGAGGGGACAATACTGAGCAGTGGGGGGGGGGGCACCAAGTAGCCCTTCACCTAGGCTATCATTTCCCTGATGGCTGGCCCTGCTTTCCAGGTGCAAATAACTTATCAAGGCATGCAACAGAATATGCAGACTTGATAGCATAAGTTATACTTATCAGCTAGTAAAATCTGTTCCTTTATTTCACAGATTAATTGGATGGCTTCGCAACACTTTGTTCTGATTTACTTGAAACTGCGTATGGCCTTGTTGAGCAAAGGGATTAGCTTTGTATCATGAAGGTGGACTATGTTATACACTCATCAGTCTATGCCTACATATGTTCAGTACCTAAGATATAGGTAGCTATAGGACTCAAGTGATTCAAATAACTATGTATTATTGAGGTTTGATTTCCATGGCTTGAGGTTGTATTACTGAATTTCTTGTCTCTTTTTACACATTGATTATAGTTATGCCTAAAAGCTGATGCATTCCAAATAACAGAATCTGAGACTCTTTTCAGGATGACACTCCCTTGTTGGAGATTTGTATGCTGCAAATTATTTTAAATCTAGAATCTTACAATCAACTGTTATGATTGCCACTGTCTATAAAGACTGAACTTTAAAGAATAAAGTTTGGTGCTCCGAATATACCTTGGTGTTCCGTCATAGACTAACACTGAACTCCAATGTTTGGTGCTCTCCCCAATCCCCTTTGTATACTTGAATTTCTCTATTTTAACCCAGTACCCATCTTTCCAAACTGCAATCTTACAGCATTCTTGCTATACCACCTGGGATCTGTCTTCTGTGCTACTAAGGTCATTCATTGTATATAATCATAATTAATGAACAGTGACATTGAAAACTGTAATACCTTTTGAGTCATAACACAACACTGCTTTAGACCAGGAGGCCACCACTCAAAACATATATGACACATATCAAAACAACTCAGATCACTGAATCCAAAAAACATGCGGCACTATTATTGTCTTTTTCTTTGTTGTGTAGTGTTTTAACTTTCACCACAACATGTACTAATAAAAACAAATTCAGAGGCAAATATAAAAGCAAATTTAGAAAAAGCACAATTACACAGTTTCAGTCACTGTGATACTAATTATAAATTAAAACCTAATTTCTGTGAAGAAACTCAGTACATGTCAAAAGTATAGCCTGTTTACCCCCACAGTGTCTGGCCTGTTTCAGATGTAACCGATTAATGAAGAATGTGACCTTTAATACTGAAAAAAATATGTGCGTGGAAATATCTTAGCTTTATATATAAGACCAGTAGAGTCTAATATGATCTAACACTGTAGCAAACTTGTTAAAAAATGAGGCCAGATTGTTATATCAGACAGATTCCCCATTACTGACATTCATAAATTGCTGCAGTTACAGATTTGGCATAAAACACATTTGGCATACTGATAGAAAATGACACCTGAATTTGTCTCATTGTTAACAAAGTTGAGCATGAAATGAAAAAGAATTATTTAGCAACACATGAGAATGATAAATGCAAAAATGTTTTTCGTTTGTAATAATGATACCTGTTTTCATTTGTTTTTTTGTTAATTGCATAATCGGAATATGCACCCATACCTTTTTGCCAGGATAATTTGGAAGCAATGGCCTGGCGAAGCTGATTTCTCAAAGTTCCACAATAGGAATGTAGAGATTAAATGAACCTTGTTAATGCTAATCATCAGAATAATGGAAGTGTTCTTTTGTATGTATATATCACTGCAAACTGCATTTGTAAAGTTGCTGTATAATTTAATGTGAATAGACAAGTTTCAGAGACATGGTCAGTAGTGTACTGGGCTAAAGTTCAAAGAGATCTGAAAGTAAAAGGCTAATATCTAATTCAGAAACAACACCTCTCAACTGTCCAGATTTTTATAGAATGTCCAGATTTTTGCCTCAAATTTTTGGTCTGCTCTTCATAAAATCCGTAGTTTTATGGCAAATCAGGATTGAATGTCATTAAATAATGGCATACATTTGAATTTCAGACTCCATATCTTTCAGAAAATGCATGTTAATGCAAAACCTGTTATTCTAGCAACATCCACTACACACACACACACACACACACACACACACACACACACACACACACACACACACACACACACACACACACACACACAAACACACTCACACATGCACACATTCGCACTTACGCAGATATATGTGTGCATGTGTGTGTGTATGTGCGTATGCATATGTCTGATGTACACACAAACATGCAAGTATATACACACACACACACACACACACACACACACACACACACACACACACACACACACACACACACATATATATATATATATATATGTGTGTGTGTGTGTGTGTGTGTGTGTGTGTGTGTGTGTGTGTGTGTGTGTGTGTGTGTGCATACAGTGGATATAAAAAGTGAACACACCCCTGTTAAAATGCCAGGTTTTTGTGATATAAAAAAATGAAACCACAATAAATCATTTCAAATTTTTTCCCACCTTTAATGTGACCTATAACAAATCTGTTAGGGGAAAAAAAATACAAAAAGTAAAAAATGTACAATACGCTGGTTGCATATGTGTGCACACCCTTAAACTAATACTTTGTTGAAGCACCTTTAGATTTAATTACAGCATTCAGTCTTCTTGGGTACATACCTGCCATCAATTAAAGAGACACTGATTAACCCCAAATAAAGTTCAGCTGTCCTAGTAGGATTTTCCTGACATTTACTCAGTTGCCTGCTACAGCAAAAGCCATGGTTCACAGACAGCTTACAAAGCATCAAAGAGATCTCATTGTTGAAAGCTATCAGTCAGAAGAAGGGTACAAAAAAATTTCCACAGCACTGGATATATGGGACAACAGTGACGTTGCAAAGAACTGGACATTCCTTGAAAATTGATGAAAAGACAAGACAAAAACTGGTCAGGGGGGCTGCTAAGAGAACTACAGCAACAGTGAAGGAGCTGCAGGAATTTCTGGCAAGTATTGGCTGCGTACTACATGTGACAACAATCCCCCGTATTCTCCATATGTTTGGACTATGGGGCAGGGTTGCAAGACAGAAGCCTTTTCTTACACAGAAAAAAACATCTAAGCCTGGCTAAAATTTGCAAAACAATACATCGTCTCCCAAAAGCATGTGGGAAAATGTGTTATGGTCTGATGAGACCAAGGTTGAACTTTTTGGCCACAACTCCAAAAGGTACGTTTGGCGCAAAAACAACACTTCGCATCACCAAAAGAACACCATCCCCACGGTGAAGCATGATGGTGGCAGTATCATGCTTTGGGGTTGCTTTTCTTCAGCTGGAACTGGGGCTTTAGTCAAGTTGGAGGGAATTATGAACAGTTCAAAATACCAGTCACTTTTGGCCCAAAACCTTCAGGCATCTGCCAGAAAGCTAAAGATGAAGAGGAATTTCACCTTTCAACATGACAATGACCCCAAGCATACATCCAAATCAACAAAAGAATGGCTTCACCAGAAGAAAATTAAAGTTTTGGAATGGCCCAGCCAGAGAGCCCAGACCTAAATCCAATAGAAAATCTGTGCAGCAATCTGAAGAGGGCTGTGCCCAAGAGATGCCCTCACAAACTGCCACGCTGATAGACTCCTACCCAAAAAGACTGAATGTTATAATTAAATAAAAAGGTGCTTCAACAAAGTATTAGTTTAAGGGTGTGCACACTTATGCAACCAGCTTATTTTACATTTTTTATTTTTTATATTTTTCCCCTAACACAGGCATGGGCAAACTACGGCCCGGGGGCCACATGCGGCCCGTTAAACGTTTTGATTCGGCCCGCCAAACTTGACAAAATTTAATAAATTAACCTTGTTAATGTTTTATTTCCCCTGCAATTCTGATGTTTCCTCACTAGATGGCGCACTCTAGATATATTGGCTTTGTTGAGGTGAAGCATAGGCCTATTACTCCACGTTTGCACTTTACCCTTTGACCCAATCGCCACAACAAAACTAACTCCAGACTTTGATGCGCTGGCTAAAAAAGGAGACCAACAACACTGCTCCCATTAAAATGTGTGTGGCTCCATGATACGCACGTTGTTAAAATAAACAGTGCACGCAGATCAAATCTAACGCTTCACAGACTGACTTGCTGCAACTGTTTCATCCTTGCACTGGTCGTTGTTGACTTTTGGCACCTGGGAAACAAATTGAATAAAAGGAACAGGACAAGTACATCTGCATCTCCTACCGTTTTTGAAAAAAAAGACAGTCAGGAGGAGAGTGATGGTGATATCCTGAAGGATAACAGAACTTTCAGTGCTTTAAAATAAAATGGTCATTTATTTGATTTTCAGTGTTTAAAGACTCATTTCAAAGTCAGAGATTTTATTGTAATGCTTTTCTTTATTTTCATTGGAAATTAAAGCACATGTTTTCTCCATATCCCAAGATGTGTATTTTTCCCCCAATGAGGTGATGTTTTCAAAGCATGCCATCTATCTGCTCCTGTTCCGGCCCCTTTGTCAAATGTTAGAACTCAATGTGGCCCACGAATCAAAAAGTTTGCCCACCCCTGCCCTAACAGATGTTTGTTTTTCAATTGAATTGTACAGGTTAAAGGTCACATTAAAGGTGGGAAAAGTTTTGGAATGATTTATTGTGGTCTCATTTTATTATATCACAAAAACCTGGCATTTTAACAGGGGTGTGTGCACTTTTTATATCCACTGTGTGTATGATATGTATATATATATATATATATATATATATATATATATATATATATATATATACATTACACACCCCCTGGTCATCACCAACATGGGTGACCGGTGTTCCACACCAGAGGTCAACTCCTCATTGGTCAGATCTGACCACAAGCTAATCACCCTAGACATCCACATCCCGATCCCACCCCCCATTAGGAAAACAACCGTAAAAAATTTCTCCAAAGCCAACTTCATGCTTCTTAAGACAGAAGTGGCAAACTTCATGACACCCATGCAGATGGACAATAGAGGTACGACTGCTGAATCCTACACAAAAGCACTTTATAAGCACTTACATGAGTGCATGGATCGTGCTATCCCTAACAGAACCAAGATGCTATCCTCAAAAAAAGGAAGCCACTCTGGTGGTCTTTTGCCATAAACAAACTCTACAACCGAAGAAAGGAACTGTTGCAAAAAAGAGTAAAATCCCATGATTGCAGGAACTCCCTGGTCAGCCTCAGTAAGTAGTTGAGATCCCTCATAAAATCCTCCAAAGCTAGTTATGAAAACAAAATTGCTACTGATTCTAAAGACAACCACAGAGCATTCTATAGCTATGTCAAAAATCTCAATGGCAACACTCAGATCTGCTCTGAGTTACAGCACAATGACACTAAATATACAGAACCAACTGATATTGCCAACATCCTGGCAGATAGGTTCAGTGCTAACTTTATCCCCCCCCTCACCCCTTAAAGGGTCCATCTTTATACTGGAAGAATGCAAAGTTCCTGTAATCACGGCTGCACAGGTAAAAACTTCACTCTCCAAAGCCAAGAACACAGCATCCATGGGACCTGACAACATCCCAGGCTGCCTTCTACATGAACTACAGAATGAACTGGCACCCCACCTAAGTGCCATGTTCAATCATAGCCTCACCCCAGGCTTTGTGCCCATTGAATGGCGCACAGTGACAGTTATCCCACTCCACAAAGGGGGGGGGGGCCACAACAGACCCTGGGAACTACTGCCCCATTAGCCTGATGAGCGTCGTCTGCAAGGCCATGGAACGTATCATCATGGAACTCATAAACAAACACATTGGAGATCTCCAAACCCTGGACCCCACACAGTTTGGGTTTGTAAAAGGCAGATCATGTCTCCTAAACCTGATAGACTTATTTGAAGTAGTCACCAAAGCCATAGATGAGGGTAAGGTGGTTCACACAGCCTATCTAGATCTCACCAAGGCGTTCTACACCATCCCCCACTCTGGAATTATAGATACACTCACTAAACTAGATATAAATCCCTATGTCACAAGATGGGTTGCCAACTGGCTTACTGAAAGAACCCACACTGTAAAAGTAGCAGACTCCAAATCAGACTTCAGACCAGTGACAAGTGGAGTACCGCAGAGTTCAGTCCTGGGTCCTCTCCTGTTTGGTATCTACTTCTCTGAAGTACAGGCTAACACAGAAGGTCTTGGCTAACTAAATTTGCAGATGACTGCAAACTAGGAGCCATAATTGAAACTCCTAATGATGTGGACATCCTACAAAAGGGCCTTACTGAGACAGATGCCTGGTGTCAAAGACATGGTTTCAAGCTCAATGCCAAAAAGTGCATTGTCATCCCCTTTGGTAAAAATTCTGTACCCATGAACTACCACATCGGCTGTAGTCTACTTAACACAGAAAGTGTAATAAGAGACCTTGGGATACAGGTGGACAGTAGTCTCTCCTTTGATAATTACATCGCCAAAGTGGTCAGGAAATCCTTCTACATGGCACACCTCATCACAAAAGGTTTCTCATCCAGAAAAAAAGAGGTCATTGTTTCCCTCTACTCATCACTCATTAGACCCATTATAGAGTACAACACCCCTTTTTGTATGTACCTCACAAGACATCTACAACAACTGGAAAGGCCGCAAAAATACCTCACAAAGAGGATCACTGGCCTCAAACAGATGCCTTACGCAGACCGTCTCAAAAAACTCCAGCTTTACTCCGTTGCATATCGCCTACTCAGAGGTGATATCTGCCTAACATACAAAGCTATGTCAAACCCAGAGCTGTTGGACATGCTCCACTTAAAGAAATCCCAATCCCTCCGAGCTACACGCTCTAGGGACCTAAACCTTGTCACCACAATAAACAGAACATGCTGGAGGGATAGATTCCTGTCCCAGAGACTTCCCATACTCTGGAACAGACTACCTATCTATGTCAACCAGAGCTCCTCATTAGCACTCTTCAAGAAAAATCTTGATGATTGGATGGGTAATAAGAAATTCACCCTGGGGATCACTTCTGTGGTTCTGCTTGACAGGGGCACAGGAAAATAATTTTCTTGGGTGGTGAAAGCCAGGGTACATTTTTGGCTAGGTTTGTATAGGCCCTAGGGCCAATAGCCTAGTACCTACCTATGAACCTATGAACCTATATAGATACACACACACAGACAGACACACACACACACACACATATATATATATATATATATATATATATATATATATATATATATATATATATATATATATATATGGGATCACTACTAAATCTCAAACTTTTGAAATCTCGAATTTCAAAAGCTTGAGACCATGTAGCCGAAACTGCATATTACTGAAAGACCAGAAGCGCGAAATTCAAAATCCCAATGGTAAGGGATTTTGAGTTAGCGCTTCTGGTGTGGGGTTCAGGTAAGTATGTGTGTGTAAGTGTGTTTTGTGAGGGGCTTTAGTGTGTGTGTGTGTGTGTGTGTGTGTGTGTGTGTGTGTGTGTGTGTGTGTGTGTGTGTGGGGCTATAATGTGTGGGTGTGAGTTTGCTTTGTGTGTATGTCTGTGCGATCTCGGAGTTGGAATATTAAAGTCGGGGGGTGTGGGGTGGTTTGTTTGGTTATGGGGGGAGGCTGTGCATATGTTTGTGTGTGTGCTGTATGTATGTAGTACTTTCGCGATTTTGAATTTCGCACTTTTAGAATGTCGGTAATGTGTAGTTTAGGGATTTTAGTCTCGGTGTTGTGGGCTTCGGGAGTGTGTAGTTTCAGTATTACGTAGTGATTCCATATATATATATATATATATATATATATATATATATATATATATATATATATACATATGTGTATATATATATATATATATATATATATATATATATATATATATATATATATACATAACATTCCATTGCACGTACACACATCACACATAACAAATAAGTCCAGGGTGTGCTACTTTTTCATCATGTCACCCTTTATGAGCTGTCACTACTTTTGCAGTTTAACAACACCTTAACTGCTCCCATATACACCTGTGGATGTCCAAAAAGCCAATATGACAAGTCTATGCAGTTCTGATGTCACAGCATAAAAAGAAAAAAATGAAATTAAAATCAGCATTGGTATACAGGAAAGCGTAACACGCATGGCATAGTTCAGTAATTTTCTGAATTGCATTGTTCATTCCTGCATACATTGACTAGTTCCACTAGTCACATTGTGCAGACTATTCAGTGTCTTCTGAAATGGCAGTGCCTGGGAAGTGACTTGCTTGCTCTTATTAGAGCAAATAGAAGGATGCAGTGCACTGTTTTGAAAAGTTTCTTCTTTTCCCACCATTTTATTCAACCTAAAGATATGTATCCAAAATCCTAGTGTCTCCTCATTTCTTAAAAGTCCCTCCTATTTCATCATCATTCCTTTCACTATGAGTTATAGGTTTCTGCTTGTGCTATGTGTAGGAACCTTAACTGTGTAGCTCTGAAATATACCTTCAAATCAGGTAATCCCAAACCATTTTGTTCTGTTGGAAGGATCAAATTATCCTACTTAACTTAACAGGCTAACATGGTGCTGATGCACAGGGTGACACTATAGCAGTGTAGCAATATTAGCAAGTTGTCAACAAGAAATTGTAACAACATCCTTGTAGGTATATCTGAGCAGACATTATGCATCAAAGCTCTGATTGTCAATGTAACATTGTTTACACCACTGTTAGGTCTGAGTATGTATTGTCCACCCATGTGCCACTTGGCTGAAGTGTAATGTGTTGCCAGCATGTGTTAGTGAGTGGACAGTATGTATGTGATGTGTGCAGTACAGATTAGCAAGTGTACATCTGTGAACATGGTGGGTGCGCACTGTCTGCATGTACTTGCATAGTGGACACATGGGACATGTGACATACCCTGTCGTACACATTGTTAACATCTCATAGTATCTTTCAATGGCCAGTATGCATTCTATTACAGTTATGTAATAACATGGGTAGACATGTGTGTATGACATGGGTTGACACTATGCTGTGGGTGATACCGTTAATATCTGTCAATGATTTGTGGTCTGGTAGTATACACAACCTCAACAACATGACTATAAGCAATCATTGGATGATGTCCTGACAAATGACACACAGTCGTAGGGAACTCAGTAACAGTTGGATCCTTCTGGTGCTACACTATAGCACTAACCAGTGGTAATGACCACCACCCATTCCCGTGACCACACCTGTTTTGCATATAGCTCCCTTAGGTACACACAAACACACTAGGGATGTATCCATCCAAATCTGGAAATGCATGCATTGGCCTACAATGCATTCCCTGGATGGGACGCATATCCTACACAAGGGTATCATACAGACAGATACCTGTTGTCTGATACATGCTGTATAACAGAAAGACGACTATGGCATAGTCATCCTCATGTACTATACATACTATCCCGTCAGTACCACACAGGTGGTAGCCCTCAACATGTATGTTGGGTACCAATGTGTACATACAGCCTCATGTTATGTCATGTGTCCCTTGGTATCCACATATCCATAGGTATTGTGGAGTCCCAAGGTGTATCACATAAGACACTAGAGGCCTGAATGCATATCCACAAGGCAGTTGTACACCTATAAAGACTGTCCATTATTGGCAGGCGTTGTTGTGTATGAACATGTCTGACATATACCCCAGGCATATACCTTCACTCACACTACTCTTAAGTAACTGTCATGGGTGTGTGTGGCACAGATGACCATGGCCACAGAACACGACAGTGGACAGCCTTGTCACATACATACATATGTGACCTACGATCTGAGAAGCAGCGACACAACCTGTCAATGGAAACAAATGTATTCTTGTAGTATGCAGGCTTCACACCTATGTACTGATTGAGGGGACATGTACACATATATATTTGCCACGCAGATACCTGATGTGTGCAATGCACTTACTGTTGTAATCATAATATGTCATACCATAGTAAAAGCAAAACCCACACCGCATTGACCAACACACAGTCAGCATTTGCAGGATTCAAACCCCTACCTAACTATGTTATGCTACTAGAGAGCGATGCATTAACACGGCGTGCTATTTGCTTTACTGGGTGGTTTCCCTTCTCTGGCTGTATTTGTAGGATGGTGACAACATCATTCTTTCCAAAGACGAATTTACCTCTTTTAGTGTGTTTTCCCAGTCTCCAAAAGGGGCACTCCTTTCAAAGACAATTGCACACACACACACACACCCCTCACAGTCAGCGTTTGCAGGATTCAAACTCCTACCTAACTATGTTATGATACTAGAGAGCAATGCATTAACACAGTACACTGTTTGCTTTACTGGGTAGTTTTCCTTCTCCTGTTGTATTTGTAGGATGGTGACATCATCAGACTTTCCAAAGAGGAATGTACCTCTTTTAGTGAGTTTTCCCAGTCTCCAAAAAGGGAACACCTCTCAAAGGAAACTGCACATACACACTCACACACACCCTCACAATTTGTAGGATTCAAACCCCTACCTAACTATGTTATGATATTAGAGAGAGATGCATTAACACGGCACACTATTTGCTTTATTTGCTGGTTTCCCTTCTCCTGCTGTATTTGTAGGATGGTGACATCTTCAGACTTTCCAAAGAAGAATGTACCTCTTTTAGTGACTTTTCCCAGGCTCCAAAAAAGGGAACACCTCTGAAAGGAAACTGCACACACTTTCTGACAATAAGACTTGGAACAGACAACACAACTAGGGGGAGTATCCATATACATCACAGATACACACACCTCTGGGTTAGTAGCACTGCACAAAGCATCACAGACCATACATATACAACTGCCATTGTGCAAAACTACCTTTCAGTTTGTTGCCTGCTACAGACCACCCTCCCAAACTCAAGAACTACACTCGGCTTTCATGGGAACTATGGAGAATATGAAGGTCTCCACAAACACCATTATATTGGGTGACTTCATATACACAAATATTGACTGGGGATACTATTCAAGTCCCAACACCCTCACCCAGCAGTCACTACAATTTGTAGACTCATATGCTATGGCACAACCAGTCAGCACAACCACAAGGTGGAATACATATTGGACCTGATCATCATCAACATAGGGATTCTATGTTCCACACCAGCAATATACCCCTCATTGGTAAGGTCAGAACATACATGTATCTCACTGGACATACATATACCCTTCACACACCCATCCTGGGTAATCTTGGTGAACTTCTCATGAGCCAACGTCTCACTTCACCAATGCAAGGTGGTATCCTTCAGAGACCCTGAGACAGTGGCAAATACAGCTCACACTGCTGAATCCTTTACATACACATTCTATGGACACCTAGTGGACTGCATGGATTGTGCTATCCCAAATAACAACAGGACTCACTACTCCAATGGCAGGGGACCTGTCTGGTAGACTCCAGCCATTAATAAGCTGTACAATGTCAGGAGGATGCTACTACATGATAGAGCACAATCCCAGACTGGGAAGGCATCTGTGATCTGTACTAGCAGACAGCTATGATCACGCATGAACCTTTCTAAGGACCGCTTCTACCGGACAATTGCACCAGACACATAGGACTATCACACGGCCTTCTTCAGTTATGTCAGGAACCTGGGTGGACACTCACTGATATGCTGTGAGTTACTGCATACTGACTAAACATACCCTGAACCCACTGGCATTGCCAACATCCTGGCAAACAGGTTCAGTGCAGATATCTCCCCCCATCCCCCCTAAGGAGCAACTATCCATCCCAACAGAGTATAACCTCCCTGACATCACACAGTAAGAGGTGAGTGCTGCCCTCCCCAAAGCGTACATCACAGTATCAATGGGTCCAGACGGTGTCCCGGCCTGCATCTTACACGAGCTTCATGACAGACGTAACCCTCACATTACATCACTGTTCAATATCAGAGTTACTACAGGATATGTACCCAAGGAATGGCGTACAGCGACAGTGGTCCTACTCCACAGAGTTGGTGCCACAACAGACCACAGACAATATTGCCCTATAAGTCTAACTAGCCTGTTCTGCAAAGCTATGGAGTGTATTGTCATGGGACTCATACACATAGGCATCGGGAACCTACAAACACTGTGTCCTACACATTTCAGTGTTGATGTGGGCAGATCTTGCCTCTTGAACCTGTTTGTATTCTTTAAACGGTTAACAGGTCCATCAACATAGGGACGGTTGTCCACACAGCCTACCTGAACCTTGCAAAACCCTTCAACACAATAACCCACTGGGCCATTATGCATAGGCTCACCAGCGTCGATATGGACACATATCTCACACGATGGATTGCTACCTGGATCAGGGATAGCACCCACATGGTCAGAATTGCAGGTGCCATGTCTGACTATACACCAGTTACATGTGGCATCCCACACGGCTCGGTCCTGGGACCTCTCTTGTTCATTATATATTTGTCTGACGTACAGGCTACCACAGGGAAATATGGCTGAACATGTTTGCACTTGACTGCAAACTGGATGCCATGATCAACTCTCCAGCTGCCGCATGCATACTCAAACAGGGTCTCACAGAGATGGATGACTGGTGCCTGAGCCATGGCCTACAGCTAAATGCCATTAGTTGCATAGTCATCCCCTTTGGGAATAACAACATGCCCACACATTACCACATAGGTAGTACTCCATTACATATGGTAGAAGTTGTTAGGGGTTTGGGGACATGAGTTGTTCGTACTGTCACCTTGGACATTCACGTTGCCAAAGTGGTTGGACACACCTTCTATGTGGGCCACATTATCCCATATGGTTTCACATCTAGATCGAGTGAGGTCATTGTGCCCCTATACTCATCACAACCATGCTTGGTTACAATGCCACATTTGGGGTGTATCTTACCCGACACCTGCAGCAACTGTACTGGCCACAGAAGTTCCTCACCAAGCAGATCTAGGGACTCACACAGATGCCCTGCACAGTTCGAATGCAGTAACTCCAGCTCTACTCAGTCGCTTACCACCTACTCGGATATGATGTGTGCCTGTTGTTTACAGATATACCCAACCCAGAATTACTGGACATGATCCACCTCAGGATATCTGACTCCCTTGGAGCTACACACTCCAGGGACGTATACCTCAGCACAGATGTTAATAGGACATGCTGGAGGGACAGATTCTTATCACAGAAGCTCCACTCACTCCAGATTGTAATCCCAGTTTCACATAAGTAGAGCAACCCAATGACCACCTACAGGAGACATCTTGATGACTGTATGGGTGATCGTATGTTTACCCCTGGGATATCTTCTGTGTCCCTGCTAGACAGAGGCACACTAGCCTAAACGTACATGGGCTATCTTGTGTGACCTACTATTCACACACACAGTGTAGTACTCTGACAGGGTTGTGAATGCCAAACACACTCTGGCTAGGCTTGTACATGCCCTAGGGTAGATAGCCTAGTATCGACCTCTGAACCTATGCTAATGTTCAGGACGCACAATGTTTATTGCTGATACTGTTTGCAGGTCTTTATCGTCTTTGCTTTACCAGTTTCTATGAACAACTTCGGTATCTGCAGAACATATTTGATTATGACAGGGTTCCACTATATTATGGATGTGTCTATTGTTATATAACTGTGTGCACAGGGCGGATTGCTGGATAGTGACAGGTTCCTGGGTTAACACATGCAACTGCCAGATATGCGTGGCCCACTGCTGTACTCAGACATGGCCTAAGTGTGTGAGCATGCCCAGTTCAGGCTTTCTTTGTTTTGTTGCCTGACATTTGTCTCATTTATTCAAGTGTGTGAGCATGCCCAGTGTGACCTTTCAGTATGTTGCTATCTGAGGTCCACTACATTTGTTGATGTGTGTGAACATGACCAATATTAACATTTATACTGTGTGTGTTGGAAGTCAGGTTCTGTTCTTACTGCAGGACTCACCTTTGTGTCATAACTCGACAGGGATTATGCTGTGCCTGCAGGGTTTCCATGAGATAATTTGCATAGACTTATCAACATTCATTCATACCGGCTGACCACCGCAATACTGTCATGGTTTAGTGGTTCAGTACTTTGACTATAGTGCACAGTATCCTGAGTTCGAGGCCCATCGCTGCTTTATATTTTCATACTGAGCAGACCAGACTGCTTAAGGGCCAGTTAAGCAAATATGAGCATGTTGGCTTTTGTTCAGCTATGCCCTACTTAGACCGGGCTTGTCCGACATTGCTCAATATTCACCAACATTGCTGGACGTTGCCCAGTATTACTCAACATTGACCACAGTTGTGCTAGTTGGTGTATGCAATTTTGTTTGCATATACTACAATGTGGTAAATGCTGTTTAGCACTGCTTTACATTGCTTAACACATGGCAATCATGCCTTAGGTGGTGCTGCAGGGCTGCCTATATCGGATGCACATACTACACTCCCTGTACATGTTTGAAAGCAGGTAGTGTCAACTTAGGCATCCCTTTTACTATATGTGTGAGTCAGACAGAGGTATAATTTCCAGAGTTCCTACTGAGCCAGTGTATGTGCTATGCGTTGCCTCTTTGCCAAGGCCAAAGCATACTGGGCACGCCTCCTTCTGCCTACTGGGGCAGGCTCAGGTTGTTCCTCCTCCGAGTCACGCTCTGCCTGTGATGGCCTTGGCAATGGTGGGGGGCTGTTTGGCCCAGGCCTATGCTGGTCCTGCTGCAGCTGTTTTTGCAGGATCATATTATGTAGCATAGCACATACCATGACAATTTGGGTACATGTAGTTGGTGAGTACTGCAAGGCTCCACCAGATGTGTCCAGGCACCGGAACCATGACTTGAGCAGCCCAAACACATGCTCTATTACATTACGTGTTTATGCATGTGCCTCATTATGACGTTCCTGTTCTGGTGTGTGTGTGCGTTTCTGATGGGTGTCATCAGCCATGGCTCCAGTGCATAGCCAGCATCCCCCACTAGGTGACCATGTGGGATGTCCCCATTGGCAAATGTCTGGTACAGCTGCGTCTGATGCCAGATATGGGAATCATGGTAGCTTCCAGGGCAGCCTGCACACACACATTCAGTATTATGCCCTGGGCATCACACATGACCTGGCAGTTGATGGAGGGGAAGCCCTTGCGATTGAAGTAGACCCTACCCTGCTTGCCTGCTGGTGCTTTGATGCATATGTGCATGCAGTCTATTGCACCCACTACCTCAGGGTATTCTGTTATTTGCTGGAAGAGACGCATATTGCTGGCCAATACCTCATGGGAATTGGGGAAATATACATGATCACTGACATGTGCTGACATGGGATCCAGGAACTGGTGCAGTACCCTGGATGCTGATGCCTCTGATATCCCCATCATATCACCAGTTGGTCACTGGAAGGTACCTGTTGCTAATATTCTTAGGCCAACACATACCTTGGTTTCCACTGGGATGGGTTCCCCTCTGTTGGTTCTGTGTGTGAGGCGTGGTCGGCACAGCTCAACAATTTGCTGCAGGAGGTCTCTGTCCACTCTATAGCGCTCCACTATCTCCAGCTCATGTAGCCCCTGGTAGGTTACCCTGGGCCTGTACACTCTTCTCCGTCTCCTCACTGTGGGTTGTCCAGCAGCATTTCCATTGTCACCACCCTCAGCATGTTGCATATGTCGTCTTATAACAGCAATGGCAGCCCCTAACATTTCTTTGTCTCAGTAAAGCTTTTTCAGTTTTCACTTCTATTAGCTTACTGCAGTGTCTGTTGTGAGAAACATAATGGACTGTTGTTTGCAGAGTTTTAAGTGCTAGGCTGGGCTGGGCTAGTATATTGCCTGTGTAATTGCCTGATTCTGATTGTTTTCACCTGATAGCTCTGCTAGTACTCCCTGGTAGCTTCCTACTATTTGTTGTGCTTCCTTTTTCCTTTCTGTTTCCTCAGGGGGGAGTGCCGCGCACAGCAGCTAACACACGTGCACACATGCTTACATGGACTAAAACCTGCTTATTCAGGTTAAAATGCGCGCACACCGGCGCAAACGCGCTTACAACTGTTTAAACTGCCTTATACATGCTTACTCCGGCTTAAACGTGCGCACTCACACTTACATGCGCGCACTCTGTCTTACTCGGGTTTACAGGCGCGCACACGCGTGCATGCACACTCAACAAGAAACTTTGGTGTTATCCATGGCATACACCTTCCATTTCTTGCCTTTCCCTAGCCTACCTGTTGACACACCTCTTTCCATGATGTGTAAATGACAGCTGACACATGCCACTCTGCTCCAATGAGCTTCACTTCTATCATACATACCCCCCTCATGGTGTCACCTATCTTCTACTCTGTTACTCCCCTTATCCTACTCCTACACTACACTGACTGTGCTCATTTGCAATGTAAACTTGTGATTCACTATCCTAACCCTCATTTACATAGGATTGCCTACTAATGCTTGGTTACATCTCTTAGACTGAGCTTCCCCCCTTAGCAACCTCTACTCGGTGGCCATGTTGTCTTCAGCCTGCCATTCCCTTGCATTGTACATTAACAATTTAAATAAGATCCACATTTGTGGGTTTTAATTTTTAGTATTCTAGGTTTTAGAACGCAGCCCATTTGCGCGGCGCTGCGCTACGCTTAAACATCGGAAATCAGAGAAAAAAAAATATTTTTATTTTCATATTGCATCAGGAAACATTTCCAATGGCCGTATATTTGGCCATTGGCATGCTTCCTGCACTGGATGCAACCTTTATTTGGAGCTGTCACAGCTCCGTTTTGCTATTTGTAGAACGGTACTCAGTTGTCAACTGAGTACATTTCTGCAAATAACACTGCTCTTACTCAGACAGGTTCGGGTTTCTTGAATTGCAAATCTACCTTATTTGCATGCCTTTCGCCTGCAATTGAGGTAATTTGCATATCCCAGCCCTGTCCGTGTAAGAGCCGTTTTAGGAGCTCTCTTGCATGCCTCTGCAGGCTTTTCCTGGATCGCTCATCGAACATGATGGCTGCATGGAGTCTTACTCTATTCTTAGACTCCGTGCAAGCTATCATGAATCCAGCCCACTGACTTTAGCATTTCTGCCTTTACCAATTCCACAAGCATAGCAAGTGATGATAAATGACTTTAGCATTTCTGTCTTTACCAATCAAAGATTTCATAAAGCATTGAAAAGTCTAAAAAGCTATTCCGCAAAGTTTTATAAAGCATTGATAGCCCAAAAAAGCTATTTCGCAAAGCACAGTAAAGCATCAAGAAATCTGAAAAGCTATTTCACAAAGTGCAGTAAAGTATCGAGAAGCCCGAGAAGTTTATTTCACAAAGTCCAGTTATTTGAAAGTACTACGAAGTTGTTCGGTCCCAAAATTCCGATAAGCTTAAAGAGAGAAAGTATAAGTACAGAGCACAAAAGTATTGAACAAATTGTGTTTATGCCAATTACTTATGCACATGCGTGTGTGTGTATATCCCTGCGTATTTGCAAGACTGTTCTCTGGTATGTGTTAATACGGTAGATGGATTTTGAGAACCTCAACCATTTGTATTTGTTCAGAATATTGCAGAGAACTGGAGAAAATTTGAACAAGAGTACAATATTTTCATAGAAGCAGCTTATGCATATAAAGAGGCATGCACCAAAGCATTCATTTTGATAAAACTAGCAGGATCTGAGACCATAGAAAGACAACATTCATTGGTATATGTATCAGCAGTGTATGAAGGTGAAGGTGCAGACCACCATATTGTTGTGCAAGCTGAATCAAGGGAAGACCCAGAGTGTTTGAAGCGCAAGTTCAGAGAAATGTGCAACCCCCAGATGGACATTACATTTATGAGGTATTTTTTTTACACAAGAAATCAGGAATCAGGGGAAACATTTGCAGCTTATATAACTGACTTGAGAAAGACAGCTAAAATGTGCTGGTTTGGTGATTTCAAAGATAAGTGGTATTAATAGTGACAGTGATTTGACATTAAGCAAAGCAATAGAGATTTGTCAGATCCATGAGGTGACAGCAAGACATACACATATGCTTTCTGGTGACAAAAGTATGGTTTCAGTTCCAGAGCAAATGTAGATAGTATGCAACATGTGGTAAACAGAAACAGGACGTAAGCAAGGGGCAGCCACAGGATTTCTAAAGAAGGTATGAAGCTTTCCAGAAAGTTCCAGAAAAAGTGCAAGCTTCACCACCAGCTCAGTGCAACCCAAATGTGAGTCAGCAAAACCCAAGTCTAGCTTTATTATTAACTGTCACAGTTGTGGTGCAAATCATGAGTCTAAAAGAGAGAAATGTTTAGCATATGGTCAGCAATGCTAGAAGTGTAAAAAATGGAACCATTTCCAAAAGTTTTGCAAATCAAGTAAGCCTCACTCAGTCATAAAGAAAGGTCACACAAAAAAGTAAGTTGATCAAGTATAGCTGAAGCAGTCAGCTTTCTATGTGGATTGTGTATCAGTACTTGGAGAAAGAGTTGATTCAGTAAAGTTATTAAGGAGTGAAGTGTTTTGTATGGTTCAGATCAATGAAAACTCCACAGATCTCAAAGTAGACACTGGGTAAAAGTGTAATGTTATATCAGTGGACACATTTGCAAAAGTGAGAACTAATAAACAACTCAATGCAACCAACAGTGCGAGACTTGTTGCATATGGAGTTGAAGAAATTCAAACCAAAGGTTCAGTAATAGTTTCATGTTATTTGGCTGAGAACTGTTACAACTTATTATTCTACATAGTCCAACCACTGCAATCTTTACTAGGTCTCAATGATAGCTTGAAAATGAATCTGCTTTCTTTTGCTAAATAAGTTCATCACGTGATTGCAGTTCCAATTTCAAGTTTTTCTGAAGCCATTTTCTCAGAGTAAGCTGATGTTTTCGATGACAAATTGGACAAACTTCCAGTTGTGTAGTCTATGAAATAAGATACTGAGATCACTCCAGTGGTCAGACCAGCAAGAAGAGTTCCGATAGCAATGCAGAATAAAGTTAAAGCTCAGTTGGATAAGATGGGGCAGCAAGGTGTGATTTGTCCAGTCACAGAACCAACTGAATGGGTGTCGTCCATGGTAGTCGCTCATAAGAAAGGCTCAGATGAAATCAGAATATGCATTGATCCTAGAGATTTGAGCAAAGTATTAAAAAGGTCATATCATCCAGTACATACAGTTGAGGAAGTTGCAGATCTAATACCAAATGCCACTTTATTTTCTGTTTTGGATGCAAGGAGTTCATTTTGGCAAGTGATGCTTGATCACAAGTCCTCATTTCTAACTACTTTTGGTACACCGTTTGGCAGATACAGATTCCTAAGGATGCCATTTGGAATAAATTCTGCAAGTGAAGTCTTTCAGCGTGCAATGGCACAATTTTTTTCAGGTTATCCAATCTTGCTCTTGAATGCAGAGAAACTGCTTGGTTTAAATGGCATTTCCAGCCTTAAACCATTCTTGAAAGTATGCCTGCTTAAACATTAATGTTGTTTTTAAACTTAGATTTTATTTGTATTGTTTCATTTGTATTGATAACAACTGCTGCATTGCTTGCATGTGTACCTTTTAGTTAATTCATGAGATTTGCATATGACAGCTGATTGGTTTTGCTTTCTTTTTAAATTCATATCTTTACTTATTAGTCTGAAGAAGCGATAATGTTATCGCGAAAGCATTCGCTTTCGTTACTTTTTCTTTGTTAAATAATAAAGATTTTTGCTTAGCTGTGTTGGTTCGGTACTTGTTTTTTACTTTTTGTTTGCAATCTAGTGTTTCACCTCAGGTGCAATCGTATTTTCCTTACAGAGATGAATTGATGATGGAAGATGGCATTATTTTCAAAGGTCCTAAAAGTGTTATTCCTGCTTCCTTACAACAAGAATATATTCAGATTTTGCATTGTGGTCACCCAGGTTTATTATCTACTAAGAGAAGGGCAAGAGAACTAGTATTTTGGCCTTCATTATGAAAAGACATTGATAGTGTTCTTTCTTCTTGTTCAATATGTAATAGTATCAGATTGCATTTGCAAAGGGAACCAGTTCACTAAATCCAATACCTGAACTACCTTGGTCTACTGTAGCAACTGATATCTTTGAGTGGAACAATCAACACTACTTGGCTTTGGTGGACTGTTATTCAAATTGTTTTGAGATTGATCTGCTACCAAACTTAACCTCAACAGCTGTTATTATTAAGTTGAAACGCCATTTCTCAGTTCATGGTAGTCCACACAAACTTTATTCTGACAATGGTACCCAATTTACTAGCCAGCTGTTTCAGAAATTTGCAAGAGAATGGGACTTTGTACACATCACTAGTATTCCTGAATATCCTGAATCGAATGGTCTAACTGAACGAGCAGTACAGAGCGCAAAGCAATTACTTGAAAAGTCAAAGCGTGACAATACCGATGTATTCTTGAATTTTCTTAATCTCAGAAATATACCTCGTGATGATATTCTTGGCTCACCTGCTCAAAGACTACTTTCCAGACAAACTAGAACTACACCACTTATTTCATCAAGTTTGTTGCAGCCTAACTCTAACAACAATAAAACCATCAAGGCTCAATTATTGAAGAAGCGTTGTTGTTGTTGTGTCTTTCGGCTTTTCCCAGTTAGGGGTCGCCACAGCAGAACTCCGGTCCGCTAATGATTGGGAGTTGATTTTTACGTACCGAGTTGCCAGCCCTGACGCACAACCTTCAACAAAGATATGCCCATTCACGCATGTCTCCACACAGAAGACACTCTAGCTGAGAGTCGAACCGGACAGCGTCTTACTGTGAGGCGACAATGCTACTGCAGCACCACCACCGCAGATAATTGTTGAGGAAGCGTAATATCCAGAAATCTAGTTATGACAGATCAAGCAGATTATTTTGTTCATTGAAGGAAGGAGAGATGGTATGAATTCAGGCAATGAAAGGTTTTGATAGAATAGGACAGATTACAGGCATCTGTTCTGAGGCAAGATACTATTTGGTAAGCTCCGAGGATGTGGAGTATAGGAGAAATCGCAGACATCTTCTTCCTGTACAAGAAGCATCATCATTGCAATCACAACATTGTATCTGTGATGCAAACTCTAAATCAAAGACTGAGTCAGACATTGTTTGCATACCAGAATGTGTTCAAAAGTCTGATTGTGTTCCAGAAAGTAATTTGAACATTCCATAGGTCAACCATTTTGCAGAGACTGTCCTAGTTGCTAAATCTGATTCCCAATTTAAGTCACATGATATGGACAAGTTTCTAAGCCTAGTGTGAAATGGACTTGATTGTGTGTGTATGTATATATATAAATAAATCAGACTCCAAGCCGGTCACAAGTGGTGTCCCACAGGGCTCGGTCCTTGGCCCCCTATTGTTTGGCATCTACTTCTCAGAAGTACAGGCCAACATGGGAGGACTTTGGCTGACAAAGTTTGCAGACGACTGCAAACTGGGCGCCGTAGTGGAAAGTGCATCGGACACGGATATCCTTCAGAAGGGACTCACAGAAACAGATAGCTGGTGCCAGAGCCATGGCCTGAAGTTAAACGCCAAAAAATGTATAGTCATACCCTTCGGGAAAAACAAGGTAACCCCAAGCTACCATATAGGTGGCAATCCACTAAGCACAGAAGAGGTTATCAGGGACCTGGGGACCCAGGTTGACAGTGGCCTTTCTTTTGACACTCACATTGCTAAAGTGGTTAGAAAGACCTTCTACATTGCCCACCTGATCATGAAGGGATTCACATCCAGATCTAGTGAGGTCATTGTTCCCCTGTACTCTTCACTTATCAGACCAATGATCGAGTACAATGCCCCATTCGGGATGTATCTCACCCGACATCTGCAGCAATTGGAGAGACCCCAAAAGTTCCTCACCAAAAGGATAAAGGGACTCCAAAATCTGTCATATGCTCCCAGACTGAAGAAACTCCAGCTCTATTCAGTCGCATACCGTCTGCTCAGAGGTGACATGTGCCTGACATACAAGGCCATGTCCAACCCGGAATTAATGGACATGCTCCACCTCAAAAAATCCAAATCCACCAAAACCACTAGAGCAAGCGACTTAAACCTTAGCACGGATATAAATAGGACGTGCTGGAGGAATAGATTTATCACTCAGAGACTCCCTATGCTGTGGAATAAAATCCCGGTCCATGTGAGGCAGAGCACCTCGCTGACTCTGTTCAAGAGAAATCTAGACCTGTGGATGGGAGATCGTAGGTTTACCCCGGGAATCATCTCTGTGTCACTGCTGGACAGAGGCACAACAAACTAATGGGCACAGTATTTTTTCATATAAGGGGTGGCGTAAGCCACAAAAATTTGGGCTAGGCTTATAATTGCCTTAGGGCAGATAGCCTAGTATAAACCTATGAACCTATGAACCTATGAACCTAAATATATATATATATATATATATATATATATATATATATATATATATATATATATATATATATATATATATATATATATGTGTGTGTGTGTGTGTGTGTGTGGTGTGTACTTGTATTATATAATGCATGTCTATTGGTTATCTGTGATTTCTATTGGCTATCTGTGATCTATTTCTCAAAGAGGGAGGATGTAGATCCGAGTGTAACATGTGTGTACTATGTCTTTAAGAAGCATGTGAGGCTGTGCGTGCATGTATAAATTCCAGATACGTGTAATCCCTAGTGCCATTTTATAGAAGCAGTCAGAGAGTGAGCATGTATGATTGCAGTAGTCTGTATATAAGTTACTTAATTCATAGTTAATAAGCCTCTATAGTTATGTGTTTGTATAGAATAAAGCTGCTTAAACAGAACCCACGAAGACTTGTTTATTCATGTACCAACATGAAAGTGACAACCAGGAACAATTATTACCAGGTAAATGGTATGTCTGGTAAAACTTCTGTTTAATAATTTATTTAATGGGGATCCTGTTTGTGGTGGAATAATATTGATTAGAAAATCAGAGTCTGTTAGTAATTTTAAGTCTAATTTGGATCAGTGGTTAGATTTGAGAGGATTTGATCCAGCTTTTTATGGTGTCAGGCTCTTTGAAGGCATTTCTAGACAATGAGCTTGGAATCAGTACATTGAACACTGAACAATAAATATGTTAGTAGCAAACATCTTCTCCATCGCCCTTGATCTTTGCTACAGTAGTAGGCATCCTTCGATCCCAAAGAATCATGGGTTTGCACCTCTATTGGACTGATTTGAGCAGCGTCTTCTGTGGCTGTGCAATCCAGTCCAGGAGTGGCAGTCCTTTCCACAAACTGGGCAGCAATAGGCAGATGTCAGTCTGGTATCATGGGGCAGAGATCTTCCTGAGGGCTCTCTTGTCCTCTGCTCTTCTTGCCAAGGTGGTTTCATATATAGTGAGAGCTTCCTTCACTTCCTGTTTCCAGGCAATCTTGTATGAGGTGAGACAATACTGGTTGTTCATGCTAATGGATAGAACACTGAAGTCATACTTGCATATGTCCTTGTCACACAATTTGGGTCACCCTTTTGGCCTCTTTGCAGACACCAGCTATCCAAAAAGGAGCATTTTTGGTATTCGTCCATCCGTCATGTGTGAGACATGACCCAACCAAAGCATATATTTCTGTTTCAGGAGGGTGAACATGAAGGTGGTGCCCATCCTCTCAAGCTCTTTGCTGTTGGGGATCTTGTCCTGACATGAGATACCAAGTATGTGCCTTAGGCAGCGTATATGAAATACATTGAGCCACTGTTCCTGTTTTGAGCGCGGAGTCCATGTTTCATTGGCGTACAGTAATGTGCCCAAAAACACAGGTTGTGTAAGCCTGCACCGCGGTGTACACAGTGAGCTTATTATTGGCCGATACTCTCTTTGTCAGCCTGGAAAATGTTGTGGCAGCTTTTCTAATGCACTTGTTGATCTTGCTGTCAAGTGACAAGTTGTCAGAGGTTTTAGAGCCTAGGTACATAACCTCACAGACAATCTCCAGCTCATAGTCACTCACCATGATTGATGGCTTACTGCCCACATTTTGGTCCATCATCTGGGTCTTCTTTGAGCTGATTGTGAGGTCACATTCCTTACATGCATTCACAAAGTGAGTCATAAGTGACTGAAGTTCTTGCTGAGTGTGAGCCACAACAGCGCCATCATCAGTGAACAGGAACTCCTTTAGATGTTTACTAAGCACCGTGGTCTTCGAGCTAAGTCTAGAAAGTTTAAAGAAGTTGCTGTCCATTCTGGTTCAGAGAAAGATTCCCTCTGTAGCAGTTCCAAAAGCAAATTTCAACAGAACTGAAAAGAAGATAGCAACAATGTTGGAGCCAGTACACATCCCTGCTTTTACTTCACTGAGAATCTTAAAAGGTTCAGATTTGGATCCATTGTACATGATGGTCCCCTTCATGCCTTCATGGAAAGCCCTTATAATGTTAAACAGTATTGGAGGACAACCAGTCTTTGCCAGAATTGCAAACAGACATTTCCTACTGGTGAAGTCAAATGCCTTGGTCTGATCAATGAAGGAAATATGCAGAGGTTTGTTCTGTTCCCGGCACTTTTCTTGTAGTTGCCTAACAGAGAAACCCTTGTCTACAGTAGACCATCCAGCTCTGACCCACACTGAGACTCGGAGTAAATTCTCTCTGCAAGAACATGGAGCCTCTTCAAGACAACACATGCAAACAGGTTTCCCCATGGTACAGAGAAGGAAGATACCATGACAGTAGTTACAATCACTTTTGTCATGCTTATTCTTATAGACAGTAACTATGTTAGCATCCCTCATGTCTACACACTACGTTCTCTCCAGCATTTGCAAAGTATTGCATGCTGCTCTGAGATTAGGGTACTGCTAGCACATTTAAGGATTTCTGAGGGAATACCATCTTTCCCAGGATCTTTTCTGAAGCTAGTGCTTTTAGTGCATCATTGAGTTCCTCCAAGGTGAGCTCAGCATCGAGTTCAGTCATAGCTGGCAGAGGCTCAATGGCATTCAGGGCTCTCTCTGTAACTATGGCCTATCTGGCATACAGCTGCGAGTAGTGTTACACTCAGCATTCCATCAGCTGGTTCTGTCCTTTAAGACCTCACTTGTGGCTGACTTAAGTGGAGCAATATTCCTTTGTGATGGGCTGATGGCTTGCTTAATCCTATCATACATTCTTCACATTACCAGTGTCCACAGCTTGCTGAATCTTGAAGCAAGGTTGGAGCCAATAATCATTTGCATACCACCAACCTACCTGCTCCACTTGACTCAGAGCACACTGGAGTACCTACAATCTCTCTTCATTGGGTGAGGACCCGTATGCAGCCAGTGCCTGTCTCTTCTTGTCAATCAGCGGTGTTAGCACTTCAGTATGGGCTTCAAACAAATCAGCACACTTGACTGTCTTCTTCCTAAAGATATTGCAGTATTATAGATAGCATCCCATAGTTTTTCCCATCTGTAGTTAGTGTTAGTGTCATTGAGGCAGGGCAAAACCCCAAGTACTTGAACAAACTTGCATACTTTTGAAGGGTCATGAGTCTTGCCTGTGTTAATGCATGGGCACCCTTCCTTTTTAGAGTAAAAGAACATTTGCGTCTGGATGTTCACCTTACTACACACAAGAAAGTGGTCAGTATCACAGTCGGCCCTGTGGTAACTGTGTGATACCCTGACACTACCTAAACTGCTACGTTTGGTGAGGACAAGATCAAGTCAGTGCCAATGTTTCGATCTTGGGTGCTGCCATGAAACTTTGAGCTGGGGCTTGACATTGAAGAAGATGTTGGTTATGTAGAGGACATATTGTGAACAAAGTTCAAGGAGACGCTGTCTCAAAACGTCCCAGACAAGATGGCCAGCTGTGATGGTAATTGCCAACTCTGGCATTAAAATTACCAAGAATGAGTAATCGTTCATGGAAAGGAACCTCAATGATTACAGTACTAAGCTCATCGTAGAATTTGTCCTTGACTTCCTGGGTAGAAGGTAAAGTAGGACATGGACGCTGAAGATGTTGGCCATGGCCACTGGTGTTTGTAGCTGAATGTTCAGCAGTCTCTCATTTCCCATATTTGGTGGTATGACTGATCCAGTAAGGTTATTTCTGATTGTGAAACCAACCCCATGTTTCCTGATCTCTTCTGGAAACTTCCCATGCCAGAAAAAGCAAAGTCTTTCTCTCTGAGACATCCAATGGATGGCAGCCTTCTTTCCTAGAGAGCCACAATGTCCATCTACAATCTGCTGAACTTGTTGTTAATGATTGCTGTCTTCTGAGCATCATTGATGTTCTGTAGATCTTGGATAAGGTCATCATCATTATGTTCCATGTGCCTAGCCTAAAAGCTGGTTTATTTTGTTGCTTTTTTGTTTTTCCAGGTGTATGGTTGATGATCCACCTGTTGGGGGGTAGCCTATGCAACACACAACCAGTAGAGCAAGTGGACCATGGTGAGGCAGTACCTATTTGGCAGGGGCTGCCCAGCTTAAGACGAGAGGTAACTGCCCAATGAGGTCAAAGGATCTCTCCCACCATTGGAAGCAGCCCGTGGTGCCTCACTGTATGCCAATTGAGTGCATTGATTTATTACTGGTAACTGCTACTTCCTGTGTTGTGTCACAGCTCACAGAGTAAAGCTGGAGAGTCCTCTCCATGGTGCAAGCCTGGGCAAGTGAATTTGAGGAAACAGCTGATGCCCAACAGCAGGTTCCTGCACTCTATGCCACTGATGTAATCCAATGGGAAAGGCAAGACAACTTGGCATCAGTGTCATTGCAGGAGCTGCCAGAGTGAGGTCAAGTATGACCTCAAACTGCATTAGGGGATCCACCTCCAGATTTTTCCTCTGGGTTTAATCCCAAAGACTTCACCATGAATAGGTACTGCCACAAGACAGCAGGGGGGTTAAATTAGAGTTTGCCTTCTCTTACATGGGTTGCCCTCCCAGGTTAACGAGCCTCACCTGCCTGAAGTGACTGGTTTTAAAGCACCAGTTGCCTGCCTTCACCCCTTCTCCTGTCAGTACAAGTGGTTTCACCATAATTAGAAACTAAGCCACATGTGAAGGCCAGAGGCTGGACTTGAGTTGTCAGAGGCTATTAAAAATGCATGCCATGGGAGCATTTAATAGATATTAGAAGCTTATCTCTACTACCACCCCCGGCTATGACAACCTTTGAAACCAACTTTGCTAGATACATTCAGTAAATGCTATATTGTAGATTTCCTTTACAGGACTAGAACATCAGTTGGGACATATATCTTTCAGGATTCAGCATTATAACTTCCATATGAACAACCTCCCCCTGACCTCAGACTACAAAACTCCACACCCTCCTTCAAAAGCCTATTTAAAACATACCTCTTCACCAGCCATCTTTGCAACTGTAATTGACCCCCTGAAGTTTCGTCTGCTCACTATTTCTACACCCCATCTGTCCTGGACAACACAAAAAAACACTATTTAACTATGCCTATCCATGTGTGAGCAATAGCTTATATATGAGTGTATGTACACGTGTGTGTGTATGTGTGTGTGCATGTGTATATAATATATATATATATATATATATATATATATATATATATATATATATATATATATATATATATATATATATATATATATATATATATATATATATATATATATATATATATATATATATATATATATATATATATATATATATATATATATATATATATATATATATATATATATATATATATACATATATATATATATATGTGCTTACATGTATATTTGCTTGAATGTATATATGGGAACTTAAACATTTATATACTCTTATTCAGTTGTGAAATATCTTGCAATGCTCTACCCGTTTCTTATCTACTCTCATTGTATATTCTGTACACTTGTATTTTCAACCAAAAGGGGGAATATCCTCTTATTGTATACTGACAGCTGTAAAGTCTACAATCTGTATGCTACTATTCTGTAATGTCTCTTTTGTAAATTTTTCTTCTCTCTGTAAACTTATGGAGTTTTTCTCCCCAGGACTCTGCTGAAAATGGACACTTGTCCAGTCAGACTATCCTGCCAAACAAATTTAAAATAAATAAAAGAAATAATAAATATGAGCTTCATGACTCTTGCCTCCCATATTCTTAGGGGTTTCAGGATATTACTTGAGATTATAAACAAGTCCATGCCAATTTCAGAGAATCTGTCAAAGTAAAATATCATATACATGGCTAGTTTCATGGCACAGAGTGATAGAACCCCTTTTCTGCAGCCTCAACAAGCTGAGATCAACTAGTGGATGTGAGCACTGGCAGATCTAGGAGAGTATGGGCTCCTGAGCACTAGCAGAGCTAAGAATGGCTGAGTTCCTGGGGAGAGAGAGGTAGTTCAAACCAGCTACAACAATGATATAGAAGTTAGATGGTAATGCAGCAAAACAGCAAAGTGGGATTGGGTCTTGGCCTGCCTATGTGCCCTCTGCACTGCACATTGTGTCTGTGGAAGAATACGTGCACAGACACACACAGACAGAAAAACACATACACACACACACATGCACGCACACACACACACACACACACACACACACACACACACACACACACACACACACACACACACACACACACACACACACACACACACACACACACACACACACACACACACATACACACCAGGGGCCAGAATTGCAGGTTTCATTTCACCAGCCACCGAAAGCTTAGGATCAAACCCCCCTAAATCCATGTCTATAATGGGTAAAAGAATTGCAAAAGTGATGCCAAAATTGATAGATATGTATCAGTGTGGTTTTGTGGAGGGAGGCAAACAATCAGCAGCATAAACAGAACAGTGATGATCCAGATGAAAGCCGAATGTAAGAAAATACACTGCTGCTGATGGGTTTGATCAAGAGAAAGTATTTGACAGAGTAAACTGGGATTTTATGAGCAGAGCAATGGAACCATTTGCATTCCCTGATAAAATTATAAGGTTGATTAGAATGCTACATGAAGGATCGGAGGTGAAAATTAAAGTGGGTGGGGTCCTCTCTGATAATCTCTGCTTGAGCATTAGAACCAGACAGGGGTGTCCTGTCTCCCTTTTGTTATTTACATTATATTTACAACCATTGGCAAAGAAAATAAGGGATTCAGATATTCAAGGATATAATTGGTATGGTAGTCAAAAAAAAAGGTGGCTCTATTTAAAGATGACATTATTTTATACCTAACAAAACCAGAGAGGGGACATTACAGTGCTGTGGAACATATTGAGACAGTTTCAAACCTTTTTGGGACACAAAATGAATGAACCAAAAACAAAAGCAATAGTGGTAAATCATGTACCCACATACAAATTGGTTAAGCAATATTCATATTTATGGGGACATAATACAAACAATGTATTTAGGAGTGTGGATTAAAATGATATGGGTATGGCAGCCAAGGATATGTGGGAAGAGACTAAACAAAAATAATACAAAAACTTTGAAAATGGAAGCTCTGTTGTATGGGCATTGACATTAAGATACAAGTAGTTAAAATGTTTTTAGTCCCTTTAGTCTTATACACTGCTCAGGCATATTTTTATCAACCAGAGGAGAAGTTGCGGATAGCAATTAATAAAGAGATAAAGGAATTTATCTGGGAGGGGAAGATGGCAAGAGTCAAGTGGGATAAGCTTATTCTTCCAATACAACAGTGCAGATTGGGATTACCCGAGTTAAAGGGGTATTTCAGAGCAACACAGTTAAGTCTCCTGTACATAGCACAAGCAGAAAACTATCATTCAAAATGGAAAGAGATGATGAAACAGGGGGAAGCTCAAGTAACAGGGAGAGGCTGGGATTTTGGATGCAGACCTTTAAGAGAAATAACAATAATCATACAGAATATTATATTCATAAAGTAGCAGAAGGTCTTCTAAGAGCAAAGCCAACATGGGAATGGAGAAAGGAGATTCTGCCGATAGGACTGACTGCAATTAGGGATACAGACAATAGGCAAGAGGGGGAGGGAATATATTGGACAAAACTGGAAAAGGAACCAAGGTATTGGGAGCAAATAACTAAAGAGAGAGAAAGGTAATAGAACGGGAAGATGCCAAGAACTTATTTGGAGCCCAGGCTAAAGATTGCCTTCCATATCAAGAATTGATATCAGAGTATAGGCAAAGAGAAAGAA